>NW_006799988.1:184303-201719 GCF_000485575.1 Poecilia formosa | reverse complement strand
CTTTTGTATTGGTACACACTCAAACTTTTGTTTTTTGTGTATTACCGAAAACAGAAATGCAAAAGCTCGGCTCATTGAAGAGTAACATATCAGTGGGTTGTAAAACTGTGGGACTCTTTAGATTATATTGTTTGACACTGCAGGCATATTCACACTAGTTTATTTTGATAAATTGGTTTACTTAACTTAATGTTCACTGACTGAATTAGCAAACACTAATTCGCCCATTATGGAACATTTCCATGCACTGATGTAAATATTGTAGCAGCCGTTTGTTCTTCCCACCTCACTTGTTTAGTAAAGTGAATTTTTTTTTTTTTTTTACATATTTCAGTTATTTTTTTTATTTTTATTTATTTATTTTTTTTTTGATGATGATGAATTCAATCTTTATTATTTTCACAAATAAGCCAGTCCCTTGACAGCTCCGAAAATGGTACATGCTCCAAATCAGAATAAATTTAACCGTCAAGGACTTGGACGCTTCCAGAGCACTTTGTGCATTACTTACTGAATAAAGTAATTAAATATCCTGATAGAAAACTGTTGTGTACAACTTCCAAGTACTTATTTAAGATTGAATATTTGTCTGGCAATATTCAATCATCATTCAAATCATCTGTCAATCTCATGACAGATGATTTGTCACAAAATATCTGGAAAAAAGCAATGCGGTCTGAGAACAGTTTTTGCTTTTGCGACGCGTTCGTTTTTTTTCCGACTGAGTTTTCTGCTGGAAACACAGCAAGAACGCCCACTGATGATTGAAGTAAAAACCAGAGAAATTAGATCTTTAGACCCTGAGGAGCCCTTTTGCTCTGTCAGGTAGATTGTAATGAAAGCTACACCTGCATACTAACTACTATCACTTCTGATGATTTTTCTTTCACTAAACCAGCGGCAAACATAGTTCAATAAAATGTCTCTTTATGGACATGTTTCTTTTGTGTTTGACAAACAAAACAATTTTTTTTTTCAATTTGTAACCCGTCACGTCTTTCATCACTCCCACATTTGAACTACGACTTCTGTTTTTTATTTTTTTCTATATAAACACATATGTTTGCAATATCATTAAATGGAAATATTCTTTCCTGCTTTGATTACGTTGGAAATTTGTTTCAACATCAACTAATCAGAAATTCTCTTTTTACTGAGAAAACGATTTTTAGCTTCAGCTGATGCCTTTTTGAAGAACCGTCAAACCCGTACACGCGCGTTTCATGAGTGTGTTATGAGGGTGTCTAAATCATGTAGAAATTATGTTCTGTGATTTCAGCTATTGATCAAAGTGATCTGAGATTATTTTTGCATCTCCTGCCTCCCACTGTTTAGTTACATACCTAAAGATACAGCAACCATTAAATCAGTTTTGACAATCTGTTTCACTTGGTCCTAAACTTTTAAAATTGACCATATTTCCTTACTTTTTTCTTTAAAAAAAAAAATATTTTATTTGACACTAGAGGCCCTTTGACAGTCACCAAATCTTGTGGTTTGTTGACATTATTAGGGACATTTTTTTATGCTAATGGACTAATTACTTCTGTCACAGTTTTGTGTTGACTTATTCTATAATTTCTAATGTGTGTGTGCAGTTCATGGCAAAGTGTTTCCACGCCTCTTTACTGGAAATTAAAGTTTCCTACACACAGTGAACATGTTTCTACATGGCTATTGTGAAGTTAAAATGTTTCGTTTGTCTCTTTCAGGCCTGCAAGAGGTGACTGTCAGAAGAAATGCCGGTCCCAGGTGCCCTAGTACATCATCACCGGGACCATGGCAACTCCTTGGCCAATGACAAAAAAGAGGTGCTTCCATGGCTTCGCCAGCCTTGCTAGATGGTCGGCATCCTCCTTGATGCTCCTATGGTTGCCTTTGGTGTTGCTATGGCTGCCGTGGCCTGCCCAAGCTGAACAACTGGCCAGCGGGGGACAGAGTGGAAAGGCGCTTCTTCATGGTTCCCTGTCATCCCCAGCGTCGTCGTCGTCATCGTCGTCGTCGTCCTCCTCCTCCTCGTCCACCTCCTCATCCCCTTCCAGCTCCTCAGCATGGGGCTTCAACACACGGCAGAGTGGGGGGCAGCTGGACTGGCTGCTGTCGGAGAAAGGACCTTTTCACAAATGCCCGGAGTACACGGAGTTCAGAGAGAGGTTTCAGCAGGGGTTTTCAACAAGATACAAGATTTACAGGTGAGAGTGGGGGGGCGGGGTGTTCATATGTGTGGCAGATGAAAAGAGAATGCACTTAAGATTTGAAAGATCAAAAGGTGGAGCAGAGAGTGGCACTCTGCCTTAAACCTAAGTGTGGGGTTTTGTGTCTCCCTGTTCCTTCAAAGAGCTGCTTACCCACCATTTTGACTTGTGATCTCTTGATATGAAAGACATCCACCAGGAATCTCTTGTCACAAGACGCATATGTTTGAGTTTAAGGTATAGATTCGTCTGAGGGTTTGTTTGGGATCAAAGCATCTGAAAGAGGTAAAACCAAAAAAAAAAAAAAAAGAGTTAAAGTGAAAGATAAAAAGCATAGAAACCTTTATTCCTCCTTTAAGCTTACTGGACATTGTTAAAAAAACTTCTATAGAAATATTTTTTCACCCTGACTCCATTTTGGTTTAACTCTTTGTGATCTCTCAAAATTATTTCTTTTAATCAATTTTTAACAGTTTCAGGATGTTATGTGTGCTATCTGAGAGCAGCTCGCTGTGTGGTTGGCATTTCACCTCCCGTATTCAAACCACAAACAGAGAGTAAATGAGGTTAACTCAGCTGACTGTCAGCTGCTACAACTGTCTGCAAGTTGAAATCTTTGAGAATATACACTTGAATTTGATTGCTTCTTTTTACTTTTACTTTTTTCTCCCATATACTTGTGGATTCCTGACACTTTTAATCAAAACACCTGATTTGAAAAGGTCCTTCACGTTGCTTTTATTTCACAAACGTATCGGAATCAAACAGAGTCAATCTTGAAGTGTGTAAGATGTGTGAAGAAAATATAATTTCATCTGCAGGAGTGATCCGTCTACAGCTGTGAGAAAGACTAACATATTAAAGCTGGATATGCTGGCTGTGTACACACACATACGCACACAAACACACACACACACACACATACACAGTAGGTATACATATTTATGTATATACATATAAAATACCACTTAACTCAGTGTTACCACTGAGTAAAAACACATTAATAACACACAGATGGATGCTTGAAAGCCCTTTTTTCTTAATAATTATGAAGATTTTCCACTTACAACTTGACATGTATAATTAAAATTTTATCTCGGACCAAAAAGGCAAAAACAACTTTTAAATGGAAATGTGAGCAAAATGAAACACGTGTTTCATATAGCTCACACACTTGCTTGAAGGTTATTTTCAAAAAGCACTTTTAATCTCACAAACCAGCCTCATATGAAGGCACATTCTAATGTATTAAATGCGACTATGAGCTCTTGTGTCTGCGAGTCACATGGCTTCTCCAGGAGGACAACTTCTCAGTTGCTGTAAATCAGCATATTGAAGACAAAGTGACTTGAATTTGAACTGTTTTTAGCATCTTATATCAGTGGTGAACACAGTTAACATCACCAGTTGCAAACAGGAAGCTCTGTGAGTATTCTCAGGAGAATGTACTCCTTTGTTCCACACACGGCCTCTTTGCAAGGTGCTAAAAGTGGCTTCAGGTCAAATTCAAATCGGCATCCAATTTGGCCCCAAATTGACATCCTGTGGCAGCCACCTGCCTTACTGGAAAGATTTGAGTATGAAATTACCAAAACGACCAAATTGACCAAAAAAAAAGGACCTAAAAAATCCAAAATCCAAAAGGTGTGAAATGACCAGAGGCTGATTGGAACGATCCCCCTCCGGAGGCCTTTGAGTGCGCCCACCTTCAGGACTCTACATGTGACTTTCATGAGAGTGTCATGAGTGTGAGTGTCTAAATCATGTCGAAATCATGTTCTGTGATTTCAAGACAATGATTTAAATGTTCAGACTCTTTTTTTTTTTTTTTTCACCTCCTGCCTCCCTCTGCCCTCAGCAGCACTCTTGCTTCCAGCACTGTATGGTCATAACTTTGCATACTGCAACATCCCATACAAATTTCATCTCATTCTTGACTGGTTTTTAAAAATGCATATACATATTTGTATTTTAGCTTGACTACATTGTTACCCTGATGTAGAATTTGGTTAGATGTGTCACAAGGTTTCCCTTCACTTACAATTTACATCTGGTAGTTTCATTGTTTTCCAGCAATTGTTGTTGAATTTTATCCTATTCAGAAGGATTTGTATAAAATTATACAAACGTAGAAATAATGTGGAAAGGAAAAAAAAACAAAAAAAAACAAAACATTATTTTCACAATTTCGGGCTGGACATAGCTAAAGGCAGTGAAGATGGAAGCACATTAACTTGCACTCCCACCCACATGGGTTCACTCTCAACACCACACACAGCCAAAAATATCAGATCTTTCACTAATGTCTTAAGTCACTGTGGTGTGAGCCAAGTATTATTGAGCTGTCTGTCAGGACAGTTTTGTCTTACAAAAAAAACCACAATGCATTTGTGAGACATCGTCTCACTTTAAGGGACAGAAAGAAGCGGGGGGAAGGAAAAAGCTAAATTTATGTGCAGTCCAAATAGGCAAAAAACATAAAAATGTTACAAATTATTCCAATATTTCAAGAAAAAAAAATTATAAATTTGATATTTATTTTTTACAGATGTACATATTTATTTTTGTTAATTGTTTTTTTTGTAGCTACATCTTTCCTACAATTTAATAAGGAGAAGGGAGACGCTGCTGCTTTCAATTACATCTCTTTATTGATTTCCTCCGATGGTTTAATTTGGCTGCAAAAATGGTCGCTCATTTGGGTCAAAAATACCGTCCAGAAAATGTGAGTGCTTTTTGATGAGCCTTAGAGGGAGGATAGTTTTCTGAAAGGAATGGATTCTGTGCTTATCAAGGAGCTTGTGTGTCTTGAGGCTGTGAGCTGGGTCATTTCTAAATGACGCAGTGGAGTCCTGGGTCAGGTCCGGAGATAATGGCCCCTGCCACCATTATCATTATTCCGAAAATGGCGGCAGACGTGAATGATGCTGACTCTGTTTGCTGAGGCTGCAATCTGATTTTGTTTTTTAAATTTTTTATTTCCTCAATTTAAAGTAAATTATATTGAGATTTTTTTTTTCCTTTTGTCATTTCATTCCTCACTCTTCCTGCTCCGTGGAAATAGAGTATCCATTTTTTATGAGGGACATCATAGACGCTTCCTTGTTTACAAATGTAGACTTGAGCCTGGAAGTGACACATTTTCTTTTTGTTTTTAATTTTTTTTTGGCTCTTTGATTGTTTCAGCTGCTGACTGAGTGCATTTTCAAAGACGAGCACTTCAATCGATCCCTTCTGTCTAGAGTCTCCTTGCTCTCAAACGCGACATGAAAACGGCAATGTTTTTCTGTCTTCATCCATCTCCCTTCTTCACTCTCTCCTGTCTGCTCTTCTTTTCTCTCTCTGCCTCAAGTTGAATCAAATGGAAATGACAGCATCGCTTACAGATGGAAGGGAAGAGCTGCGTAAAATGACAGGTGAAGGTTATGCGACAGATGTGGAAATGGTGACTCCGCTTTTATCAGCGGGACACTTTGAGTGATTTCCTTTATCTTAGCTTTGACTTTGGGAGTTTTAGCAAAACGCTTTTACTCATGTGTATATAAATTCTGTTTATATAGGCCTATATGGTGAACAAACAAGTTGATATTAACATAAACAATTTGCATTTGTGTCACAGAGCTGCTGCCAAATATGCCCAGCTAAGGAATTTTAATGCTTTCTCTCTCCAGAGGCAACATGTGAGTCATCCGAGGTTCAGATGTTTTTTTATTTTTTTTATTTACAGTGCCTCCAATAATCTTTATTTTATTTTATTTTTTCGCCACTTTGCTTACCTTATCACTGCAACATTCAGATTAATACAGTGGTCAAATAAAGTATTCACATCTTGATAATATGAATGAAATAAGCCTGTCAAAGTTGGTCTATTTTTCAAAAGTAAAGTTATTACTAAAGTTTTTCCCCCTTTTAAATTTTCACTCCTTTGTTTTGCTTTGCTGCTACGTTTGCATCTACAATTCAATCCTTACAGCAAAGCCAAAAATGACGCGTCACAGATCACACTTTGAAAAGTTTCACACGAGAGACAGAGGTAACATTGACAATTTATAGTAATGGAGTAAATATCAAAACCTGATTCTATGGCTTTGAACACCCTAAAACAAAAATGTTACTGAATCAACTTTTGGTTTGATTTTACTAATCGGTCTTCCTGCGTTCACTCACAGTGCGGCGTTGACTGTGAGTGAACGCCGCTCTCACAGTCAAACATTGCAGCATCACAATCAAAGAGTTACTTTTCCATATTTTCCTAAGGTGGAACCTTTGATTTTTGTCGAGGTTGGTGAATCTGAATTTTTCGGCCATCAGTCAGTTTTAACCCTAAACATCCAGGTGTTTTTTTTTCTGGAAGGTTCCAGTTTGATAGTTAAACCAAATAAACGGGAGAATGTTTTCAACAGAAGAAAATGCAACAGTAGATGTGGCTAATGGCTGCCCTGGCTGAGCAGGTTTATTCTAGATGCAGTGCTGTGCCATTTGCCCCAGCTTAATGTCAAATATAAACACTGCTTATTTATACAAAATTGCTCAGAAAGAAAGAAAAATATGGGGCGGTGGAAGGCTTTTTCCATTTTTTTTCTTTTTCGTTTTGTGACTGTAAACAAAATGTGCAACATAGATTATCAAGAAATGAATGACCCCGATTAAATAACTCATTTAATTACGTAATGGTGGATTAGACGCCCTTATATGTGCAAGTTTTGTCCTTACTGCGTGAGGACAACTTATCGGCGTCGCACAGTAAACACTGCCACTACATGCACTCGCCTCCTGTGTCTCTAATTGTACCCGAGTGACCCCTCTAATGGTGATATCTGATTATCATTAAGGAAAATAAGTGCTGTCAGGCTTTTCTCTGCTGTAACTTCCTACAGGACTAGAGTAAAATTGTCAGCTCTCATTAGCGTTTAATCAGGGGTAATGATGTGACTACATAGAAGCAGCACTTTTTTAAGCCATCCCTAATCTGCTAAAGCCTTTAATCACATCATCGCATAACTCGCACTGTTACATGTAAGAATGTTAAACAAGCTTCAAAAGCCGTTACAGTGTTATGTTGCGGTCAGTGGGCTCTCGGTTGTCTTGCCCTCCTTGTGGGAGTGCTAAGAGAAATTTATATCCCAAGACGCTATTGTCGGATCTACAGGCTGGGTCCCGCTGTTGCATCTGCATGTATATGTGCGTCTCAATGAATTTGTGAAATAATCCAGAGAATCGTCAATAGGAGATTAATTGCATTTTACGGCCCTGGTGTTTGGACTCGACGGCTGCCCCGCAGACGGTCATCAATTTGATGAACAAAGTGGGACAAGCCATAAAAACTAATTGTTAAAGAAGATGGGTGTTCGCCACATGATTTATCCAAACATATTAATGAAAAGTTGAGTGGAAGGAGAAACTGTGGTTAAAAAAAGGTGCAAAAGCCACAGAAGTAACTGCAGCCTTGAGATGATTGAGAAGCAAAGTCAATTCAAGATGTTGGGGAATATTCAGACTACGACTGAAGTTAGTGCTTCAAGAACCACACACCAGAGACGTCTGTCTAGGTTTTAGGTAAGAAATGTTTTAGCTACATTAGGTAAAGAAGGACTGAGTGACATCCTGCTTTAAGATGGAAGTAAGTTTTTTGCATTTCATTTAGAAATCAAGGATCCAGAGTCTGGAAGAAGAGCGGAGAGGCACAGACATTTTTCTCAAGGATAAAATCTGTCTTAAAAAAATAAATGCAATAATAATCATCAAGCCACAATCATCTAAATTAACAGAAATAAATCTTTAAAATGGATCACTCAGAATGATAAGTCATCGGTCACAATGAGCACCTCAGCTGAGATATCTTGTTAAGTAACAAGATGGATAAGATATTAAGGCATTTAAAAAGGTCAGTAAAAAAAATGTACTGCATCATTTTGGATCAAAGAGAAAATGTGAAATGTGACTTAAAACTATGAATTAAAAGGAAAAGGCTATAATATTTTAAATTCAAAAGGCATCTTCAGTCTTAATCCACATTTCTTGTAATGCTACCTATTTGTATACTTATAGTACTGCTTCACAAGTTGCCAGGGCGACCTGTCCAGGGTGGACCTGTGTGTGGCAGGACGTCACAGAGACACAGGACAAAACACGTATGCACGCACACACACCCTCACACACAACTCAACCTTCTTGCTGCAAGGCAACAGAGCTACTAACTGTGCTACTGTGCAGCCCTAGAATCAGTCTATCCAATATTCTGCTTTTTTCTTTTCTTTTCTTTTCTTTTTTAGCTTTAACAATACAGAGGTTAAATAACTTTTACAGAATTATTTTCCAAAGCAGAGTTCATGACCTTTCTGGACTTTCAGAGCCTTTGCAGATTACACCAGAGGTTTGCTCTCCAGAAGTTCAAACAGAGATAGCAGCTGTTTATGTACATGCAAAGCTTAAATAAACTGAAGACGGACAGAAAAATGTCTATCAAGCAAAAATTTAACCCGGCGTCTGACTGCAGATGTGGGGATTTCCTGCTGTTCTGCTATTTATTATTTTATGTATCCCTTAAAGTGTGTTTTACATTTGGAACACAGAAATCTAAACCTGCAATTATTCAACCCTCAGTATGAGTTAGGTTCTTCTTGGTCACAGTTTCCGGAGTAGTTATTCTGATTTCTAATCATTTTTAGCAGAAAGCCATTGTTTCCTGGTATCCCCGTTGGCAACCTGTGACACTTTTTTTTCCCTACCTTTGTTTCTCTGCCATAAACAGGATTTGCTTAATATCCAACATTGAAAAATGTGTAAAGTAGCGAAGTTCGGCCTCTAATTTTGCAACTGGTCTTTCCAAATCAGACACAAAAAGCCGCTGTAGTTTCCAAATTATTCCACCCCTCCATCTTTTACTTATCATGAGCACCATGCTGTTGTGATGATCTGCTGTAAACATGATTCATGATTCATTGTGCTGTTCAAGGGTTCAATGACATCCAAACTTCAGCTTGGTTATAGACGGCATGACATTTTCTTACTGGATTTTCAGACGCTTGATTGAATCGGTTTTGCTTCGCTGTGGGCATTGTGCGGCATTCAGCATGTACGTCTTCCTCCTCCTGCAGAAATACTGCTGATCATTAGGAGCAAAAAGTTACAGATTTGATGTATCACTCCACGGAGGTGACTTCTGAACCTCTACAGCTTATTTATGTAGTCGAGAGCAATTTGGAATCTGTTTTTCTTCGGTTTTTGGGTCAATGCCAAAAATATATATATATAAAAAAAAAAAAACTGGTTCCAAACTGCACATCAAGCTTGGAGTCCTTTGTGTGGAAACTGAAACATGGGTTGCTGCTACCAACAAGTCTTGTGGTTGGTCTTTTGCAGCCAGTAGAGGAATTTTAACCAATTGTTTCCTTGGAAATCCAACAAGAGTCGTTGATTATTTTCTCTGTCATGTCTACCTTGTGTAGCATGCTTGCCTCTCTTTGTTTCCAACTGTTTTTTTTTTTTTTCTAAAAGTATGTTCAATACAAATAAGTGATCAAAAAATAGCAAGCAATTATCTGAACCATATTATAATTACTGTGATTTAAAGATTTTTTTTAAACAATCTTGGCATTTAATAGGGTTGATGTAGACAAAGAGCATCACTAAATCAGCGGGTCTTGAAAAAGCGTAGCAATTGACGTGTTGGAGAAATCAATTCAGCTCAGTCTCTACCAAAACTGATGTCATCTGATGAATCACTTCCAGTAATATCACTTGAAAGATTCTCAAAGGCATAAACAGTGTTTTTATTTTTATCTCTCCAAAGTTACACAAGCGATTTATTTCTTTATTTTTTTTTGGCATTTCTTATCAGAATTCCAGTGGCTCTTGTCTAATTTATTTTTTATCTTCCTCTGTTCTGCTAGAAATCGTCTGAAATCAGAGTTTGGGTGTCGTGTGTGTTCGACTCTGGTTAGGTGTTTGAATATAGGATGCTGGGAGGCAGACAGAGGGTTTCTTCTGTGGTCAACAGCATCAGAGACATAAAGAGCTTAGAGTGGACACAGCAGCGGGGCAGACAAAGGGCCTGTGGCTCTGTGATGGAAACAGTCAGGAAGTAACAGCCTCCACAGCAGGATACATTTGCCTGATGAGCACAGTGTGTGTACCTTTGTCTGAGTACGTGTGTGTGTGTGTCTGTGTGTGTGTGTTCCAGCTGACCAACAAAACTCTTGTAAATTTCCATAACACCTATTTGGGCTGCCCACTGGGTCGCCACATATAAATGTACCCACAGATTTGGGGTTTTTGTAGATTTTTGGAGTTTCATAAAAGGACAACACAAAAGAGGTTCAAACTGCTGCATAAATTACTGCTGCTTTTTATACAAAACCTGGGTTTGAATGCACAAAGGGAGGAGGACTTTGATAGGAGCACAAATACGCATTATAACCAAAATGAAACGTGCGTCTATGAATTGAACCCAATTGCATAGCTGCAAAACATGTCATCTGTGTAATGATGTGACAAATTAAAGAACTGTCAGCACTGAAGCAGACAGACAGCATTTAATTTTATTCTTTGAAAATGAAAAAATAAAAAATAAAATAAAAAATAAAAAGGTTTTCTGTTAGGGCTTCGGACCTTCAGACATTACTATAATAGAAGACAAATCTTATAATTTGACTTTTGTGTTTTGGTGATACAAAAGGAAAGTTCATAACTGATGTAAAGGGGATTTTTCAAAGCCTTTTTTGCAGAAACACCTGAAATTGCATCTTGGGGAAATGTCACCTACTCAGTGCATTGCTACGTTGTTTTCCTGTAGAGTCGCAGAGAAGCTTTTTGTCTGCAGTTTTGCATGAAATGATTAATGACTTAAAAAAAAAAGAAGAAGCAAACAACAACAACAACAACAACAAAAAAACAACTGTTATACTTATCCCAAAGTGGCTAAATTGGATAATGGGATTTCAAATTTGAAAAAATAAAAAATAAAATAAAAAAAAGAAAAGTTTGATTGGAAACATTTGAGGTCGGCAAATTAGCAACTTGATTAAATTCCTAAGTTAATATCCGCATACAACAAATCATCTTGATGAACTGTGATTAAATTATTTTCTGCAACTTTGTACAAGAACATTTTAATAAAGGTTAAAGTGGGACAAGATGTAGGTGGTACTCTACATGTAGAAACAAAAACAAAACCTACTGGAGAGATACCCTGGTAGTTACAGGTTCTTGGAGGCTGAGCACAGAGCTTGTCAGATTCCTATTCTTTGGTGTTCCTGTAAAGTTTCCCATCTGAAAAAAAAAGCATTTTTTTATAACGCATTTGAGAGGATCTAAACCTTATACTATTAAAATGTAAAGCTCTTTTTTTATTTATATTTTTTTTTTACCAATCTGATACATTTCTCCAAATCTGACATCAGTTATAACTGCACTATTATCCATATTTCTTACTGTAAAAAGTTTTTTTTTTCTTTTTACAAAAAGGGGCAGTCTTGTAATTTAAATGGTGAAACTAATTCTTGCTGAATATTTCTAAAGAGAGCGTCCACTGCTAAAGATTCCTCAGTTCAGTCTGACCAGTTTATCCTGAAATCTTTTGTAATATAGGTGTGCAGTTGCATTATCTCTTTTATGCATAATTATGAGGAACCCTCTTTCAACCTGTTATTATTAGAGCAGCAACATTTTTCAAAAAGGTATATGTTTCTGCTTACTCCTGAGTGATTGCATGGCAGATTATTTGTAAACATAACTGGGTCTCGTTGCACAGAAATTATAATAATAAAAAAAAAAGCCTTCTTGTAAAAGAAAGGCTCAAGTATGTTCTGATTCAGTCAGACGGCGACATTAGCTCCATCCTGATTTACTACATCACATCAAAATTAGAATTTCAGTTTTTCGTTAAATTGCAGACATAAGAAAGGATGTGGGTTGGGAAGAGTAATAAAAAAATACTTTAGTACAAACAAAAAATTACAGCATAAACCTATAATAAATAAATGTGCCCATCCGTTCCCTCAATAAATATTCTGCTTTTCATGTATTGATACTGTGTCAATTTGTGATGCGGGTATTAAAATATATATCATGACTGCAGAGGTTTAGCATCCATATTAACAGAAACATTAAGTCTTGCAAAGGGAAGAGAGAGAGAGAGAGAGAGAAGCTTTTTGATTAGTTTTTTTCTTTCTTCTATACCTTTAATATACATATTTTCCACATTTCTCATTATTTGCCGATTTAAAAGATATCTGTTCTTATTTTGTGTTTTAGTTTTTATCCATCACTTAATTACTCCATCTTACAGCTAATATTTTAGCCACCAAGCAAAAGAAGTGTTTGTGTCAGAACAAGACAAAAATGGGGCAGGAATACTGAATTGATGTTTTCTGCAGAGGAAAAAAAAAGAAAAAAAGAAGGGATGTGTTATCAAAAGTGAAGCCGGTGTGCAAATTAATTTCAGAAAGACCTTTTCACTGAAAAGCCAACAAAAAAAAAAAAAAGTGAGTCTCTTTGCTAAACAAAGTTTGCATTAACTTTTCAAAGGATCCATTTGACTGGCAAAGATTTATTCATTAAAAATTCAAAGTTTGATCTATCAAACTGAGGTGTTTTTGAAATAAAAGACATTTGAAGTCGGTGCCTCTTAAATGCAGCTTTTCAAGATAAAACTCTGTTATTCATATGTCACAGCAATGAAACGCTTTAAATAATTACATCCTCACATGAAGCAAGAACGTCTCTTTGTTTCAGATGAAATGTGAATCCTGAGAAAATGTTTAAAATTAATGTAACCATTTTATTTTATATTCATTACATTCTCACTTTATCATTTATTTACATCAGGAAAATGTAGGAATGTAGAAATATTCCTTGGTTTTTACCCAGTTTTTTTTATTTTTATTGTATTGTATGTTGTTTTTTTTGTAACAGATGTTTTATTAGAGAACAAATTAGAGCATGCTTTATTTTTTTCCATCCATATCCATTTCATAAGAAAAATGCATCAAGTTTAAGAATATTGACAAGAACTGTAACTGAGAAAAATAAGTTCTAGTTATAGTTTTTCATTAATCTCCAAATTGGTTATTGATTTACACTCAAATATAGAAAAAACATTTTTCACAACTCCTGATGCATCAAACCAAAAAGTTGCTGACAGAAAAAAAAATGATCAAGCAGGTTGGTATTGATTCTTAAAGTTTAGCTTATGCCAAGATGCCTCAGTATTTATAGGTCATATAATTATGATATTGTGATCTTTCAATAATATTCTGTCATTTTAAATCATTGTAGGCCTGAGGCCATGGAAGAGAGGCAAAAAACTTTCATTTTCACAATTTCTCTATTTCTTTAAGTTTTGTCCAGCCATGTTAAACTAGAACTGTGTCATGAGTTATAATGTAAGACAGGATGATGTAGCATTCTTTACCTATAGTTTATGTTGGAGCAACATGAACTAACCTATGAAAAGTCTCAATATTAACAGTCGAGCACTAAAGTAAACTTAGTATGTTGCTTTATTGTATGGCCTTAATAGAAAGGTCCTATTGTGATGTGACAAACGCCTACTCTTAAATAAATCAGTTCTTTAATGGACCAAAAACATCCTGGTTATAAATGACACATTACAGAATAAAATACATTAAAGAGGCAAGTGTAAAAAAAAAAGAAAAAAAAAAGCTAAACTTTTAGTTTTTATTTTGTAAGGATTTCAGAGAGCCTCGCTGTTTTATTGTTTATGAAACAAATCATTGTCACGTTTAGTTAGTTTGCTCTAAGTAATAAAACCCATCTTAAGGCAATTCTGTGGTATATTTTGAGGGAGCAGAGCTTATTTTATTATCCAGTGACGTCGTAAAGCAAGTGGTAGAGAAAGGAAAAAAAAAAAAGTCTTTAAATATCTTCAGCTTTCAAAGGTCATACAAAGCGCATCAAATTTCAAACGATGTGACTGATTTATTGCAAACTAATAAAAAATCTGCTGGCTTGAAAGGTGACCCTAAATTTTGCAGCTTTTATGCTCTCTAAGGATCCAAATTTACAATGGATCGACTTGTAACAATGGCCACTAATTGCTTCTGAGAAACTCACTGAACATTTTATAGCATTGCCAACTGTTAGGCACCGACTCTCATTTTATGTTGGCTACAAAAAGTTTGGTGTCAGCTAGTTATGCTCCTCTGGTGCAAGAAACCGAGATAGCAATGCTCAGTGATTTGGAGCACAATGCAATTTGCGTACAGTGTGTGCTCTGACAGTACATTTATTTAGATTTGGCGGGGGGTGGGGGGAAATGTGAAACTTTAGCTTGTGTTGGGAAGAAAATTACTTTTGAGTTTGAGAGGAAGATAACCAATGAGTGACTTTGTTTCCTTACCACAGTTTGGGCTTCGTGACGGCGTGGGCCGATTGCAGTTGTCAAGGCATACAGAGATTTACACAAACGCAGAAAAGTTTTTATAGTGCAGTTCCTATAATTATGAGATAAGAGCAGGGTGTTTTCTCAACCTATTAAAAAAAAAAGGTTCTGATGTGTTCTGATATTTACAGAAAATACTTCAGCTGTTTGAGAGATTTCTCATTTTAGTAGACAGGAAAATTAAGCGACACAACAAAGAAGCTTCCATCAACAATGACTTTTAAGAGCGAATGCTCATTGAATTGTAGTTTAGTCATCAGCTCTCAGTGGACTTTCACATTAACACATTTTTGGCATCTCCTCAAACAACACGGGCAGCAGGGCAGGCGATGAACTGAAACGCAGAGTAGATTATCTGAGTGAATGGTTTCTGAGTAAATAGTTAATAGTTATTTAATCCTAGGGACCAAACTTGGTGCCACTGGATTTCATTTGCGTTTGTGTGCAACTCCTGATGTCAGAGTTATGAGTTACGGCTAGGAACTGCAGGAGCTTTTTCAGTGCAATAACGTCACAATATTCAGTCTGTTATTCTTTCAATTCAACGCGACAGCTCAACAATCAGCCGACTGCAGAAAGACTATATTTCAGTCGTATTAAAATGTCTTCTACAGTTGTTAAGTAGCCGAATTGGGTAAAAGGGGTGTCGGCAGGCCGCGGCTTTCTGAAAACCACAGATGGGAAATAGGCTACTAAATCCTAACTGGTGCATCTCTAGTTTGTTTTGCTTGGCAGAACATTTTCTTTCTGAGTTAGGAATAATGTTTATGTTGATTGAGACATTTTCAGGAACGACAGTCCACTCCGGGTTCTGCTTTTTTTTGTTTTTTTTAAGCTTGGACAAGAGAGTTTTTAACAGCTGTGCCTGCTCACATTATCACTGATGCTGTTTCTAATAGGGTTTATCATTCATTTTAAATGGTTTGCTCTTTGCAGACTGGGAAACTCCGATCGGAAATTTGATCTCTTCTTTTCGTGAGAAGAACAAATAAATGCATGGCCTCTGTGATGCTAATAAAAACATGAATTTGCTGCATAATGCATCCGTCACTCAGATATATCATTTGCTGCCCATGGTACACAAACAAATCTCTAGGTGGAATGAAATTTGTAACAGAGAAGGCAGATGGCGAAAGGATTGTTTTGCAACTAATTGTGAAATGCCAGAAGGGGAAAAAAGTTGCGGTCGTTCGAAATTTGGGACAAATAAAATGCCTCAAGAAAATGAAGAGAGAAGACTACAGAGTTAAGGTTGGTGTGCATGAACAAGGAGGAAGGGAATAAAGAAAAAGGAAAGACTATTGGGAAGAGGAGCAAATTGAATGGCTCAGGAAAGATGGATGTGAGCAGCACTTTGTCTGGCAAGGGGCAACAAAGTTGTACACGTGTGCGGGAGGGAAAATGGAAGATGGAGAATAGTTTTCCAGGCGCACACAACATTTAGCTTCATCATAACCAAGATGACTGAACAAGCCACCCTGCAATAAATCTGACATTAATGTGCTGACTTGGTTCCATTTTGTTCCGCTTTTGTCAGTTTTGCCTCTCTTCCCCCTAATTTTGGTGAAAATTAATTGCGTCCTGTGAAGAATCTGATAGGGGCTGGACCCGCAAATTGCCACTTGTGTCTATATTCAGTTGTTGTTCCACTGTGAGTGTGGAAGACAAATTAAGCGCGTGGAAAAGAGCAGATGGTGGCCAGGTCGTTGTTTGGAACCAGTTAGTTCTAACGCAGTGCGCTGTTTGGCAGAAAGCCTGAAATTTGGCTCACTGGGAAGTGGTAAAACGTCGGGACCACCCAGAGCTTATGAGGCATAAAGGACACTACAAGGTCCATTATTTTTGGCAAGGTGCGTCTGAATGGTCTCGCCCTTCCTTCAGCTTGACCAAAATGCAACTCTTCATCTTCTAACTTGATTCCACTCATCGCTCTTGTGTTGGCTGTTCTCCACTGGTTCGCTGTGTGCCAAAGGATTTATTTTAATTTTCTTTCATTTGTTTTTATGTCTTCATGGCCTCGCTCTACTGTTTCTCGCTGACTTGCTTCGCTTGTACTCTCCTTCACGGCCCCTGAGGTCAGCTGTACCAAAGGTGAAGCTGAAGCTCAGAGGTGATCAGGCTTTTGCAGCATAGCAGCTCCGAAATTCTGGTTTGTTTCTATGTGTTAGCTGGGATCTTTCTCCGATTTCTTTTAAATCCTTTCTGATTCCTCATCTTGTTTTCTTTCTGACATTCGATATGGTATCAGTTTGTTCATTTGTGTGGGTGTTTGTGTTTGTGTTGTCTGACATTATTACTTTGTGCACAATTTGTCACTTTTCCTCTTTTTAAATAGTCAAGCATTTGTCATTTTAAACAGAGTTTATGCATAAATTGGTTCAGATTGGATGGGAATCTGATAGGAAGCCAAACTATGATATGAATCTGCAATGTGATGCTGTTTTTATGGGAATACTTCATATTTGAGATGTCATCTCCTGTGACATTTAACACCATTTGATTTGTAATGTGTGACCACAGCAGATTTCTACGATCTGGGTGTAAATTGATTCTTTAATTAATTGTAGGATTACTATGTCTTCTGGGAAAGAACGTGGGGAAAGTGTTTTTCCCACATTCCAGCTCTGAAAAAGTGTTGTAAAAAATAAAGAAATAAATAAAATACACATTTGTAAATGGTATTTATTCCAAATTTTGCATTTCCGTTTTTTCATCCATTCATCTTTGTCTGTCACTTCTGCTCTTAAGATCCAACCATCCATCCATCCATCCATCCATCCATCCATCCATCCATCCATCCATCCATCCATCCATCCAT
>NW_006799988.1:174244-184293 GCF_000485575.1 Poecilia formosa | reverse complement strand
ATCCATCCATCCATCCATCCATCAGTTCTTTCATTCCTTGTATTGTCCATCATTCATTCATTCAGCCTTCAAATTCTGAAATTATTCTTAATATTAACAACTTATAAGTTTATGTTCAATGTAAAATAACACTAAAATTTACACTATATAGTTGAGTGCCACATTGCAGACGGTTTTTTTTTAAAGTAAGGATGTGCTTATAAATTGTTTAACCAGTAATCTGATGAGCTTCTAACAACAGATTGCACCGAGAACCACGTCAAGCTAGAAATTGAAACTTTCTGTCAGAAAAGTGTCTCTTATTTATTTATTTATTTATTTTTTTTTAGTACTGTCGAAGGCAATCTCTAATAACTGTCTCATTCCCCCGAGTCTTTGGTGACACCGGGGCCACAGACAATCTTCACCTCATACTAGTGAACTGGAATTGGATTGTAATTGGTCCTTGTTGCCCCGCATGCGCGCACATGTCATGCGTGCAGTATGGGAAATTGCTGGCAAAACAGCCTCCCAGCAGGGCGAGATTGACAGCAAGCTGTATTTATGAAGTGCCACCAGATCTGTGTACAAACACGCACTGATTCAATTATTTCATCTCAGCTGGAATAAAAGGCACAAACAAACTGGATTCTTCTACATTCTGCCAATTTTCCATTGGGAAATGACTCGAGGGCAGAACTGTAAGAGGCAGAATAACCTGCATTTGTATGCCGGCCCCTCGCGTGCGCTCCCTTTCAATTTAGCAGAAGTCAATTTGAATTATAATGCAGAGGTTTAGTCTCTATTCACAAAGTGCAGGGTAAGAGTTGTTGGTGGGGGGAAGGAGTGTGGCGGATGTCGGAAGTGGGGGAGCATGAGGATCCTTGATTTGTCTGCCAGTAATCCCTGATCTCGTTTGGGTGAAATTGCCAATTTTGCCAAAATAAATAAATAAATAACAGCTCTCTGTCTGGTATTTGTCTGCAAAGTAAATGTATTTTCTCACATAGCAGTTAAGTTTTATGATTGGGTATATTAAAACGGGACAACGTCAGAGGGAGGGGAGGACGTATTAGGGGGAGAGTAATAAATGATGACCCACAAAACCAGAGTTTGATTAAGATAAACAGCAGGGATACAAACAAGCATGCTGTTGGGGATCAGTATAGGTTCACCAACAGTTATTTAATTAAAAAAACAAAACAAAAAAACAGAGATGTCGTTTGGAAACTTTTAAGGTGAGCTTGTCTGAGCAAGTTTTTTCTACAAGCTGTTGGCAAATAAAAATCTACAGTGAAATATCAGCAGTTGCACTGTTCTGTGTTACATATTATTACTCTGCTCTTCTCAACGATAGACTAACAACAACCAGGTTATATGGAGATTATACAGCCCTGCTCTGTTTCATTAGGTCACATTTTTTATGACATGCTATACTAGCTTTTTGAGCTAATACTGAAAGAAAAAGAAAAATGTGCCATTACCCATACTGTTGTTTTTTTTTTCCATGTCATTAAATACATCTGTGTCAAAATATGTGTCGCACCTAACTGCCTCAAATCTACGGACAGATCTATAAAAACTCTGAAAACTTTCCCCCTGTGTGATGCAGGGATCGCTATGCACATCAATAAGTAATCTCCCTTGTGTAGTAGTGGTTATGAATAATGCAAGTGCCCATATAGCTGTGGCTGCTCAAAAATGTATTACTGCGGAGTGGCAGGGATACCACACAGAGACAGGCTGAGCACATCTCAACAAATTAACGCTGGCAGATCACTTTTTATGTCAAAGACACCAGAGATGTTTAATCTCGGTGTCTTTCAGAACAATTGTTCAGCCGGGGAACAATCAAATTGAAGTCTCCTCATTTGAAATGGATCCGTTTTAATGCAGAAATGGTTATCTAACGCTGAAGTGATAGACTTTCTCCCTATTTTTTTATTTTTTTTTCTAGCCAAGAGAGCTGGAAACAAAAAAATTAATAAACTCCCAAACCTAGTTTTTTTAGGGTGCAATGGAAATAGGACATATCGGCCTCCTGTCTCTCTCTCTCTCTCTCTCTCTCTCATGCACATATACACACACAGAGGAGAGGAGATGGGTTATAGCACAACTCTCAAAATAGCTGAGGGAAATGTAATGGGGAAACCAAGGCATTCATCTCCCCGATTTCACCAGTATGGTCCTGATAAATTAAGGGAAGGGAGTAAATTTCGGAGCGTCTCGCACATCCTTAGAGTTAACTTTTGTCAAAGCACAAAGTAACACTAGAATACGCTTGATGGGATAGATTTTGCATGTATCGAACCAATATGCTGCTTCATTATGAAGCAGGGCAAAAATGCAAAATAACAATTGTGTTAGGATCTTATTGTGCTGCTGCATTTTTACTTTAAAGTTTGAAGGGAAAACAAGGGGCCTTTCCTGCCAGCAGCAGCTCATTCTGGTTAAACAGCAGTAATTGTTTTTGCTAACTGCATGTGGAATGATCACTCCTAACAGACCAAACGTCCTTAAGCTCTTTTTATGCAGTAGCCAGTCGTGTGTATTGCTGTAAATTTCACTATACTTTTTTTTTCTTTCTCCACGTTAGCCATCGCCGATGGGTCTCTCGCGTCTGCAGTGTGTATTCTCGAAGTTTCTGTAACCCTCTTCTGTGTTTAAGCAATGCACTTTTAAGAATGTCACTTCTGTGCCAGTTCAATCGAGAAAGCTGTTCACACACTCACATTTTATTAAGTGGCAAACTTTCTTCATCCAAGCCAGCAGGCACTTTTAAAACTGGTTCTTGATATATTTTGCATGCCTCAGGCCCTGTCCTCACTAATGTGGATGTTTTCCCAAAAACCTCGAGCCTTGCTTGGGTCTCCCATGCAAACACAAACTGATTGCAAGTTATTGGTGGGGAAAAAAAGTGAGACTTTTAGTAACTCTGTAAATATTGGGCACTCATGGGGATATGCTTGGACTGGAAACCCATTGATTATTAAGAACTAAGACGTGAAGGCTTATTATTTAACACAACTCGACTGCTGCTTTCGATGATTAAAGCCTCAAACACAGCAGAGGGATGTTTTGCTCTAACTGCTAGTAGCATATAAAACATTTCTCTCCCAAGTTTATTTCTTAAAACACCAAAGAAATATGTTCACTGGGTTTCACTGGGTCAAAGAAATATCACCCATCAAAAGTTCTTTGTTTACAGTTTTTATAACCCCGGCCATGTTGGATATCAAATACCGGGTTGCTTGCTGTGCTCTGACTTTCTCAGAGAGTTTCTTTACCAACTGGGAACCCACACAATCTGACTTCCAAGGACAAAGAGAATATACCGTAAGTCATAGCAAAAGGTAGAATAAAAAGCATTGTTTTGGTTTACCCAGAAATTGAATATTAGAGGTGTAATTCTCTTTGTACTGCCTTTTGTTTTTAAGGGGGGAAAAAAGCATCAATATATATTTATAATTTGATGGGATTTTTAAAAATAATTTCAAGCATCTCAATCTTTTTCCTGTTGAATTACATTTTAAAACATGTAAATAAATATAATATTGAAATATGTTGGTGTTAAATTAGACCCAGGAGCAAACGGTACATGGGTAAAATTCCCAACCTATGTCAATGCGGTGTTTTAGGCAGACTAGATTAGAGAATGTGTTTATTTCACTGACAAGAGATGTGAGATTTGACCAAACAATAATCTTTACTAAGTAATTACGTCTTCTAAGGTTCCCTTTTCAAAGCTCACTTTATACAGATGATGTCCTGCCTTTTTAGTGAATTGCATTAGCAGTTGCTCTATGTCAAATCTCTGCAGTGTTATTGATGCGTTAATGGCGTATCGGGTCTCAAGGTATGCGCCCAGCTTAAATGTGAAAAATGTCAAAAGCAGCTGACGGAGACACACCAACCCAGATCTGCCAGCTTCATAAACAGGCAGGTGATGTCTTCTGCAGATTCATGGCTCACTGAAATATTCACATTATCGAATGTTGAATTTGTTGACTTTTCCCTCCATAATATTGACTCTAAAATCGGCATGCTGCATTGCTGAAACTTGTTTTTTTAATTTTTTACCTCAGATGATGTTTTTGGTCCACAAAAAGAAAAAAAAAAAGTCATCTCTATTAGCCCCTTCATGTCACAGCTCCCATGCGCTGTCATAATGCCATCGCTGTTTGGGGTCCCTCGCAGTGAACTTCTAGTTTAATTTCTTACAGGAGAGGCATAATGACTCGGATGGGAGCACCTCAGACATCATTAAAAATCATGCACTAGTATTCTTCCTCCACGCTGGGCTGATGGTCTGTTTCTAGAGGGTCCCTGCAAGACAGCGGGGAGTTTTAATGAACTCGAATCCCAGGACAAGAGAATCGACTTCATGATTCAGCTCCTAGGGTGAAAAATTGAAACGGCTCTCGCTTCAGAGCAGAGCCAAGCTTCTTTTATATGTACTGTTTGGGAATAATAATCCTGCGGTTGAATGTTTGACGAGGCTGTTTGAAAAATTTTATGTGCCAATTTTCGGGTTTAGGAGCCGCATGTACAGTTCGGCCTTCCGAGCTGAGCGATGTGTAACAAAAGCGGACGCGTCGGTCGTAACTTTAAGCTCGCAAACATTTTCATTTCGCAGCTTTTTAGAATTAATCGAGTTCATCTCGAGGAATGCCTCGAAATTAGATGTTTTCTTCCTTCTAAGCTGCTGATGTCGCGTCGTTTTCGGAAGCGTTCGTGTTTTCACTTCTTAGCTGCGGTAACCAAGTTCCCTTGAGCGTAATAGCCTAATAAAAACACACATCCGATGAGGCAGCTAAAAAATATATATATATATATATATATATATATCACCTGTCTTGCGCACTAAAGCTCATCTCCATGGAGGATTTGTGGCGAACAATGAAGCACAATTTTTATGGAGAACCTGAAGGTTGCGCAAGCCCTCAAACCCACTCCGCCCGCAACCACCAACTCCAGAAATAGTCAGAAATAATAAGTGGGCCACTTCTTATTAATAGGTGACACTGTACCTGATTCAGGTGACGCTGCTCATTATAAAGTTTCAGCTCTGTTCACTTGCAACACCACACACTTCTCATCATGAGTCACGGCTCCAAACAAACAGGCTTGTAGTGAACTCAGTAGGAGAGGGCACGAGGGCACTAAAGCTTGCAATTCTCATTTCTGTGTGTGTTTTGTTCACATTTCCTCTCTCTGTGGCTTTGGTCCATCAAAATTCTGTTTGGTTCTTTTTATTTTCATTTTATGTTTTTGTAGAGATTTGGATCTAGACCAAACCACAAAGGAGTCATGGTAAAAAAAAAAAAAAAAAAAAAAAAAAGTAAATAAATAAAAGGGTTTATCTGTTTTTATTTTCTGCTTCAGAGGTGTACATACTTTTCATTGAATCTTTTAATGTTCTATTCATTAAAAATCTATTGCCACCCTGGTAAAAATCTTGATAAAAGCCATGATCCCTTGAAACTGAAAAGTTTTAAAAAAGACCAACTTGAGGGCATTTACTGAGGGGGGGGAAAAAAGAATAAATAATATTTTTTACTATGACTGAGATGACCAATGGAAAGAGGTTGACTTTTTTGTGCCTGGTTAACCACTGCGTTGCCATGACGCTCTGGATTATTATCTTGTTAAAATGCCTTCTGGGAAAAAAAAAATAAAATAAAATCAATTTACTGGTAAAATCCACCAGAATCTTTTGGTATTTTACAAAGTCCATGATATTATTCACACTTACAGATCCCCTGAAGGGACATAGAGGAAATGTTTCTTTTACTTTACCTCACAAAGGTTTTACATATCCATGCAATACTTTTGCAGTCCCTTGCAATATGTTTTATGTTTCCTCGCAATGACGTATTCGCTCGTCGGTTTATGCGACATCTTGAAACACTGAAAGTCTTTCTGCTACAATACGAGGTTTTTAAAGGTTTTTCTATGTATGTTCCTTTTCTTTAGGATACAAATAAACCACTAACTTATTTGCAAAATGCCAGAGGTAAAATAGGTCAAACTTGGGCTTTCAGCCTCTACTCTGACATAAACGTTTTGTAAGGAAAGGAAGAAAGAAAACAATACATCCAAACTATTTTTTTTTTTACTATTTTTGACTTATTTTCATGGCATATTATTGCCATGTGACAGTTTTGGTTGGGTCTTTTCTGTGTTGGCAGTCTGAGTGGTTAATACAGGGCCGTTATCATGCGGTCCCATCTCCACCTCGCATTAACGAACACACAGTTCAGAGATCGATTTTCAACCAGTTTTCTGCACTAAGGAGTGGGAAGTGTATAAATGGGTTTATACACTTTATACACTTTTGTCTTATAACAAGACAAAACGCATTTTGAGTGAGGCTCTTTATAGGTCAGTGTGTAGTTTTAAATTGACATTCATCACAGTGACTGCATGCAGAATAGGCCATGGTGTACTTCAAAAACGTATTGCGAGGGAACATTATATTTATTTAGAGGAAATGCAATACTTATGCAAGGTAATAAAAGAAAAAAAAAAAATCCCGTCATGTCCCCTAGAAGGCTCTGTACACTCTAACAAGGTTTCCAGGGATTTTGTAAAAAAATAGAAATAAAAATACAGACCTGCAGAATAAAACAACAACCAGTGAACATAAAGATGGCTGAGCCGTCTTTTTCCAACATATTAATGTTTCTTTTTATTTTAAACTCACTTTTTTCTCCCAAAAACGTTCAATCTTAGACTTAACTAACCAAATCAGGATTTTAGTTCAAGTTTATCTAACTCTACTGGAATTCTTTCTTCTTTTTTTTTTCCTCTGGCATTTCTTTTTGAATACAATTAACATGTAATGGTTGCTATGGAGACTTGGCGACCCTAAGGAGCCACTCCTGGCTGCAAATTTCCAACAATGAGCCTTGTGTATTTTTATATGTCCCCCACCGTCCTACTCACTATGTGTAGGACTAGTGAGACACATATGAGCCCTCAGCCAGCCGGAGCCCAGTGGTTTAAAAACATTAACCTCTCTGTCATGTCATATTTATTCCACAGGGAAACAAAATGTTACGGCTCACTAATAAAAACTTCTTGCTAATAAGAAGTTTGTTGTGCATCTTTACTAGAGGTCGACCACAAATTTGTATCAGAAATAATGAAAATAAGGACTGGGCTACGAAATTAATGATATTAAATAGAATCATGCAAGAACAGAGGATAAGCTCACTTATGTAGATTTTTCTTTTGCAGATGCTGAACATAGACCAATACTGAAAAGGTGGGAAATCAAGAAAGGAAAATCTAAATAAAAGTACTAAAAATAATGACATTGATGGCAGAAATGTCAGAAAAAAGGTTTCTGATTGGTTTTTTTTATCTGAAGTAATATTTTTAAAAATATATTTGAGGAATGCAAATATTCACATGTACAGTATGCTATAGCTAAATGTCATAAGTTTTCCCTCCATCTTTTGAACCAAAACCTTTCGGGAAAACAATAATTATTTTCTCAAAAACACAAAAACAATTAATACGAGGTGCGCTCGCCCCGACAACCATCCATTTACATCATCTGATATCTGACAGCTAATGACATGCAGGTGTTGCTCTTTCCGGCTCTGCTGCCAGGAGGAGCGTCTAAAATAAATTTCTGCATAGGTTAGAGATTTCTTATTCCTTCATTTAAAAACTGAATTTCCTCTTCTTCAGCAAAAATGAGTGCCAGAGCTGCAGGTGCAATCAGTGCTGTGCTAAAACCTTTTAATTAACACAATCTATCATCATTAGCCAAGCGGTCAGCTAGCAGCCCCACTGTTAACTCTTAGGGAACGGAGCGAGGAGAGAAGTAAATGATGCAGTGTGCTTCTTTGCTTTTCGGGCTCGGTCGCCATCAGTTCCCACATTTGCTGTGCTCACTCATTGCAGAGCAGCGCTGAAAACACATCAGTCTACATCAGCACCTCTAAATCAGTCCGCGACCACTGCCATCCTGTGACTTGCGGGACTAAATACTGAGCCACAAATAGTGCTTGCCAGTGCATGCAATGAATTGTACTCGTCTGCATCTGAATGAGGTTAACTTTTGATGTGAAATGTTTGGAATTACGTACTGTTGGAATTTAGAGACTTTTCTATAGCGTTGCTCTGTGCCTCAAGTACGTTTGTTCACTAAAATTCACCAGCAACGATCTCAGGAATTCACAGCACAGCTGTGCTTTACACATATGAGAGAAGACATCGTGCGTCCCAGCTACACAGATATGACGCATTCGGTTGATGTTTGCCATCCATTTGTATCCTCTGATATATCACTGATATTCAGCCAAGAGCTTTAGAGCATAACACTTCAGAGTCACAAAACATTCACATCCTGAAGGCTCAGGATGTTATCACGAGAAGCAAGTTAATGTTGTAGCTAAATCTCTAAGGTTAGGTAAGGAGTTTTTTAAAGTGCCTTAGAGAAAAGCAGTTCTTTCAGATAAGGTCAGTTTTTTGGTATGTGTGTTGTTCCCTTCACCGTGTCACTTTTCTTCCACCTCACTGTTTTTTGTGGGTCTCTAGTCTAAAATTCCCCCCAAATACTTTGAAATTTTTTGGTTGCTACTTGACAAAATGTGAAACAATCAAACCATTTGATACTTTTTCCAGGCGCTGTAGTTGCATTAATCAGCCATTCAGGGCTAGTTCCAAATTGCCATGCACATAGCTAACTAACCAGTTTTCTTGGTTTAAAAAAATAAAAAAAATAAAAAATGTCAGTGTGGTTGCAGCAATTATTACAAAGGTGGTTCAGAGTCTAGAGGGTTGGGGGTGTGAGAACAGGAACTGTTTCTGTAGAGAGAACAAAGTGCATTGCTGTACCATAGCTATGCAGAGAAAAGTGTTTTCCAAGTGAGACATCTCAGACTTGACTGTAAGAGGAGAGTACGCTGAGAATGCTACTTTCACAACAACTCGTGAAAGTCGAGGAAGGATAGGTGTCTCTGGACACAGAGTGAGAAAGAGAAGGTTGTCTCTCTTCCTCTTGACCTTTTTTTTTGTTTTTTCCCTTTACATCTTTGACTTGCTGCTGCTGCTGCTGCTGCAAGGTGTGCCCTCACACCCATGGCTGACTCATTTTGCACCGCCTTCGAGCAGAACATCGTGGCTGGAGCTCAGGGTAGTCCTGCACTAGTGTTGTGCTGCAACTGTGCAGCTGTGGGCAGACCTTAATTGGCACATTAAGAGAGAATGAACCTCCTAATGAAGCACAAGTGTGACCATATGCTCCCCGAGGCCATTCCTTCTAAGGACAGCTTTGTCACGCTCTGTAGTAAATGGTAGCAAAACCGAGTCCTACTTTGAAGACAAGCATTTAATGCAACAACGAAAAACTAATTACAGCCCACCGCTGTCTTTATTATAGTACTGCCTGAATGACCCCATTCATATTTTCTTTATAATATCAGGGAGAACAGGCCTATTGTATGTTTCTGAGTAGCTGTCAACAGAATAATTGTGGTGCTGTGTTGTCTGTAATGGTAAACTTTTGACCGCTAAAAAGTAGCTGCTAGTAGGGAAACTGTGACAATGATACACTACATTTATACCTCCTCCTGTGTACGTTCTGCTGTGTGTATAGGCGAGAAAGTACACTCATGGGGGAAAAAAAGAAACAAAACAGTGTGTCACTGTTGGTATTTTGTTCCAGACTACTGCACTCACACCACTTATATCCAAAGTCTGTTTTGTTTGCACATGCATGTAGATGAGGGGCTTGGCTGTTTCAAGCTAAGCTGCTAATTTAGACGTCATTTATAAGTCACATTTTCTTGCTTTGAACAGCAAACTACAGACTGTAGGCTAGCAGTGTTATGCACTGATGAAAGCATTGTAATTTACAAAATATTTGTTAATGTATTATTATTAATTATATGGACACATCATGTTACTCTGAATACGCCATTCCCCCTATAAAACATGGAGGTGAATACACTGTGTATTCACTAGTACATACTCATAACTATATATAAAAAAATTCCCTTCTCACCCTCCGCGGGTGGTCTCTTTCATCCTCTGAGCTCGGGTCCTCTACCAGA
>NW_006799988.1:143145-174075 GCF_000485575.1 Poecilia formosa | reverse complement strand
ATTCCCTGATCTCATCAAATCCAAAGTTATAGCAATCATGCCATCTTTGAAACTTTCTGAGTTTGATGAGGATCCTTTTTTTTTTTTTTTTTTTGGTTTTTTTTGACTGACAAAATTGAGCTTGTTGCTGAGCAGGAAGTGACTTTGTCAGGATCCTTTTTTTTTTTTTTTTTTTGGTTTTTTTTGACTGACAAAATTGAGCTTGTTGCTGAGCAGGAAGTGACTTTGTCAGGATCCTGGTGTCAAACATGCTTTTTTCTTTTAATGATTCATTAGTTGTGGACTCAGCTCAGATTTAAGTGGGTATGATTTCTCGAATATATCTTGTTTAGTTTCATGCTGGCGCCTTGTGTACATTGCCAAGTTTAATACTCGAGTAAATTTTGGAGAGAAACCGGTTATAAATTCTCTCGAGCAATGAAGGAGCTAGGAGCCCATCCAGCCAGAGTTGGATCTTTCTCTTCTTTGAGACATAGGGCTGAAAGCAGAGTTTCCTCACAAACATACAGTTTGTGTTTCATTTTCCTCTCTCTCTCTCTCTTGACTGACCTCTTTGCAAAGAAATAGGAAGATTGTAATATCCAGATCACGGTCTGTCATTTGTGGATCTCTGGTATGGACTCTTGCCATAGGAGGTCAGAGTGACATGGGGCACAAATCTTTTCCTTAAACACATCACCTGCCCCACCCTGAAGTTGAACCAGAGAGATGCTTCATCCTTTGAATCATCCATAATCTGTGCCCCAGGTTTTTACTTAATAGCTTCTCTTGCAGTCATCGTTTTGGTGCCGAAATACCCTTGTATGTTGTGCCTCGTGTGTTTTCAGGTTGCATCTCTACACCATACTGCTCATGAAAGAATTCCGTTAAATACAAAAATATATATATATATATATATTTCCTTACTAATTTGTGTGTTAATATGTAGAAATACCCATAGCTATTTGGCTAATGCTGCAGAAGCAGTTATGAGAAGTGTGAGGAACAAGTAACCCCATAATATTATGCAAGACCTTAGAATAATATGTTTCATAATGCTTCATTTGTTCACAACCAAAACCAGATCAACATGTTGGTGGGCATATTGCTTTTCACCAATGCAATGATGTTATTTGAAAAAGTGCCATTACACAATGAAAACTGAGAAAAACGAAGGTCTGAAGGTTTGAGCATGTAAAAATACATTTTCCACATTTTCTAATACTTACGTGGAGAATTACTGGTCCTTGTTTTCTACACCCCGTTGATGAAACTGGGATCATTAATCTGACAATAATTGTATCAATAATGATAATGCTTGTGAAACAAAAATGTGATAAAGTTTGACATATTTCTCATTACCTTTAATGGCTCTTTTAAAGGTCATTGCATACAAGCACAGACAAATTGCCAGACGCCGCAGTTGAAGGAGCTGTTGAGGTAAAGCTGCAACTAATTCTGCTTTTTTTTAATCATTAGGATTTTAAAACTAGCTGAGAGCTTTTATGTTCAGTGGTATTTCTGTGTTAGATGAGGCCACTAAATGAGCTACTGAAGCCGTTAATTCTTTACTTTTTCTTTAACCTGAATCAGTTTAGTTTCCGTGATAGAAAGATGATGTTTTTCTTTTGCTCAAAGTTGTAAGAAGAACGATAAAGTTCTGTTGTTTCTAACCAGGACATTTTAAACTTCCTAAGAGCTCAAGTGCAGAACCACTGGGAAGTCCTCATAGAAGACACATAATGCTTAAGAATTGAAATAAGTTTAATATTTGGGTTTTGATCGAATAACTTTAAGTTTTTAACATTGCTCATACTAATCATTTGGCTAGTCAAACAGCAAAAGCAACGGAGCACAGAATGGTAAAACCTCATTTGCTTGATTAAAACATACCCCTGGGGGTAACATTCTGGCCTAATTTATTAATTAGAACATTAATAATTTATATTTTACTTAGTCAAATGTGAACAGATGACATTATAAGCGAGACTGGCTGAAAAGGCTGTTTTCGCACACTAAAATAAATTGCATCATTTGTTATTAATATTTTATTTATTTATTTATTTGGTGTGGGAAAAGTTTTTGATTTTTGAGGCCAAACTAAGCTTCAGATTTATGAGTTTAAAGGAATGGTTGGCATACAATCTTATGAATTGGATTAACAAAACATCATGAAATGCAACCAACTACTCAGTAGTTCTGAATATTTTAATTTATGACTAAGATTCTTAACTCTCCTTAATATGCTTTTTGTTTTCATTAACGCTGTAATGAAGTATTGTGCATTGTTTCTCTCCGTTTTTACTCTTTTGTTATGAGTCTTTCAACTTCCGTTTTTATTACTGAACTGCAAAAACTGGATTGCACTAAATACATGCAGCAACAATCGCTCCCATCAATTGAAAAAGAAAAGAACAATCTGCACCTCGTTTTGCGTCGGGTCCCAGGTGTTCTATCTGCAGCCACAATCACTGCAGATACAGAAAAGATAAAGAAGTTATTACTTTCATATTGTTACTCTAATTAACACATAACTCTAAGTTCTGACCCCTGGAGCCCATATTTAGGACTTTCACAACATTTAACGGGAGGAATCTTATTAATATTGCATTTCTAATTCAATAGATGCTGCTGCGTATTGTAAAAACCCACGGAAGGAGAAATTTGTTCATCTTATTCATTTAAAAGCATCTGCTAAAGTAAAAAAAGAAAAAGTCACATTTTGAATTATCATGGAGTGTACATAATAATTGCAATAAACTAATGCTATACTGTACTAACTTATAATTGCTGCTGTAAACAAGGCAATTTATAATACACTAGTAATAACATCACAGATAAAATAAAGCTTACATGTAATTACATCCAGTTAAAGTGATTTCAAATAGAAATAATCGTTCTTGCTGAAGGGTCTTGGCTGTTCACTCCTGAGCCCCTCATGTTTGACCTCCTCAACGTGTCCCCAAAGGAAGAGCCTGCTTCGATCCCATGTTTCACCCCCAGCGCAATAATACAGTACAGACTGGATGTAGGTTTTGGAAGTAGAATTTGGGAAATGCCTAATATATGACTTGAAGCACAACATGTGCTATTAACCTAATCGGATAGGCACAACTCATGAGACTTTTTGGAGGAACCTTGATTTGTTTTTAGCGGTTTAACTGCTAGCTATTACCACTTTTTTTTTTTCTTTTTTCACAAACACAATTATAACTGGATAATCGAAGCGGTTTTGTTTTTTTGAAAATCAGAAGTTGTTTGTGTTGGGTGAAATGTGTTGGCATTTAGTCACCAGATGAGGCGCCCTTTCCCCCTTCAAAAAGGACTTTTAAATTCAATTCACAGGCTAAAACTGAATTAGTCCATAAAAGTCCTTCAACTATGTAAATCGGCTGATCATGTGTGTGCTACCATCATGATCATGGCATTTGCATTTCCAGACATGAGAACATAGCATTCTCATGCTTTGTTTTTCTTTTGTTCTCTTTGTTCACATTAAATGTATTTAAGAATCACTTTAATGTTGCCGTCATTCACATATCTTGGCCAGAAAATTGAGGAACATAATGAACCATCCCTTTACTGTACCTTCTTTATTTAGTTCCTTTTTGCTTTGGGGCTGGTGAATACCTTCAGTGGACAACAAGCGAGAGACATGCAGAGCAACGTAGAAGAAAATGAGGTTGATAAATCACATGTTGACAGTATATTTGAAGTATAGACACCACTTCAGATATTCTTTCATCTTCCTCGCTGAATACAAATAGAAATCTGTGACCACTGTCTATGCAGACCTCAATTACATTCTGCAAGAGAGTCATTGTGTATGCAGGTCCTGGGTCGTGGCCTGATGAAGCAACAATGGAGCACAGTGTGCATTCACTCGTAAATCTGTTCATACCTGCAGGGAGTTCAGCCACTGGAAGGTGAACAGCTTGGCAACAGAGAAGAGAGATTTCCTCAAAGCTCCGTTGCCCTTAGCACCAGAGTTCCTACGCAACCTGCGGTTACTGGGGCGGCGGCCAACCCTGCAGCAAATCAACGAAAACCTCATCAAGAAGTACGGCACCCACTTCCTGGTTTCTGCTACCCTGGGAGGTAAGGAGAACCTGCAGGTGTTCATTCTTAGAAATTGATGGGACACACGAAGATAGAAGAGATACTCATTTTAGGACTTGTTGGAGTGACATGCTGTGTCAGTGTGCCACTGCAGACAAATGGAAAAAGTAAGCTAGACCCACACCTCATACCCTGAAGCGTTTAACCATTGTTCTTGCTTGTGGTGGTAAAATTCCCCTTTTCCTTTCCACTGAAGAAGACACACACACACACACACAGTCGTAGCAATCTTAAAAAGAAACACAAAATGACACAAAATGAAATGAATGAAACTCTTGCTCTCTTTACAGCTATATGCTGTAGTTTTTGTATTTTCAGCCTTGACCCCTGCAGAGTAAAACGAAACAAAACAAAATCCATGTAATAAAGCTGCGGAGCTTTAAAATGCTCTCTTTTATCATCCTGAATTGAACAGCAGTGCTGAAATGTTCAACAAAGAGCTACGTTTTCATGGTTTATTGTTTAGCAATGAAATCATTAGGCGGCTGGTGCATATTTCCAGCCGTTATTGAGCGAGAGGCCGGGTACATCTGGGGCAGGCCGCCAGTCAATCACAAGGCAACACAGAGATGCAGAACATGAGGTTTGATTGGATGAATGCAAATACATCATGATGTAAGTAGAAAAACTTACTTCATGGTGTACATATATGTGTAGCATAGATACACTTTACATAGCTCTCACACCTTTTGCACTTTTTGATATACTCTTAAAATCATGCTGCTCTGAGTCTAACATTGAAGACAGATATTTCAGAATATTAGTGTTATTCGGGTTATGGCCTGGTAATACACAGCTACCAGTAAGCTTCGACTTGTTAAAAACGTCTCCAGTTATTGGGATCCAATAGACTTAATGGCATTGATCAGCTAAACTGGGAAATTCTTGTGATACTGCACTGATATAATAGAAGTATTTTGATTTTATAAGGTGCGCTATTATGATTTGACAAGACTCGCATTCAAGGATAATCATTACTAAATTATTCTCTCATTATATTCTTCTTCCCCACGTAATTCTGCAGAGATTTGCATGAGTTAGTTGCAAAGCCCTGACAGTTGACTAAAGTGAAACCTTTGTCAATTGGTAAATCTCCTGTTGTTGTTTGGTGTAGGCAAATTAAGCCAGGAAAGCTGGAAAATTATCAAAATGACTATGCAAAAAAAAAAAAAACAAAGAGTGATAGAATTAAAAACTTAACAAAATACTTGAATGAAAAAAAAAAGTATTTCCAGGGAAAGTAGTAGCTTTTGTAGTTGGGCACAGGTCAATAAATTGATTTTTGATTCACAGGAGAAGAGTCTTTAACTATTTTCCTGGACAAGCAGAAGCTAAATAAGAAGTCAGAGGGCAACAGCAACAGCTCTGTGGTGTCCCTGGAGCTGCTCCATCAGCTGGCGGCTTCTTATTTCACCGATCGGGAGAGCACCCTGAGGCGACTCCACCACCTCCAGATTGCCACCTCTGCCATTAAGGTACTGCACTCATTTACTCAGCATGTGTGCTTACAGTACAAATCCAGATGCATAATCTTTGCTTCAGTGCCCTGCTGAAAAATGCCCGCCTTTCAGTATGCTGCTCATAAAGCACATGCAAACGCAGTGTTTATTTGCAAAAACTACACACTTTGGCGGTTTTTAGGATTAACAAGCAGCCGGTTATGAGGGTGCAGAGTCCAATATCAACGCTCCTATAAAACCCGTCTCTGCGGTTATATCATTCGGTGCTGCGTCTACAAACAAACACCTTCAACAAACAATCTTTTTTTTTTAAAGATTATTGTTGCAGTGCATGGTTTCGAGGTTCAAGAGATTAAAAAGAGTTCAAGGAAACACCTTTTTCTTTTAATCTAAAGAGGCAAGTGTTGATTAATGACACGGTTCATGCACTGCAACTCTCAAAGGGAGCACAGCATCGCAAATGTCAACTTTCTCTAAGGTCTCAAAGGGAATTGTACACATACGCAGGTACATATTGTACCCTATTACACGCCATCTGGAATCATTTCCATTTGTTTCACTGCGAAGAGAAACTTGTCAAATTAAAGGTACGGCAACCTTTCAAGCTCAAAGGTGTCTTTTGCCTTACCATAGCAGCATCACTTCACAGATTTCAGTTCAGAGAATGAAGATAAAACCGGAAATTTTTTGAACTGGTAATTTTAAGAGGCAGAATTGATTAAACCTTTAGTCAAAAAAAAAACGAAAAAAAAAACAAAGAAACAACAACCGTTATGTCCTTTGTCTAACAATACATTGTCTGATTCCTTTGGTGTCTAGTGGGAAAGAATAACCAAGAGAAACATTTTTCACATGTCTGCTGGCTTTCCTGCGGCGACAGCAGGTGTGTGGGTGGGCGGGGGGGGCGGGCCGTGCTTCGCTTCATGAACTTAAATAACAAATCTGATTGAAACGACAAATAATTGGCTTGGTGCCATATTCATATGAAGCCGGTATATCATAAGTATTGTGTCCCTGTAGTCTCCACTTAATGAAAACTCTGCAAGCAAAGGTTAGATTGGCTCTCAGACCATTTTTGTTTCCAAGAGCCCCTTTAAAGTGGAGCTCAAAGCACTTGTGATTGCTCTCCAGCGAACATTCAAATGGTTGGATAAAACCGTTTTTATGTTGGACTCAAAATAAATAATTTTACCCTCAGAAAAAAAAACAGTGATTTTTTTTTTTTTTTTTTTTTTTTTACAATGGCAGTAAACGTAACTTTAATTTTAATGCCTTAAGAAAGGATGTTTGAATATTATTATTTTCATTAGTTAACTAGTAATTATAACAAACTCTTTTAGCAAGTTGCAAAGATTTTTTTTTTTATACAAAAAGTAGAAAAGAAATGACCTTACTAAACTTGGAGTCCATACATTTTGGGGGAAATGTAAGTAACTATCTCACTGCAGCTAAAATGATTTATGTTGGCAAACTTATGAATGCACAATATTTCTCTCAGCAGTGATTGTCTTTAGTAAATAATACATGGTGAGACAAAAAAAATACTTTGACCTGTCTTTAAGAGATGGTTATGTTCTTCACAGTAATGACTTAATTTGATCAGAATTCAAAAATATTTAACGTGGCTAGCCTTTATGAAAGCAGGGGGAAATTAACATAAGCAATAAGTATATTTGTATAAGCCAGCTGGGGTCTGAAGATCGAGAATCGGTATCTCTTTGCAGAGATTTATAGCCCAGGTGGGAGAATGTGCTGTCGGAAGATCCTACAAATCTGGACACTATGAAGAAGTGGCTTTAAGACGGCCAGCATTGAAACAAACCCTTCAGAAATGCTGTCTGCAGTTTGCCACAAGTCGTGTGTGGAACACATGAAATATGTATGAAGAAAGTGCTTTTGTTAGATGAGACGAAAATGTAACTTTTTGGCCTACATGTAAATGTTAATGAAAACCACGAACACTGACAAACTATCCCTGAATGCTTTTCTTAAGTAAGGGAGGGGAATCTGGTCAAAGTTGACGGTGAGCTAGATACAGCTAAATGCAGAACAATCACGAAAAGGGAACATTTTAGAGGACAGGAAAGACTTAAAAACTAAGGCAGAGGCTCCCTTTTCAGATCTGTTGGGAGATTTGGAAATTGGTGAGCAACTTTGCTCTTTGCTCACTGGGTTCCAGCTACTTTGCAAAGAAAAATTGGCAAATATGTCAGTTTTTTGATTTACTCCGCTACGACAAACGTACCCCTAAAGATCTGCAGCTGGTCCCTCTTCTTAGATTATTTATAGAAAACATTTGAAAACCATAAAGTCTTTTTCTTTCAGCTCACAAGCAGGAGCTATTCTGCTATGCCTTATCAAAACATTCCCATTTCCTCATTTTTACTTAGGTTTGTGGTTACGGCATGAAGGAATCTAGAAAGCTCAAGACAAAGTGACACTTTTCCAAGGTACTGCGCACGTTTACTGGAGTGAATCCACAGTTAGATCTCAACCTCAAGTCTGAAAAAGACCAAGTCTGGTGCAAATATACGTAGCACTTTAACAATATTTAGTGAATATATACCAGGTGTACCAAAGTCACATTTTCTACTTTATTTTTTAGATTTACTCCCCAAGTACAAATGTTTGTAAAGTTCTGAGTTATGTGACAAAAAGAGATTTTGCCACTACAAAAATGACAACCAGCTGGTTGAAAAGCAGAAGGCAGGTTCTGTTCCAGCTTCTATTTTTATAGGAATAATCTTCAATATCTGCTTAGTCTAAGCTGAGGATCCTAGTAAAGGGAATTAATTTGTCAGCCATGTTTGAAGCTGGACTCCTCTACAAAGCAAAAGGGAGAGAAAAAGAAATGCAGAGCAGAATCTAAAACCGAATTGAAGAAAGGTAAGCTTGAAATTGCAACCATTTAAAATACATCTGGACCTTAAAGAACAAAATAACCCCTAAAATGAATACTTCTGACGAAGGTAAATGTGAGTAGATTTTTGAGGGGGGAAAAAAAACAAAAACGCATTTTACATTTTCAATACATCAAGAGCAAAATCTGGAATAAACCAAAAACACATGAAAACTGGATGCATAGAAACACATGAAAGCCATCCAAAAGATCTCCTTTTATACCTTCCCACTAGATGAAAATGTCTAGTATGTGGGCCATTTTCAACAATGTATTCTGCTATATAGACTCGTCACACAAGAGGAAGCGGCACTGAGTGGGATGTACTTGACCTGCGTCCATGTTTTTCCACTGGGCTTTGTGTCACTGCAGCACCAAGTAGGAGGTTGGAGCAGAACATATCATCATTCTCCCCACAAACAAATCCCAGTTACATATCCGTTTAGAAAACATTTTTCCGAGAAAAAGATTTTGTGTTGGAGACTCAAAAGTAGTCTATATATTTTTTTTATTTTATTATTTGCAGTTATTGAAATCCAACGTCAGCAACTTCACGGAGATACCTCGGTTCTATTCAGGAATCATTTTTGCAAAATAAAATGATGCCAAAGACAAGCGTTTTAAACGATGTATTCCAAGAACACGATAAACACCCAATTCTCATACAAATAATGTAGTTTCATTATTACATCTCAATATATTTGCAAATCATTGAGCCTCTAAAGGTTTTTCATTATATAAAAATTCATAATTGGTTTAACAAGCACAGATTGTCTTTATGAATCTCAGTGTAGCAAATTTTACAAACAAAAAGCAGTAAGCATTTTGGACAGGAATAAATGGATGCAGCATAGGTTAGTCAATCTAATTTCCTGCAAAAGTAGTTTTTTTGAATTCTTCTTAATCTTCAATAATCCTACAATGTTTTAGTCTTTAATCCTTGTGCCTCAAAACTTCCCTTACTGTCTGTGGTTCTTAACATCACCTCATCAGTTTAAAAACAAATATTAAAATACTGTATGTATTAAGTTAAACAGAAGTAAACAAAAATGTGAGTGATGTTGAAAACTTTAAAGCATTTCCAGTTAAGTCGTGGTTAATTCTGGAGTTATTCAAAATCACCAGGCATTTAATGTAAATATAAATGTATGTTTACTTCACCTGCAGCCTTAGTTTGATAGAAGCAGTGCTGCAATAAATCATTCAAATGTAATAGAAGGGAAAAAAAACAATAATCTTAAATCATCTGAACTATAAAAATGCAAAAAAACAAACAAAAACAAAAATAAGAAAAATTTTATGATCATTCACTGTACTGAGTGATCATTGAATGTAAAATATCCCAGGTGGGTATTGATCCTTTCATTTGAGAGTTCTTTGGAGTTTTTAACAAACTAAGAGGCGGGGCTGGCAGCTCTCAGATGAATTGTGGTTGAAGTTCCTCTGGGGAGGCGCTGAAAGCCCCATGTGTACTCAGCTGAGAGCACAGCTCAAAGCTCTGATGCTTCATGGTCCCTGCAGACAAAGTGTGTTTACTCAAAAATGTCTTGCTTGGAGGAATAATTAATATGAATGAATATATGGTTGTATTAAGTAACTATTTTTTATTTTTTATTATCACAAAACGCGAAACATTTTACCTGATTAGTTATTGAACTTTCTCCAACGTAACAATAACTCATCAGTGATTTGTGACGAATGTAGCATCTCTACTTGTAAAACTTTGACCTGCCGATATTACTTGTAGCTAAAGTGAATTATCTTAATAAACTATGATATAAGAATATCTATGAGTAGGTCCTTATTAACCCTTAAGAGATGGGGTCCATTGGAGCCCCCGAGTTTTTTACTCTGTGTGCAGTTCAGCAGGGTTGCACTGACCCTGCGTGCGCTTTTGTAAGTTTTTTTCCCGGGAACTGACGGTCTGTCGGGACACCCCTCCCCCGCTTCCCTGCTGTCAGACTGTGACATTTGCCGCCCTCCTCCTGAGCGTCGTGCTAAGACACCAGGATGGTTAAAACACAAGGTTGACAAGTTGTTCATGATGCCAATTAGTATCAGTGTAAGGAAACCCAGCTGATTGCCTCAAGCCACAGACGTTGCAGCAGTCGGGGTTGCAGACAGTTCTTTTGATAACCTCTACGCATTTAGTTTGCCTCCAACATTCACTGTCTGCGTTTTTTTTTTCAGTGAGAGAGATGGCTCTGTGCATATTTTGATAATTTAATTTTCTTGTCAGATGCCATTGACAAGTCAAAAAAAAAAAATAGAAATTAGTAGTTTATATAATAGTTTTATTCTTAAGTTAACATGCCAAGTAAGAAATATGCTACGTTAATGTTTTTCAGTATGAAATAAAAAAATTTACTTTTCTCTTCATGTGTTTGACTACAAAAAAGAAAGACAATAAATGTTTTTAATGCACATGTTGTATTTAAATGCAAAAATCATATAACTTTTTTTTTCTTTTTTTGGTTGTTTTCATATGTCAATTCTTATTTGAAAATCTAATTAAAATATGTACAGACTGAGATGTTTCTTTACACTTTTGCACTGCCTCCACCAAAAGTAGTTTAGTATTGGCAGAGAGGATTTGGCATATTTTCATGTTTCCTACCCACTCGGCTATGCAGTTCATCTCTCAACTGAATTTTCCATGCAGCTATTCAACCACTTAGGTGAAAGTAAACAGGTTGTCAAATGACATTGCATTTATTGCCAAGATGTGTTGTTAGAACATAGAAATCATTTGTTAAATACAATTTCCTTTTTTTTGCTTGGTGTGGCTATTAAAGGCAGAAACAACGTCACAGAAACAACGTCAGCATCATAAACCTTAAATTGCAGGAAGTTTGGAGAAATGAGCTTGTTTTTGCTCTGTATAAGAGCGTCAAAGTCTAAGTTGACAGATGAATGCTCAGGAGATTTTTACTGCCCAAATAACAAGGCAAGAATATTTGCTTCTTACAATGGCGCTAAGAACTAAGAGGGGCTTACCCTCACAAATTTCAGTGAGTACCAGTGGAAATGACTCTTTCCGTGTTGCCTCCAAATTTTGTTTTCTTTTGTGTCAAGTGATGGGAGTCAACTCACAGGAGATTACCACCACCTTCTGTAAGGAGTGTGAACTGATGAAACTCTTGAAACTTGGCAACTTTTGACCAAGACAGTATGCCATGACCTACTGAAACATTACAAGCCAACATGTCCAAACCCAGCATGTTCCATGATAGACTGAGGCTTTAGGCTCAAAAGCAACAATTTGGCTGATCCATTTAGGTTTTATGTCATCTGCTGAAACTCTTGTTCTCTCACTTCCACACAGTCTGAATAAACCCAGGGCTTATCTTGGCATAGAAAATATAGTTTCCTTTAAAAATGACGATTGCATCTTGTTCCCCCGTCTTCATTTTTTTAGCACCACTATAAAATAAGCTGACAATAAGTGAACTTCACTCGGCAACAACATGAAACTGTTGGCGCTTGGTTATAATGAATTCACTGGCTGGAAACGTTGATGCAAATTTGGAGATTCCAACTGGCCAATCACAGGTCAGAGTTGGGGGTGAAAATGACAATTGGCACAAATAAATGCCAGTCAACTTACTTGCTTGGCTAAATGCTAGTTGCTAATTGTGAAACCTTGAACAAAGAATATAATCTAAGCGGTAAATGAAAATCCCTCGCTGGACACCAGGCAGTCGTGGTCTCAAACACATTCAAATTGTTTCTTTTTTTTTTTTTTTCAGTGAGGTGATGGCTCATTTAAATTCTGGTTTATGCATCTAACATGATGATTCAATGCAAACTTTGCTTTGTTATTTTGTGCTTAGCTGGAAGAAGACTGATCTGCGAAATACAAGAGGTCAGTCAGTGTGTGGAGGCAAAGAAAGGGAGGCGGTATGAGTCACAATCAGACCCTCAAGCTAATTTGGTCGTTTAGTTTGCAACGAGGACCGGACTTTACAGTTAGGCTATCAACATGAGAAAAACTAATTCCATTCAAACATGTTTTTTGGATGATTAATAAAGAAAAAAAAAATCTAAGTTAAATGTTTGGCTTTTTCCATGACTCAATTTTGGAACCACATCCACTGCTTAAACAAGATGCTAAGAAAAAAGGCCTCTTCCTGTTTCACACGTCTTCTTTTGCCTCATGCCTTTATCTCTGTTATCTTTAACTCGATCATGACACTGTCTCTCTCTCGCTCTCTCTCTCTCTCTCTCTCTCTCTCTCTCTCTCTCTCTCTCTCTCTCCTATTTTTGTATATATTTGACAGATTTTTGAGATGTGTATCACCCACACTGCCTTGAAGGATAACTTCTATTTCGTTTGATAATAGATGCAATCTTAAGGCGAGCAGTGTGAGAAGATATAAGCAACAAGACGGCTGCACAGGCTGCATCTTTTTCCAGATAGGCCACTTAGCTGAAGAATCGCTTTGCTAGAGGCCACATCCATCCTCTGACGCTGTGCTATTTTGAACACTCCACATAGGAAATGAACCATTTGTCATATTCATACTTCTTCTTTTTGAGAAACCTTTTTTTTCTTTTTTTATCCCCAGTTCCTGTGTTCCTTCTATTCTTCACTTTCCCTTCATGCACTTGACTTGACTCTGTGTTACTCTGATTATTGTTTGATCCCCAATTAGCCACTGTTAGCATTGCATTTGCATGAGAAATCTGGGGCAAAACTGTTCATGTATTTTCTATGATTCTCAAGAACTGATATCCAGGTTGCAGGTTTAAGCCAAGTAAATATTTTACTGGTCTTCAGTGCAGATGTTTCAGCGAGATCCGTCATGGACATACATTTGTTGTTATTCCCTCGCGACAGAAAGTGCTGCATGTGTTTCCTACTTGTATGTTCTGACTTCTGTAAAGAACTTCGTACTGTTTGCCTGCATGCAGGCTTCACATTGGGTCGTTCAGCTTTCTAAAGCGTGGAGCAGAGTTTTAGTCCTGTTCCTAGTAGCACCGTGGTGTTTTCTAGGGCACATAGTGGTAATTGTGTTTAATTCATTTTTATTGATTCATTCTGAATCTCTTTAAGGGCTTGTATTGCGATGACGTTGTAGCAAGACAATAGTGGTCAGTTATTACTGAAAGGTGTAATTAGACAAATGTATTACAGACGGAGAATGAAAGACAGGGTAAAATGTGTAGAGCTGCAACAGTAATGTGCAAGCGCTTTGGCAGCGCAGTGGCACAGTGTTTGGAGACTCATCTTAGGCCTTTGTCATTTAATTCAATACACTCGAAACTCTGTTTACTTTGGCGGTGAGTCTGAGCATGCATAGATTTTTACTTTATTATTCCTTCATCCCGCTGTCGTAGATCACCCTGTGTTTTAATGGTGTGGGAGGACACTGTAGACACGGTACTCTGCCAGAGTAAGAGTTAGCATTAACTGTATTCAACCAAGGTTGCTTCTTACAGGAAATAGGACAAGTATCTCTCAAATAGTCCTAACTATAATTTCTGAATAATCCAGCGAACAATTGCCTGCGAAGCACATATATTCAGGGATCTATAAATACGGTCTACAAGATGATGACTGGATAGCAAACCTAACATACCTCTTTCCGATGCAGAAAACCACTTGTCTGTTGATGATTCATTTATTTGCCAGCAACGAGTGTCGGGATTCATTTGAGTCAGATTAATGGAGACCTTAGACTTGTGATCCTTGAAACATAATTATAATCACTGAGGATCAGTACGTTTCAGAAACCAAACAGTTCTAATGTGAACTACACACCTTTTGTCCAAATATGCGTGCACTATATAACAGACATGTTTCACCAAACATGCTTAAAGTTTTGAACAAAAAACCTTTATGTAGCTTTAAATCCACGGAGTCACAATTTAACTTACACAAACCCAATAGCAGGTATCTTTAAGAGTGCTTGAAATAAAACAGACTCCATCATGTTTATCCTTATGCACAAGGAAATCATTGTTGAATGCCAACTTACTCAATATAGCGCTCCTTCCTTCGACAAAATCTCTTTAATGTAAATTCATAAACATGTTTCTCTCCTCTCTCTTATTCTATTGTTCTCCACACAGCAGCCCACACATCGCAGGCAGCTGTGGCTGCAGGTGTTGTAGTCTAAAGCAAAAATGCTAGATTGTTTTTTTTTTTTTTCCCTGCTCTCAGAGGGCTTTACTTCATCTAGCCTACTGCTCGCTGTCACAACTGCCACAAGCTGTACTCTAAGCCATCAAAGACGGCAACAAACATCTCCCTTGTTTACTGCTAACGTAATGGTAACACATTCACCACATATATCGTACATGATGTTAAATAGACCTCCTCTTTCCTTTCCCTCCAGGTAACGGAAACGAGAACGGGTCCTCTCGGCTGCAGTAACTACGACAGCTTGGACTCCGTTAGCTCGGTGTTGGTGCACAGCCCCGAAAATAAGATCCACTTAAAGGGTAAGGCCCCCACAAACACAAATACACACACATAGTGTACGTGCAGCTTAATGCGATAAGCATGGGCACGCAGCCTCAACCCTGCAGAGAAGGTCCAACAATGCAGTAAAATTAACCGTACGCACACACGTTTAAGCACACAGAAATTCACCGCATCCGTCCATCCCACCTGCCTGCCAACTCTCTCACCTCTGGTGTTGTTGGCTTGGATGACCCTTTACTTTACGCTGCAGTAGTTTATATGTCTGTTTCTGCCTGACCGGCTTTCGGTCTCATAGGAAATCTGTTATTTTACCAGGCTGCAGATAGCCCAGACCCACGCTGACCTTAGCCTAGTCCATCCAAACCCGTCTACAAAACTCTGTAAACAAGTAAAACTCAGGTGGTTAAGTCACCAAATTATATTCCTGTTTATTTGCATTCATGAGAAAATTTTTCAACAAATGAAATCAGGTGGTGGTGGGTAAAGAATGGAAATATTGGCAGAATAACAAATTGCCTTGACTTTTTTTGTTAAACAGAGTGTGACGATGGCCGTCTGTGGAGGCAAGCCTTTATTTATCTTGCAAATAAATAAAAGGTCTATCAATTGCAAGAACATTACAATAAGTATAATAAAGTACTTTTTTATTCTTTAGAAAGACAAATCCAGAAAAAAGGACACCTATTTCAAGGCCATGTTAGCTTAACCAGTCAGTGTCTATATCTAGTTGAAATATGTTGAAGAATGGTATTTTTAAATCTACAAATTTTGCTTCAACACAAATAGTTTGACTTGACTATCTCTACTGATTAACCTTAATTAACAACCTCCCAATCACTTTTAGTCATTTATCAAAGTTAGGGGGAGTTATGGGATTTTGTACCAAGAGATCTTACATTATTACAACCACAAAGACTTTCTCAGAAAGCACTAACCGGCTGCTATCAGTATGCTATTTTGTCTCCTAACAACGATTTATGCTTTTATCATGCCCTCTAGATGTTAAGGTGAATTCCTTCAAATAACAAATAGTATCTATGCTTGAGATTCTCATTTTGCAAAAAAGGAAGTAGTTCTTGAGTTATGTTGTTGTTTTGAAAATGTTATCCTCTAATGACTGCTTCTGAGCTAACTGAAAACACCCTGTTATGTACACGTTAAAAACTCCTCCACTCATTTTAAATACCCATTTTAAAAAGCATTTCTGGTATTCTCTTCAACAGACATAATATGAACAATTTAAAAGCACTATGAGATATTTCCAGCTGCAACATTCAGGAAACTTCATTCCTGCAAATGTCTTTGAAACATCATCGATTTTCTTTATTTATGTGAATGGTTTTCGAAAAATAGCTTCACTGATATAAACTTATGTCAATACACAACACAGATCTTAGTGGTAAAAATATGTTATTGACAAACTTGTGCAGCATTTCCAGTCCACTGCTGCAGTCTGGTGGTTCTTCTGCTTTACTTTGAGAGCATGGGGAATGTGTAAAGTGGACAGCCCTTTCTCCAAGATCTTCCCCATTTTTAATAGATTTTGGTTTTATCATTTTAACAACTCATTACCCCTCATTTACAATTATATAAAACATATATACTTTTTTGTTTCTGCTGTCAAAAATGTGCTAGTCGAAAATGATTACATACATGTGTATACATTTAGTTATTTAGTATGCAAATGATTTGGACGTAATAACTGGTAAAAGGTGTCAAAGTGATCCCAATCTGATCATTGCTATGCTAAGACTTTGGATTGATTTTCATTTGTGAAATACATAATATGCCACTTTGGCTGCATTATGGTTGGAAGCAGTTTCAGGTGAATTTGCAACAGCATTTTGCAAGGTTTGTTTGCATTTCAAATCTTGTAGGTGCAACCTAAACAATGTGATTTCTCTATATCTGCTTAGTGATTCTCTCTATCTTTTGTGGCCCAGTTTGTCTACTCCAACACACATTTGTGATGCGAAAACAAAAACAAAACCTGTCTGGAACGATTTTCTAACCAAAGCTCATTATTCCAAAGGTCAAGAGGACAAGCGATAAAAATCAATTCAGCCTGAAACTGAGCTGAAATACATAAAGTTATCTGGTATCAGTCTGTGATCTCCATGCATCTAGCATGTTTTGGTGTTGGTTTAACATCTAATATTGATGGGAACAAATTTGCCTTTGATAAGTATTCAGAGAGTTCTTAGGATGCGTCCACTCAATTATTCATACAGGCACATTTCCATATTTCATTTACCGTCTGAGCTCCTAGCATGTCTTTCTGGATTTGAGAGTTCAAAACGCCAAATGCTGCTTTTGTCATGACGTTACAATTGCAGGAAAAGAAAAGAGCGAGAACAATGTGGTGGATTATTTTGCACAGCAATATCCGAGTTTCATTTTTTTTTTAATGGAGTCCTATTTACTAATACTCCAAGCACATCTCCTGCTGGTTTCATAATAGGAACCATAATAGCCAACAGTAGAAAAAGATCCTGTTGAGGTTAATTGCAATTTTATATGCATACAGATTTTGAAAAAAAAGAAGAAGCATAAATTAGCCAACTAAAGGAGGCCAAATGTCTCCATTAAAGGAAACGTTATTATAAACTTAAAGGTAATGTGACAAATGTGTCTCAATAATTGTGCTATGATTTACTTCTGGGAAAGATGATGAATCCATTTGGAGTTCTGTGATAGAGTTCAGAATGGCATTGTCTACTTTATTAGAAAATCCACACTTTCACTGTGTGATGAGGGAAATGATTTTGCGTCGTCGGTCCTCGAATGCTCGCATCACTTTGAGGTCAGAGGGGAAGGAGTCAGAGACAGCAGGCCTTCCTTTGTCTTTTTGCTCACCAAGTAGTTCTTCAAATGTTGGCCCCACATGGCAAGAATCATTTCTGTGATCACAGCTTGATTTTAAAAGTTGTCTGCCTGATAGTGCTTTACAAGCAACTGACAAAGGTTTATTATTATTATTATTATTATTATTATTATTATTATTATTTATTGCAGGGCTTTTCCCTTTCAGAACCTTTTAGTCTAACTATAATTTTAGAAAAAGACAGACAATCTTTGCTCAGAATATCAAACTTACTTTTGCCACTCTCTCATCTTTCTGATTCCGTTTTCCAGTGTTTTTTTTTTTTAGCTACTCAAACTAGTTGAACTGGCTGCCGCCTTAATAGTAGATGGGAAAGAAGCTAACGACAATATCTGCTTCAAGACTTAAGCTTAGTGTGCAATGATGCATTAAAACAGTTTAATGTACCAGCTTGTTTACATCACCGTTGAGAGCTTTCTTCTGTCAACAGCCACACAATTCACATCCATTCTCTCTTTTTTTAAAATGATTAATGTACTCTTGAAATTTTAGCTCAGTACTGCTAAAGGCTCTCATTACCATCTATGTCTTGCACCAAAACACACCCAACAAAACCGCAGCTTTACATAAAAAATGTGAAAGCATAGTTATAGAGGTTTAAATATTTCACCACGTTTTACATTTTTATGCAGAGACCAACCAATTACATACTTTTGTCAATTTAATAATTTTTAATAACAATGCCACACTGTTCTCTAATTTCGAGATAAATTTAACGTTGAAAAATAAAATGTTTACAGAAAAAAAAGCTGCAAACACAGTCCAAAGTTCCAGAGCTATCTTCCTCTGCTCACTCACTTTCCTTTTGCACCATATCACTTAATATTCATTTAATTTTATTTGATAATTTCAAAATATATGGGTTCCAACTAAATAATTTAAAGCAGGAAACTCTGATTTTATGCTATGTGTGAGATTGTTTAATCATTCCTTTTTATATCATAAGTGCAAAAAAAAAAAAAAAAAAAATAAGACGTGTTTCTGTGATCGGGTATCAGTCATTTACGTATATTAGGAACAGAGAGCAGTCATTATTGCACAGCTCTGCAGTTAGAAAGAATTTCACTAATATTTCAAAACAAAGACAACCTGACGACAAAAATGATATTATAAATTATTTCTAGTACATTGTGTTGTTGCTAATCTAAATTATTGCAGTCAGCATAGTAAAAGCAGTCTCTTTACACCTCTTCAGCTCTTTTGAAATTCATGGATGAATTTTCAAACCCTCTCATTATCACCAGGTTTCTTGACAATAGGAAGACTAAATGCTGCCTAGGTGAACTCTGTAATGAAAAAATATTGACGGTGGGGGGCAGAAGGAAAAAGATTCGATATTGAAATATGATTATCCCCTCCAGCTGCCTGACCCTGACATTTCCTGCTAGAGCTGCCCTATAAAGTTATATTGACAAGCTTTGACCCGGAATAAAAACGAGGCTAAGCATGTTCGAAACCTTAAAGTTTTTACTGTTTGTCCTTGAAGCGGATATTAAACCTTAACTATCACAGATGTTGCTGAATAAATATCATTTTTCTCCACAAAGTGAACCATAGTTTACTTCTCCGTTGTAAGGTCAAGTCCTGTATCTTTGTGTCCGTCCTTCTTTTCTAAAATGAGGAATATTATTAGTTTAAGACCCAGAGAGACTGTAGGTATTAAGAAAGGCTAAAGAGAAAAGTGAAAAGGCCATGTAGTGCAAAATGAGTCAACACTGTTTTGAAGGCTTTGTTCACTGTCTGACATATTTGTTAAAGGCAGAATCAGTGTGTAGGTTGTCGAGTGGGTCGTTAAAGCACGATACTTTTCAAATTCTGAAACAATAAATGATAAAAAAAAATAAATAAATCTTCATACTCTTTTGTTTTCAATTCTAGAAAAAAAAAACATAATTGCAGCTGAAAGGTACAAGTTTGTCCCCAGAAAACAAACAGAAGGATTTGTTTTACAAATATGAGTATTTATAGTTTCAAGTAAGAAACGTTTAAAAGAAAAACGAACTGTAATGATCTTCAGACTTCATGTCTTGGGTAGACATTTCATTCTACAAATGCAATAATTAAATATGTTTTTTTTATTTTTATTGTCTTTTACATTGATTTTGTAATAAAAAAAAGGGGAGCCCTACCAATGACCAGGGGTAAACTCTTACTCCTATTTTCTCTAATTAGCTTGATGATTTCCATTCCTGCCCTTCCAAAGCAACTTGGTCCCGTGAGCCAAGTTGATAAAAACGAGGTTGTAAAAGCCGTTTCTAGACCAAGTCAAGCCTGCACTGAGGTATCAAGTCTCCTAAGAAATAATTATGGCAGAAACTTTGGACTATTTTGTATCAGTTCTCTGCACAAGATAAAATTTAATTAGATCTTGAACATCTTCTTGTGCTTTTTAGAAAAAAGGACAGTGTGCCAAACTTCTTAAAGTATGCTTCTCAAAGTAGTTCTTAAATTCTTTCAATCGTTATAAATATGATGCTTCTTCATAACGGAAAGAAGAAACACTTTTGTTTTTTTAAATATCTGTGACAATTATAAAACAGAAGATTCTGTCCTGATGCATCTGGACAGAAACGTTAAAGGTTTCTGGTGGCCCGTTTTCCTTGGTCACTTATGTGCACTTATGTTTCCTTTTCGGGAATTTTTCTGTTATTCACAAGGTTGAGAACAGGAACCAGAGCCTAATGCTAATGCTGCGACTCCTTGGCTGCCTGGTTAAAAATGGGTAAGCCCTCGTGCGAGTGATGGTTCTAAGAGACACCAGAGTTTGACACGTGCTTAGTAGGCTGTCTGCTTCAGATCAGAGAAGAAAAACCCGTCGACTTTCGTGTCCGTCCATGAAGACACAAGCTGATTATTTACTCAAATTAGGGTTCTTGGTAATGCTAACTGCAGCACAATAATTATAAAACGACACAAGAGAGGCTTAAATGGCAAAGAAGGTCTTCAAAAGCCAAGTGTCCTTCCAGGCCTAAACTTGCCTGGGACTTTCCTCCAAATGTGGAGGAAAGTTTCATCCTCTGAGAAAAAAAAACAATCTGAATAGGCCTGGTGTCTGATAACTTCTTTGGTGAGAGAAGGACATATGGTAAAAACAATGTTTTCTATGTAGCACACTGGAGAACGCTCTGTCTTAAGAGTGTTTCATTATAGGGGAACAATGTAAAGTGCCAACATCTAAACATTTTTGGACGTATCAAACTGCAACTTGCTATAATTAAATACCACAGTGGTTTAAATGTGTTAGGTTTAGGGGTAGGGCTCGGTCTTTCTTTTGTTTTACTATAATAAAGACTGTGTATTCTCCAACACCACATAAAGTTGCCTTCGTACTTTTATCCTGCAGTCAGAGTGGAGCTTTCGAAACAATATTCCCCAATCCTCAACTCCCCAATTTTTATATGTTTTTTGCAATTTTTATTACCTTCAAAATGAAACCTTCCAAGTTATTAGCTATGGTCCTCTCTTGTGTGTGTGGGTGGCATTTTTTTGAGATGCGTGCATCCAGAAACCCATCAAGAGCCTAGTAAAAGTCCAGTAACAATAGACAGAACTGTGTGGGAGGAGGCGGCAACTCAGAAATATACCAGTTGGTGGAAAAATCGGCTGACGCACAAATGTACGATCTCAAAACTTAGGAAAGTGTTCCTGCTCTCAGCGCTGTACTTCATGTTGTCGAAGGTTTGGTGAAAAATTCTGATGGAGAGTAAAATCTGCTCTTTGGGGCAAGTGTAGGATGAGTGCTTGTTGAAACGCAGCGCCATATAAGTTAGAATCATGCAATACATGTGATTTATTCCTGGTCAGATGACTGGTGTGGCTACTTCCAAAAGAAGAGAGAGAAACATCGAGATGATTGTTAGGTGGGTCTAATGTTTCTACACAATTGCCTGATTTTGCTGGTTAAGGCACAAGTTGCCCGTGTCCTACATCCAGCTCACAAGACAGAACAGCGCACGACAGGTTCATGAGAGGACGACATTTTAGAAGTAACTAAGAATCTCCTTGTTTTTAAAGAGTGACATTTTTAAAAATCACAATCTGTGTTTCAGTAATCTACAGTCAGTCTTACAGTTTGCTGAACCGCAATATCTGGCCTGGCCACTACAGTCTGAGAGAGACTATAAAACTCCCATTTAGAGGGTGTTGCCAAACACATGCACACACAGTGTCTAATCCTGAGCAGAATAACTTTTTTTTTTAAATAAATACAGTGAAACGATATCTGTTTTATTGTAGGATGTATAAATTTTATGTGGGAGACATTAAAGATCCAAAAACACCTTTTTTTCTGAGATGAATCACATTTTCATAATATCCGATCTGGCATCAGGTTTGAGCGTTTAGTTTTATTTTACCAAACTACTTTTGGTGGCATTAACACATTTAATTTGCCCAACCAAACATACCTGTGAGGAGGAACAACAAAGCGGTTGCCAAAATAAAAACTGAAAACAAAAATAAATTGACTATTATTTTCCTTATCAAATTAGGCTCAAATATCAGATGCATCATCATTTTCCATCTAATTTTCTTATTGTAGGTGCACTTAAGATAGTATTTAACAGCCAATATTTGTAAAATTAGTTTTAATTTGGATTACCGTTCAAAATAGACCAACCCAGCAGTCATTTCATGCCGACCATTAGATTGGCGCTGAACAATGGCAGCCCAGTAGAACGGTGAGTCTCTGTCAGAGTCTGTTGGAAGAAGCCCTTTTAGCCTCACAGTCACAGAACAAATGTCTCACAGTTTGTGTCACTATCCTCTAAACGTACTGCGTAACCTTCCCATATGGTCGGACCGTTCCGCGCCTTAGTGAATGCTCCTCTGATGCTGTGAAGTTGGGGCTCTGAAGAAGCCGAGCAGCTTCGTTGTCTGTGGCAGGTCAGCGCTTGTTTGTGACTCTTTGTGTACAGTAGAGCCAGTCGTGTGGCGCATGCAGCAATGTCTTTATAGCAAATCCTCATAAGCAGTAAATAAATATCAAGTCTTTCCACACGGCCACTATCTTAATATGCTTTTATATATTTTTTTTTTAATTTCAAGTTCAAAGGTTAAAGGTAAATTGTGGAGTTAAGCTTGGGTTTTTGAAAAGCAACCTTATTTAAGACTCCAAGAATGTTGTTGTGTCGGATATAGATTTTTCTTTTTACCTTCAAAAATGCAACCTTCTCTTATATGCTGTGAGTTTAAGACTTGAGATATTGATGAGAACAGCAGAGGGACATCATGGTTAGAAGTAAATACCGAGAGCCACATTTTTCTTAAATGTCATCTTTACAACTTTAGTAGGAAATGGTTCAGGGCATTTCCTTCTAAATTTTTCTGTATAAAGTCTATTATCATTGTTATCAGTAATTTTACTCAGGTAGGTGTAAAAAAACAACAACTATTTAATAAAACTAATCAAGTGAAAATAAAAAGTACAGCATAGCAAAAGTACTCCTAAAAGTGCATAATTTAAAAAAAAAGTAGTCAAATAAATGTAACTGAGTAAGTGTAACTAGATACTACCCAGTCTAAGGTTGAGCAATTTTGCAAAAAGTGGGGAAAAAGTTTCAGGTCGAGACATATTCTAAAAAGTACTTGCAGCTGTGATTTCAGTGACTACATGACTCTACATGTAGTATTAGTTCATCAGAGTGAATAACACTTATTTGTGTTGACCCTTCATACTAAAATCTTTATACACTTTGGAATTTGTAATGGTGTTAACAGAAGATGAAAAACTTCAAAAAGTGTGAATAGTTTCAAAGGATTCAGTGGATTCCTATTTTTAATAACCAGTGACTTTTAAAGGTGTGGATCTCTTCTATGGATTTAAATCGTTCAGTTTCGTCATGAATTTGCCTTCTACTTGTGAACCATATTGTTATGTAATATGTAAAGTAATATGTAAAATTAAACCTACTGAAGCTTTAATGTTATTGCCCTTTTCTACCATTATGGACAAATTAAGAATAAAGCCATTGCAATATTTAATTTAAATTGCTCCGTTGGTTTGAGAGACGACATGTGGACTGGAATAGTTCTGTTTTCTTACAATAGACAAGCTTGTAGTATTTAATGCTCCATTTCAGCCCACTTGGAGTCCTGTTCTGGAAAACGCTCGCCTCTTAACACAAGCTTGCATAAACTCAAGTGCGAGTTTATGCAAGCACACAGAGGAACGTGCAGGCCCACTTTTAATCAGAATGACACCATTGCCTGATGACAGCTGCAGGGTGGCCTTCATCCATCACAAGCCCCCAACCCCCCTTCAGGTCCATAAACAGGCCTTCAGAAGTTTGCTGGAATTCCTTCAATAGCGAGAGCATGGGGGACGGATGCCGCAGGACACTCGTGAGCTCCTGCAGGATGAGAGGTCTGTCAAGTGACTCCCTTTTGCTTAGGTCTAAGTTTGGGCAGTCACTGAAACAAATACTCTGCACACAAGCTGTTTCTGTGCACTGCACTGTATGAATCATTCATGTGCCGCTTGCATGCCAAATTTCTCACTGGTCCCTGCTCTGACATCACAGCGCTAGATGTCTCGACGGTAGAAGTTTCAGCAGACGAAAGATATAGGGAGAAATAGAAAGTGAGCCAGATAGAAGTCTGTCTGGTGGAGTGGGGGAGGTGGGTAGTTTGTGGCTCTGAAGTCTTTTTACTCTTTAAACTGACAGACCTGTTGGATATAGCTCCCTCAGCACCACACGGGGCCTTATCTCTTTGCAGCGTTACAGCTTTGCACTTTTCATGCATACACAATGTAGTGGACTCTTTTGTGTATGAGCACAAAACTATCTCAGGAGAGCATGAAACAGCTGAGCTGAGGTAAATACGCATTCCAGCCTGTGCAACAAGTCAGCAGAAAATTCAAGTCACAGTCAGAAGGAAGCTTTGCGACCAAGGAGGGAAAAGTCAGACAGAAAAAAATAAAGAAAGGATGAGGGTTGGTATGTGACACAGAAGCATCTGTGCCATTGTGTGTGCTCTTGCACACACAATGGCCATTGAAGCCAGACGGATGCAAAACTCTCAGGCCCCGAGGGCAGGACGGCGGGCCGAGGGTACCAACGGCGCGTCCTGCAGAGACAAGGGTGCATTCCGGTGCAGCGGACTTAGCTGTCAGCAAAGCAGAGGCTTAAAATGAGCACGCAGTCACTCGAAGACATGCACCGATAACAGAGAGGCAGTGATCATGGGGTGGGTTTAAGAGCTTCAAATTGCCCAAAATGAAAAATGTGACCTCTGCAGGGGATTGAGAGATGGAAAGACGGGGAACCTTGGGGCTGCCATTTCTAGTCCAGTGGAGTGATCTAAATCTGGGGGTGGATGGAAGCAAAGTCTCATGGGTAATGACCCTAAAAGCCCCCATCAGAAAGAGGACACCCACAGGTTTTTCATGGTGGTAACTGGGGACCTGGTGTGATAAGGAGAGATAATGCTGAAGATTAAAAGCAAGTGATGGGATTTTTTTTTCTTTTTTATCACTGTTTCGAGCCCTGTTGGAACAGAGGTGTAGCGCTCAGTGCAGTCTGGAATGTTCCAAGCTTTTGTCCTATTTGAAGCCTTTCTTTGGGTTGATGGAAAGACAGACTTATATTCTACACACATGTATATCTGCACATGGTTCCAGCCAAACAGCATTTACAAAAGATTTCCTGAATTAGTTTTCTTTTTTGTTTGCTTGTTTGTTTTATCAGATATTTGTTCAATAATAATCTGCTGCTTATAGCCCAGGCGCCGACTCTTGCCTCATTATCAGCAGGTAGTTAAAGGTTGAAAATATCGCAGTAAAGATAATTGATGGCTGTTTGATTCATTACCAGATTAAATTGGTTTCTCAGTTGTTGATATTCCCTTTACACAGACACATGTAATTGATACATCACCAGTTTTAGATTAATTAGAAACTGGACTGAAATAGGTAGCAAATTAATCTGGAACTCGGTGAAAGGGTAGCCTGGAGGCACAAAGATGAAAGATCCTTTTCTGTTTTTCAGGTCTTTATTTTCATCTCCTTTTTTATTCTGGTTAAAGAATGTGAAAAATGTAAAGATTTGGGAAAACTGAACTAACAGCAAGGCCTTTTTTTTAACTTAACATCCCTCAATTTAACAGCTTTTCTAATTAAACCAAGTTTGTATATTATTCGAATCTGTGGAAATACATGTTTGAAAATAGAAAACTCAGTTTAGTCATTGCTATAATTCTTATATTGCTTTTGCCAGCAGTCATTCAAGAAAACCAATAACATTTAGTGCATTACATGTCACTATTGTGTTAGTACACTGAATTTAAATAATTTGTAGAAAAAAAGTAAAAGTTCCAGCATTGCATTTCTGGGAATCTGAACCTGTAACATTTTTAGAGAGAGCTAGGAAAACCCACTGCCACGACGCTGGAAATTAAAATATATGCTGCAAATAGGCATCACCTTAATGAAATTTGAATAAACGCAACAAAGTTGCAGAAATGACTTTATAATATTTGCCTCATTCTTTTGATATGTGAAACTAGTGAACATTTACTCACCTCTGAATGTCAAATGCTTGGACTTCTTCCTACAGAAGTTGAGCCAAAAGACTACATTTGTTTATGCATTTCACTGCAGAACGATCAGCAGTGAAATGTCTCAGTACAGAGGATTTGACTCTCAGCACTGCAGAGAGAGGAGGCAGGTTGGTGACTTGATTTTTGCCAGAGGGAATATGCAAGAGAATAAATCAGTCTCGCTAATCTGCGGTTCTGGAGAGGAAGCTGGAAAGCTGCAGTAACGTCAGAGGAGGAGGATGTTGGGGAACTGAGAAAGATAGTTTGATCATGTGGAGGAAGGAAGTCCTGATGGAGTATATCCACAACTTGGTTAGTCAAATTTCATTATTTGTTTAGATCCCCAATCCAGTGGTTAGAAGTCAGGTAATGGTCATACATAGAGAGGGGAATGTCAGAATACCTAGTAAAACAGAGCAGCAGGGCGGGTCGTGGTCCAGCCATCAGAAAGGTCGCAGAGATCTGTTATGGACGAGGCAAAAATTGTATGGAGACAACAAGGGCAAGGACACAACGCTGGGTAACTACTAGCTAAAGAAAGTCAATAAGGAGGCAGAAACTGGGGAGAGCTCAAGAACTGCAGAAAACAGGTGAGAAAGGCAGACAGTTAGGCTAGGCACAGGTGGGCTGAATGAAGCTGATGAGCAGAGATTTAACTTGGCAGGTGGAGCAGAGCAACATGGAAGCATAAAAGCAAGACGAGAATAACATGGAGAAACACGGAATATTATCGTTGCAGTTGATTTGACCGCTTGGCTTGCTGATAGGTGATGTAGAAAACAGTGACCTTTCCTCCCTATATGGTCAGGTGGTCGTTAGGCAAGATGAAGAACAAAACGCAAGAATGATGTCTCTGCTTGCTCTCTCCTGGCTCAGTAGCCACACACCCATTATGCATCCAATATCTTCATTATAAACAGATCGTAAGTGACACACATTTCTTTATAGATGTGACAGGATTTCATGTTTCACCAAATGCACCTAATTACTTTCAGTCTGACCCATATAAAACACATTTTTAGATGAGCCAATGTGCAGAGCAAGAAAAGAAAATGCACGACAGCAGCTTGTTATTTAAGGCAACTTGCAAGTTGTGTAAATTTTAAAAACAAGACTTGTTGTTTTCTAAGAAACAAAAAAAGGTAATAAAACTTAATCCAAACTGACTAGTCAGGCTTTAGTTTGAGGTTGTGTTGGCTTTGACCACGATGTACACAGAAGAATCCTCAAGCAGGGATATTCACAATGTGTGTGTGCAAGACTGTCCTCGATGCTACTTTAAAACATGTAGTTAATTTTATCTCCATTTGATTATTACAGTATATTACTTCTACTTAAGAAAAAACAAAAACTCACAAATCAGGATTTTAGCCCATACAAGCCTACCACAGCATTCTTAACTCATAAAAGCTTGACGGTGTTGTTGGGCTTTACGTCACTCTAAGTGATATAAAATGGCAAATAGCACCTGGACACATTCCAGTTTGCATTGTTTTTTTTTTTTTTTTTTACTCATTTTGGAAAGGCAGGCGCAAGTGTCATACTGATCACAGCATGCTTTCGGCTGAATACTGATGTGCTGCCGCAGTAACGACGTGTGTCAAAGGTGAAAAGCGGCAAGGTGAAAAGAGGATGACTCACAGGCAAGTACCCAGCTAACAGCCAGGCTGAATAATTTGTGCTCAGTCTACATTTTCATAATGTTCTTTAAAAAAAAAAAAAGAAAAAATACATAGCCAAGTCGGACAGACGGGGCCAATTTTGTATAAAATGACAGTGCAGCCAAGTGATGCTTGAATGCCCATCCAAACTTTTCAAAAGGCTGCTTGAAAGTTGCCTTGGATGCGACTTCAATTGTTAGACCCTGCTGTAGAGTTATATTTAGCATTATGTTTTAGTGGCTATACCTGTTTAGAATTTATGTAACAGGATTGACTCCTCCACCGATGTGACGCTCGTGGGTGTCGCTCCGCAACGTTATCAAGGAAGACTCGTTATTTATCGGGAAACTGATTAAAGCATCGAGGCAGCTTTCTGCAAAGTCGCTGCAAATTATCATATATTCTGTGCTGACTTTCAAAACAAAACAATCTGTCTTATAATAACACAATTTATATGGAGATTATTTCTAATCTTATCAGTGCAATTAGTCCGTAAAAAATAAAAAAGAAGAAAACAAGGAGAGGCGCCATCAAGGTGGGGATAGAGTGAGATAATGACTAAATCTGGCAGGTTGTTTAGCTCTCTCTCCCAAACCGAAGAAACTTCCTGAAGAACTGGAACTGCGTGTGCGTGTGTGTGTGTGTGCGTGTGTGTGTGTGTTTGTGTGTGTGCATATACACAATCACATGACAATCCACCCACATGCACACAAACTAACCCACAGGAAAGTAGAAAAAGGCCTCAAAGCACCTGCCAAAGCATAGAACATGGAAAATGTGACTAATTACATTACTTTCCATGCCAGTAAAAGAGAAAATACCAAAGAAGAGATATGCATATTCATATCAGGGCACAGTGGGATTGACTTGGCTGCCGAAAATCATCCAGAAAGAGCTTGTGAAGTGAGGAAAGAGGCAGCTTTTGACACAAATTAACAATTATTAGACGGAAAATCAGCGAGACAGGAGCGGACCACAGACCATTTCTGGAACGCGGCGTGAGCTTCACACACCAGGCTACCTCCTGGTTTCTGAGAGATGTCGATCTGCAAACACATCAGCTTCTGATGTGGCGCAATACACTGTGCAGCCATAGATCTTTGCACTATAATTAGCATCACATGTTTTAATACAGTTTAAACCACGAAAGCAGCAGCGAAAATTTAACACATTTTCAAGCTGGTAAATTAAATTGATTCCAACTTTGCTTCCCACAGGTTAAGCATGTAATTGTTTCAATACCCTGCAAAGGCTACTAAAGCTACTGGGTTAAAACGACATGCAGATGAAATTGCAATTCTTGCTTTCCATTTGATTCTTAAAAAAAAAAAAATTGGTTAAATATTCTGGGGCACTTCTTAAAAATGTTTTGCTAGATCCATCCATTTAAGACATTTTTTTAAAATAAAATCTGACATGATGAATCATGGGAGTCAAAACGTCAAATGCTTTCATCTCCCTGCTGCGGACAGGATCATAGCCTATAATCCTTAAAAAAAAAAAAAAAAGCTGAAATAAAAGGGCTATGTTAGGGATGTTCTTTTTCATGCTGACATTGCAGCTTTTGCACTCTCTCGCACACATTTGTTTTTTTTTAACCTCTGACTTCATGTCAGGCTTGCAGGATGTCCTGCCAGAGTTCCTCCGTGGGCGTTTTGTGGAGGCGGCCCTCAGCTACGTGGCCTGTAACTCGGAGGGTGAGCTGCTGTGCCGCAACAACGACTGCTGGTGCCGGTGCTCTCCCAGATTCCCAGAGTGCAACTGTCCGTTCGCCGACATCAAAGTCATGGAGGAGAACCTGGAGAAGAACAAAGCGTCCTGGAACAACTTCAATCAGGAGTTCATGGAATCAGGTATGTGCAGGTGTCGTTTTCAGGCCGCATGTTAGGCAGACTTTGAAGACGGACAGAAAATGACATTTAATGGTGATTTGATTTGGTGTCAGAAACTGTTTAAAACAAACAGTATTTCACATTATTATGTTGAAAAGCCAGTTTCTGTCTCTGTAAATTGGAACATAATTAAACTTTGTGAAGATGCTAACCAAAGCACATCAATATCTTTAGTTGTTTGGCGTGTTACGGTATTCTGGTGTGGCAGTATGTTAGTCGTTAATAAAAAGCAGTTTGTCTTGTTGCCTGACAACAATTTGTTACATTAATATTGGGAATTCCTGCATTACTGTGTTGCTCTGCTTGTGCAGCTGCATTTTGAGCACTTGGTTCTTGGTTCTGTTGGACCTCAGTGCAGCTTTTGACACTGTTGACCACGACATTTTACTGAATCGACTGGAGAGTTGGGTCGGACTCTCCGGTCCAGTGCTCCACTGGTTTGAATCTTACATAAAAAACAGGGATTTCTTTGTTTCAATCGGAAACTTCTCATCAGAGAGGTCAAAGGTCACATGTGGGGTACCCCAAGGTTCATTCCTAGGACCCCTTCTTTTTAATATTTATATGCTCCCACTGGCTCAGGTTATAACAGAGAATAAGATTAGCTATCATAACTACGCGGATGATACACAGCTCTACATCACGATGTCACCAGGTGACTCTAAACCCATCCAATCACTGAACAGATAAATGTGTGGATGTGCCAAAACTTTCTCCAGCTGAACAGAAACAAAACTGAAGTTATTATCTTTGGACCTAAAGAGGAGCGAACTAGAATCAGTGCACAGCTTCAGTTATTACAACTAAAAACCAGCGATCAGCCCTAAACCTGGGAGTAGTGGTGGACTCTGACCTGAACCTTCAGAGCCACATTAAGACAGTCACAAAGTCGGCCTTCTATCACCTGAAGAACATCTCCAGGATTAGAGGACCAATGTCTCAGCGCGATCTAGGGAAACTCATCCATGCGTTTATCTTTAGCCGCATTGATTACTGCAACAGCGTCTTCACAGGTCTGACTAATAAATCAATCAAACAGCTGCAGCTGATCCAGAACGCTGCTGCTCG
>NW_006799988.1:73691-143135 GCF_000485575.1 Poecilia formosa | reverse complement strand
ATTTTCATTAGTTAACTAGTAATTATAACAAACTCTTATAGCAAGTAGAAAAGAAATGACCTTACTAAACTTGGAGTGCATACATTTTGGGGGGGAATGTAAGTAACTATCTCACTGCAGCTAAAATGATTTATGTTGGCAAACTTATGAATGCACAATATTTCTCTCAGCACTGATTGTCTTTAGTAAATTATACATGGTGAGACAAAAAAAATACTTTGACCTGTCTTTAAGAGATGGTTATGTTCTTCACAGTAATGACTTAATTTGATCAGAATTCAAAAATATTTAACGTGGCTAGCCTTTATGAAAGCAGGGGGAAATTAACATAAGCAATAAGTATATTTGTATAAGCCAGCTGGGGTCTGAAGATCGAGAATCGGTATCTCTTTGCAGAGATTTATAGCCCAGGTGGGAGAATGTGCTGTCGGAAGATCCTACAAATCTGGACACTATGAAGAAGTGGCTTTAAGACGGCCAGCATTGAAACAAACCCTTCAGAAATGCTGTCTGCAGTTTGCCACAAGTCGTGTGTGGAACACATGAAATATGTATGAAGAAAGTGCTTTTGTTAGATGAGACGAAAATGTAACTTTTTGGCCTACATGTAAATGTTAATGAAAACCACGAACACTGACAAACTATCCCTGAATGCTTTTCTTAAGTAAGGGAGGGGAATCTGGTCAAAGTTGACAGTGAGCTAGATACAGCTAAATGCAGAACAATCACGAAAAGGGAACATTTTAGAGGACAGGAAAGACTTAAAAACTAAGGCAGAGGCTCCCTTTTCAGATCTGTTGGGAGATTTGGAAATTGGTGAGCAACTTTGCTCTCTGCTCACTGGGTTCCAGCTACTTTGCAAAGAAAAATTGGCAAATATGTCAGTTTTTTGATTTACTCCGCTACGACAAACGTACCCCTAAAGATCTGCAGCTGGTCCCTCTTCTTAGATTATTTATAGAAAACATTTGAAAACCATAAAGTCTTTTTCTTTCAGCTCACAAGCAGGAGCTAATCTGCTATGCCTTATCAAAACATTCCCATTTCCTCATTTTTACTTAGGTTTGTGGTTACGGCATGAAGGAATCTAGAAAGCTCAAGACAAAGTGACACTTTTCCAAGGTACTGCGCACGTTTACTGGAGTGAATCCACAGTTAGATCTCAACCTCAAGTCTGAAAAAGACCAAGTCTGGTGCAAATATACGTAGCACTTTAACAATATTTAGTGAATATATACCAGGTGTACCAAAGTCACATTTTCTACTTTATTTTTTAGATTTACTCCCCAAGTACAAATGTTTGTAAAGTTCTGAGTTATGTGATAAAAAGAGATTTTGCCACTACAAAAATGACAACCAGCTGGTTGAAAAGCAGAAGGCAGGTTCTGTTCCAGCTTCTATTTTTATAGGAATAATCTTCAATATCTGCTTAGTCTAAGCTGAGGATCCTAGTAAAGGGAATTAATTTGTCAGCCATATTTGAAGCTGGACTCATCTACAAAGCAAAAGGGAGAGAAAAAGAAATGCAGAGCAGAATCTAAAACCGAATTGAAGAAAGGTAAGCTTGAAATTGCAACCATTTAAAATACATCTGGACCTTAAAGAACAAAATAACCCCTAAAATTAATACTTCTGAAGAAGGTAAATGTGAGTAGATTTTTGAGGGGGGAAAAAAAACAAAAACGCATTTTACATTTTCAATACATTAAGAGCAAAATCTGGAATAAACCAAAAACACATGAAAACTGGATACATACAAACACATGAAAGCCATCCAAAAGATCTCCTTTTATACCTTCCCACTAGATGAAAATGTCTAGTATGTGGGCCATTTTCAACAATGTATTCTGCTATATAGACTCGTCACACAAGAGGAAGCGGCACTGAGTGGGATGTACTTGACCTGCGTCCATGTTTTTCCACTGGGCTTTGTGTCACTGCAGCACCAAGTAGGAGGTTGGAGCAGAACATATCATCATTCTCCCCACAAACAAATCCCAGTTACATATCCGTTTAGAAAACATTTTTCCGAGAAAAAGATTTTGTGTTAGAGACTCAAAAGAAGTCGATATATTTTTTTTATTTTATTATTTGCAGTTATTGAAATCCAACGTCAGCAACTTCACGGAGATGCCTCGGTTCTATTCAGAAATCATTTTTGCAAAATAAAATGATGCCAAAGACAAGCGTTTTAAACGATGTATTCCAAGAACACGATAAACACCCAATTCTCATACAAATAATGTAGTTTCATTATTACATCTCAATATATTTGCAAATCATTGAGCCTCTAAAGGTTTTTCATTATATAGAAATTCATAATTGGTTTAACAAGCACAGATTGTCTTTATGAATCTCAGTGTAGCAAATTTTACAAACAAAAAGCAGTAAGCATTTTGGACAGGAATAAATGGATGCAGCATAGGTTAGTCAATCTAATTTCCTGCAAAAGTAGTTTTTTTGAATTCTTCTTAATCTTCAATAATCCTACAATGTTTTAGTCTTTAATCCTTGTGCCTCAAAACTTCCCTTACTGTCTGTGGTTCTTAACATCACCTCATCAGTTTAAAAACAAATATTAAAATGCTGTATGTATTAAGTTAAACGGAAGTAAACAAAACTGTGAGTGATGTTGAAAACTTTAAAGCATTTCCAGTTAAGTCGTGGTTAATTCTGGAGTTATTCAAAATCACCAGGCATTTAATGTAAATATAAATGTATGTTTACTTCACCTGCAGCCTTAGTTTGATAGAAGCAGTGCTGCAATAAATCATTCAAATGTAATAGAAGGGAAAAAACAACAACAATCTTAAATCATCTGAACTATAAAAATGCAAAAAAACAAACAAAAACAAAAATAAGAAAAATTTTATGATCATTCACTGTACTGAGTGATCATTGAATGTAAAATATCCCAGGTGGGTATTGATCCTTTCATTTGAGAGTTCTTTGGAGTTTTTAACAAACTAAGAGGCGGGGCTGGCAGCTCTCAGATGAATTGTGGTTGAAGTTCCTCTGGGGAGGCGCTGAAAGCCCCATGTGTACTCAGCTGAGAGCACAGCTCAAAGCTCTGATGCTTCATGGTCCCTGCAGACAAAGTGTGTTTACTCAAAAATGTCTTGCTTGGAGGAATAATTAATATGAATGAATATATGGTTGTATTAAGTAACTATTTTTTATTTTTTATTATCACAAAACGCGAAACATTTTACCTGATTAGTTATTGAACTTTCTCCAACGTAACAATAACTCATCAGTAATTTGTGACGAATGTAGCATCTCTACTTGTAAAACTTTGACCTGCCGATTTTACTTGTAGCTAAACTGAATTATCTTAATAAACTATGATATAAGAATATCTATGAGTAGGTCCTTATTAACCCTTAAGAGATGGGGTCCATTGGAGCCCCCGAGTTTTTTACTCTGTGTGCAGTTCAGCAGGGTTGCACTGACCCTGCGTGCGCTTTTGTAAGTTTTTTTCCCGGGAACTGACGGTCTGTCGGGACACCCCTCCCCCGCTTCCCTGCTGTCAGACTGTGACATTTGCCGCCCTCCTCCTGAGCGTCGTGCTAAGACACCAGGATGGTTAAAACACAAGGTTGACAAGTTGTTCATGATGCCAATTAGTATCAGTGTAAGGAAACCCAGCTGATTGCCTCAAGCCACAGACGTTGCAGCAGTCGGGGTTGCAGACAGTTCTTTGATAACCTCTACGCATTTAGTTTGCCTCCAACGTTCACTATCTGCGTTTTTTTTCCTCAGTGAGAGAGATGGCTCTGTGCATATTTTGATAATTTAATTTTCTTGTCAGATGCCATTGACAAGTCAAAAAAAAAATAGAAATTAGTAGTTTATATAATAGTTTTATTCTTAAGTTAACATGCCAAGTAAGAAATATGCTACGTTAATGTTTTTCAGTATGAAATAAAAAAATTTACTTTTCTCTTCATGTGTTTGACTACAAAAAAGAAAGACAATAAATGTTTTTAATGCACATGTTGTATTTAAATGCAAAAATCATATAACTTTTTTTTTCTTTTTTTGGTTGTTTTCATATGTCAATTCTTATTTGAAAATCTAATTAAAATATGTACAGACTGAGATGTTTCTTTACACTTTTGCACTGCCTCCACCAAAAGTAGTTTAGTATTGGCAGAGAGGATTTGGCATATTTTCATGTTTCCTACCCACTCGGCTATGCAGTTCATCTCTCAACTGAATTTTCCATGCAGCTATTCAACCACTTAGGTGAAAGTAAACAGGTTGTCAAATGACATTGCATTTATTGCCAAGATGTGTTGTTAGAACATAGAAATCATTTGTTAAATACAATTTCCTTTTTTTTGCTTGGTGTGGCTATTAAAGGCAGAAACAACGTCACAGAAACAACGTCAGCATCATAAACCTTAAATTGCAGGAAGTTTGGAGAAATGAGCTTGTTTTTGCTCTGTATAAAGAGCGTCAACGTCTAAGTTGACAGATGAATGCTCAGGAGATTTTTACTGCCCAAATAACAAGGCAAGAATATCTGCTTCTTACAATGGAGCTAAGAACTAAGAGAGGCTTACCATCACAAATTTCAGTGAGTACCAGTGGAAATGACTCTTTCTGTGTTACCTCCAAATTTTGTTTCCTTTTGTGTCAAGTGATGGGAGTCAACTCACAGGAGATTACCACCACCTTCTGTAAGGAGTGTGAACTGATGAAACTCTTGAAACTTGGCAACTTTTGACCAAGACAGTATGCCATGACCTACTGAAACATTACAAGCCAACATTTCCAAACCCAGCATGTTCCATGATAGACTGAGGCTTTAGGCTCAAAAGCAACAATTTGGCTGATCCATTTAGGTTTTATGTCATCTGCTGAAACTCTTGTTCTCTCACTTCCACACAGTCTGAATAAACCCAGGGCTTGTCTTGGCATAGAAAATATAGTTCCCTTTAAAAATGACGATTACATCTTGTTCCCCCGTCTTCATTTTTTAGCACCACTATAAAATAAGCTGACAATAAGTGAACTTCACTCGGCAACAACATGAAACTGTTGGCGCTTGGTTATAATGAATTCACTGGCTGGAAATGTTGATGCAAATTTGGAGATTCCAACTGGCCAATCACAGGTCAGAGTTGGGGGTGAAAATGACAATTGGCACAAATAAATGCCAGTCAACTTACTTGCTTGGCTAAATGCTAGTTGCTAATTGTGAAACCTTGAACAAAGAATATAATCTAAGCGGTAAATGAAAATCCCTCGCTGGACACCAGGCAGTCGTGGTCTCAAACACATTCAAATTGTTTCTTTTTTTTTTTCAGTGAGGTGATGGCTCATTTAAATTCTGCTTTATGCATCTAACATGATGATTCAATGCAAAATTTGCTTTGTTTTTTTGTGCTTAGTTGGAAGAAGACTGATCTGCGAAATACAAGAGGTCAGTCAGTGTGTGGAGGCAAAGAAAGGGAGGCGGTATGAGTCACAATCAGACCCTCAAGCTAATTTGGTCGTTTAGTTTGCAACGAGGACCGGACTTTACAGTTAGGCTATCAACATGAGAAAAACTAATTCCATTCAAACATGTTTTTTGGATGATTAATAAAGAAAAAAAAAATCTAAGTTAAATGTTTGGCTTTTTCCATGACTCAATTTTGGAACCACATCCACTGCTTAAACAAGATGCTAAGAAAAAAGGCCTCTTCCTGTTTGACACGTCTTCTTTTGCCTCATGCCTTTATCTCTGTTATCTTTAACTCGATCATGACACTGTCTCTCTCTCGCTCTCTCTCTCTCTCTCTCTCTCTCTCTCTCTCTCTCTCTCTCTCTCTCCTATTTTTGTATATATTTGACAGATTTTTGAGATGTGTATCACCCACACTGCCTTGAAGGATAACTTCTATTTCGTTTGATAATAGATGCAATCTTAAGGCAAGCAGAGTGAGAAGATATAAGCAACAAGACGGCTGCACAGGCTGCATCTTTTTCCAGATAGGCCACTTAGCTGAAGAATCGCTTTGCTAGAGGCCACATCCATCCTCTGACGCTGTGCTATTTTGAACACTCCACATAGGAAATGAACCATTTGTCATATTCATACTTCTTCTTTTTGAGAAACCTTTTTTTTCTTTTTTTATCCCCAGTTCCTGTGTTCCTTCTATTCTTCACTTTCCCTTCATGCACTTGACTTGACTCTGTGTTACTCTGATTATTGTTTGATCCCCAATTAGCCACTGTTAGCATTGCATTTGCATGACAAATCTGGGGCAAAACTGTTCATGTATTTTCTATGATTCTCAAGAACTGATATCCAGGTTGCAGGTTTAAGCCAAGTAAATATTTTACTGGTCTTCAGTGCAGATGTTTCAGCGAGATCCGTCATGGACATACATTTGTTGTTATTCCCTCGCGACAGAAAGTGCTGCATGTGTTTCCTACTTGTATGTTCTGACTTCTGTAAAGAACTTCGTACTGTTTGCCTGCATGCAGGCTTCACATTGGGTCGTTCAGCTTTCTAAAGCGTGGAGCAGAGTTTTAGTCCTGTTCCTAGTAGCACCGTGGTGTTTTCTAGGGCACATAGTGGTAATTGTGTTTAATTCATTTTTATTGATTCATTCTGAATCTCTTTAAGGGCTTGTATTGCGATGACGTTGTAGCAAGACAATAGTGGTCAGTTATTACTGAAAGGTGTAATTAGACAAATGTATTACAGACGGAGAATGAAAGACAGGGTAAAATGTGTAGAGCTGCAACAGTAATGTGCAAGCGCTTTGGCAGCGCAGTGGCACAGTGTTTGGAGACTCATCTTAGGCCTTTGTCATTTAATTCAATACACTCGAAACTCTGTTTACTTTGGCGGTGAGTCTGAGCATGCATAGATTTTTACTTTATTATTCCTTCATCCCGCTGTCGTAGATCACCCTGTGTTTTAATGGTGTGGGAGGACACTGTAGACACGGTACTCTGCCAGAGTAAGAGTTAGCATTAACTGTATTCAACCAAGGTTGCTTCTTACAGGAAATAGGACAAGTATCTCTCAAATAGTCCTAACTATAATTTCTGAATAATCCAGCGAACAATTGCCTGCGAAGCACATATATTCAGGGATCTATAAATATGGTCTACAAGATGATGACTGGATAGCAAACCTAACATACCTCTTTCCGATGCAGAAAACCACTTGTCTGTTGATGATTCATTTATTTGTCAGCAACGAGTGTCGGGATTCATTTGAGTCAGATTAATGGAGACCTTGGACTTGTGATCCTTGAAACATAATGATAATCACTGAGGATCAGTACGTTTCAGAAACCAAACAGTTCTAATGTGAACTACACACCTTTTGTCCAAATATGCATGCACTATATAACAGACATGTTTCACCAAACATGCTTAAAGTTTTGAACAAAAAACCTTTATGTAGCTTTAAATCCACGGAGTCACAATTTAACTTACACAAACCCAATAGCAGGTATCTTTAAGAGTGCTTGAAATAAAACAGACTCCATCATGTTTATCCTTATGCACAAGGAAATCATTGTTGAATGCCAACTTACTCAATATAGCGCTCCTTCCTTCGACAAAATCTCTTTAATGTAAATTCATAAACATGTTTCTCTCCTCTCTCTTATTCTATTGTTCTCCACACAGCAGCCCACACATCGCAGGCAGCTGTGGCTGCAGGTGTTGTAGTCTAAAGCAAAAATCCTAGATTGTTTTTTTTTTTTTTCCTGCTCTCAGAGGGCTTTACTTCATCTAGCCTACTGCTCGCTGTCACAACTGCCACAAGCTGTACTCTAAGCCATCAAAGACGGCAACAAACATCTCCCTTGTTTACTGCTAACGTAATGGTAACACATTCACCACATATATCGTACATGATGTTAAATAGACCTCCTCTTTCCTTTCCCTCCAGGTAACGGAAACGAGAACGGGTCCTCTCGGCTGCAGTAACTACGACAGCTTGGACTCCGTTAGCTCGGTGTTGGTGCACAGCCCCGAAAATAAGATCCACTTAAAGGGTAAGGCCCCCCCACACACAAATACACACACATAGTGTACGTGCAGCTTAATGCGATAAGCATGGGCACGCAGCCTCAACCCTGCAGAGAAGGTCCAACAATGCAGTAAAATTAACCGTACGCACACACGTTTAAGCACACAGAAATTCACCGCATCCGTCCATCCCACCTGCCTGCCAACTCTCTCACCTCTGGTGTTGTTGGCTTGGATGACCCTTTACTTTACGCTGCAGTAGTTTATATGTCTGTTTCTGCCTGACCGGCTTTCGGTCTCATAGGAAATCTGTTATTTTACCAGGCTGCAGATAGCCCAGACCCACGCTGACCTTAGCCTAGTCCATCCAAACCCGTCTACAAAACTCTGTAAACAAGTAAAACTCAGGTGGTTAAATCACCAAATTATATTCCTGTTTATTTGCATTCATGAGAAAATGTTCAACAAATGAAATCAGGTGGTGGTGGGTAAAGAATGGAAATATTGGCAGAATAACAAATTGCCTTGACTTTTTTTGTTAAACAGAGTGTGACGATGGCCGTCTGTGGAGGCAAGCCTTTATTTATCTTGCAAATAAATAAAAGGTCTATCAATTGCAAGAACATTATAATAAGTAAAATAAAGTACTTTTTTTTTTCTTTAGAAAGACAAATCCAGAAAAAAGGACACCTATTTCAAGGCCATGTTAGCTTAACCAGTCAGTGTCTATATCTAGTTGAAATATGTTGAAGAATGGTATTTTTAAATCTACAAATTTTGCTTCAACACAAATAGTTTGACTTGACTATCTCTACTGATTAACCTTAATTAACAACTTCCCAATCACTTTTAGTCATTTATCAAAGTTAGGGGGAGTTATGGGATTTTGTACCAAGAGATCTTACATTATTACAACCACAAAGACTTTCTCAGAAAGCACTAACCGGCTGCTATCAGTATGCTGTTTTGTCTCCTAACAACGGTTTATGCTATTATCATGCCCTCTAGATATTAAGGTGAATTCCTTCAAATAACAAATAGTATCTATGCTTGAGATTCTCATTTTGCAAAAAAGGAAGTAGTTCTTGAGTTATGTTGTTGTTTTGAAAATGTTATCCTCTAATGACTGCTTCTGAGCTAACTGAAAACACCCTGTTATGTACACGTTAAAAACTCCTCCACTCATTTTAAATTGCCATTTTAAAAAGCATTTCTGGTATTCTCTTCAACAGACATAATATGAACAATTTAAAAGCACTATGAGATATTTCCAGCTGCAACATTCAGGAAACTTCATTCCTGCAAATGTCTTTGAAACATCATCGATTTTCTTTATTTATGTGAATGGTTTTCGAAAAATAGCTTCACTGATATAAACTTATGTCAATACACAACACAGATCTTAGTGGTAAAAATATGTTATTGACAAACTTGTGCAGCATTTCCAGTCCACTGCTGCAGTCTGGTGGTTCTTCTGCTTTACTTTGAGAGCATGGGGAATGTGTAAAGTGGACAGCCCTTTCTCCAAGATCTTCCCCATTTTTAATAGATTTTGGTTTTATCATTTTAACAACTCATTACCCCTCATTTACAATTATATAAAACATATATACTTTTTTGTTTCTGCTGTCAAAAATGTGCTAGTCGAAAATGATTACATACATGTGTATACATTTAGTTATTTAGTATGCAAATGATTTGGACGTAATAACTGGTAAAAGGTGTCAAAGTGATCCCAATCTGATCATTGCTATGCTAAGACTTTGGATTGATTTTCATTTGTGAAATACATAATATGCCACTTTGGCTGCATTATGGTTGGAAGCAGTTTCAGGTGAATTTGCAACAGCATTTTGCAAGGTTTGTTTGCATTTCAAATCTTGTAGGTGCAACCTAAACAATGTGATTTCTCTATATCTGCTTAGTGATTCTCTCTATCTTTTGTGGCCCAGTTTGTCTACTCCAACACACATTTGTGATGCGAAAACAAAAACAAAACCTGTCTGGAACGATTTTCTAACCAAAGCTCATTATTCCAAAGGTCAAGAGGACAAGCGATAAAAATCAATTCAGCCTGAAACTGAGCTGAAATACATAAAGTTATCTGGTATCAGTCTGTGATCTCCATGCATCTAGCATGTTTTGGTGTTGGTTTAACATCTAATATTGATGGGAACAAATTTGCCTTTGATAAGTATTCAGAGAGTTCTTAGGATGCGTCCACTCAATTATTCATACAGGCACATTTCCATATTTCATTTACCGTCTGAGCTCCTAGCATGTCTTTCTGGATTTGAGAGTTCAAAACGCCAAATGCTGCTTTTGTCATGACGTTACAATTGCAGGAAAAGAAAAGAGCGAGAACAATGTGGTGGATTATTTTGCACAGCAATATCCGAGTTTCATTTTTTTTAATGGAGTCCTATTTACTAATACACCAAGCACATCTCCTGCTGGTTTCATAATAGGAACCATAATAGCCATCAGTAGAAAAAGATCCTGTTGAGGTTAATTGCAATTTTATATGCATACAGATTTTGAAAAAAAAGAAGAAGCATAAATTAGCCAACTAAAGGAGGCCAAATGTCTCCATTAAAGGAAACGTTATTATAAACTTAAAGGTAATGTGACAAATGTGTCTCAATAATTGTGCTATGATTTACTTCTGGGAAAGATGATGAATCCATTTGGAGTTCTGTGATAGAGTTCAGAATGGCATTGTCTACTTTATTAGAAAATCCACACTTTCACTGTGTGATGAGGGAAATGATTTTGCGTCGTCGGTCCTCGAATGCTCGCATCACTTTGAGGTCAGAGGGGAAGGAGTCAGAGACAGCAGGCCTTCCTTTGTCTTTTTGCTCACCAAGTAGTTCTTCAAATGTTGGCCCCACATGGCAAGAATCATTTCTGTGATCACAGCTTGATTTTAAAAGTTGTCTGCCTGATAGTGCTTTACAAGCAACTGACAAAGGTTTATTATTATTATTATTATTATTATTATTATTATTATTATTTATTGCAGGGCTTTTCCCTTTCAGAACCTTTTAGTCTAACTATAATTTTAGAAAAAGACAGACAATCTTTGCTCAGAATATCAAACTTACTTTTGCCACTCTCTCATCTTTCTGATTCCGTTTTCCAGTGTTGTTTTTTTTTTTTTTTTACCACTTTAAGACTTTGTTCTGGAGGCAAAACCCAAAGCAACTCAAACTAGTTGAACTGGCTGCCACCTTAATAGTAGATGGGAAAGAAGCTAACGACAATATCTGCTTCAAGACGTCAGTTTAGTGTGCAATGATGCATTAAAATCAGAACAGTTTAATGTACCAGCTTGTTTACATCACCGTTGAGAGCTTTCTTCTGTCAACAGCCACACAATTCACATCCATTCTCTCTTTTTTTAAAATGATTAATGTACTCTTGAAATTTTAGCTCAGTACTGCTAAAGGCTCTCATTACCATCTATGTCTTGCACCAAAACACACCCAACAAAACCGCAGCTTTACATAAAAAATGTGAAAGCATAGTTATAGAGGTTTAAATATTTCACCACGTTTTACATTTTTATGCAGAGACCAACCAATTACATACTTTTGTCAATTTAATAATTTTTAATAACAATGCCACACTGTTCTCTAATTTCGAGATAAATTTAACGTTGAAAAATAAAATGTTTACAGAAAAAAAAGCTGCAAACACAGTCCAAAGTTCCAGAGCTATCTTCCTCTGCTCACTCACTTTCCTTTTGCACCATATCACTTAATATTCATTTAATTTTATTTGATAATTTCAAAATATATGGGTTCCAACTAAATAATTTAAAGCAGGAAACTCTGATTTTATGCTATGTGTGAGATTGTTTAATCATTCCTTTTTATATCATAAGTGCAAAAAAAAAAAAAAAAAACTTAAGACGTGTTTCTGTGATCGGGTATCAATCATTTATATTAGGAACAGAGAGCAGTCATTATTGCACAGCTCTGCAGTTAGAAAGAATTTCACTAATATTTCAAAACAAAGACAACCTGACGACAAAAATGATATAAATTATTTCTAGTACATTGTGTTGTTGCTAATCTAAATTATTGCAGTCAGCATAGTAAAAGCCAGCTCTTTTGAAATTCATGGATGAATTTTCAAACCCTCTCATTATCACCAGGTTTCTTGACAATAGGAAGACTAAATGCTGCCTAGGTGAACTCTGTAATGAAAAAATATTGACGGTGGGGGGCAGAAGGAAAAAGATTCGATATCGAAATATAATTATCCCCTCCAGCTGCCTGAGCCTGTCATTTCCTGCTATAGCTGCCCTATAAAGTTATATTGACAAGCTTTGACCCGGAATAAAAACGAGGCTAAGCATGTTCGAAACCTTAAAGTTTTTACTGTTTGTCCTTGAAGCGGATATTAAACCTTAAGTATCACAGATGTTGCTGAATAAATATCATTTTTCTCCACAAAGTGAACCATAGTTTACTTCTCCGTTGTTAGGTCAAGTCCTGTATCTTTGTGTCCGTCCTTCTTTTCTAAAATGAGGAATATTATTAGTTTAAGACCCAGAGAGACTGTAGGTATTAAGAAAGGCTAAAGAGAAAAGTGAAAAGGCCATGTAGTGCAAAATGAGTCAACACTGTTTTGAAGGCTTTGTTCACTGTCTGACATATTTGTTAAAGGCAGAATCAGTGTGTAGGTTGTCGAGTGGGTCGTTAAAGCACGATACTTTTCAAATTCTGAAACAATAAATGATAAAAAAAAATAAATAAATCTTCATACTCTTTTGTTTTCAATTCTAGAAAAAAAAAACATAATTGCAGCTGAAAGGTACAAGTTTGTCCCCAGAAAACAAACAGAAGGATTTGTTTTACAAATATGAGTATTTATAGTTTCAAGTAAGAAACGTTTAAAAGAAAAACCAACTGTAAGGATCTTCAGACTTCATGTCTTGGGTAGGCATTTCATTCTACAAATGCAATAATTAAATATGTTTTTTTTATTTTTATTGTCTTTTACATTGATTTTGTAATGAAAAAAGGGGAGCCCTACCAATGACCAGGGGTAAACTCTTACTCCTATTTTCTCTAATTAGCTTGATGATTTCCATTCCTGCCCTTCCAAAGCAACTTGGTCCCGTGAGCCAAGTTGATAAAAACGAGGTTGTAAAAGCCGTTTCTAGACCAAGTCAAGCCTGCACTGAGGTATCAAGTCTCCTAAGAAATAATTATGGCAGAAACCTTGGACTATTTTGTATCAGTTCTCTCTCTGCACAAGATAAATTTTAATTAGATCTTGAACATCTTCTTGTGCTTTTAGAAAAAAGGACAGTGTGCCAAACTTCTTAAAGTATGCTTCTCAAAGTAGTTCTTAAATTCTTTCAATCGTTATAAATATGATGCTTCTTCATAACGGAAAGAAGAAACACTTTTGTTTTTTTAAATATCTGTGACAATTATAAAACAGAAGATTCTGTCCTGATGCATCTGGACAGAAACGTTAAAGGTTTCTGGTGGCCCGTTTTCCTTGGTCACTTATGTGCACTTATGTTTCCTTTTCGGGAATTTTTCTGTTATTCACAAGGTTGAGAACAGGAACCAGAGCCTAATGCTAATGCTGCGACGCCTTGGCTGCCTGGTTAAAAATGGCTAAGCCCTCGTGCGAGCGATGGTTCTAAGAGACACCAGAGTTTGACACGTGCTTAGTAGGCTGTCTGCTTCAGATCAGAGAAGAAAAACCCGTCGACTTTCGTGTCCGTCCATGAAGACACAAGCTGATTATTTACTCAAATTAGGGTTCTTGGTAATGCTAACTGCAGCACAATAATTATAAAACGACACAAGAGAGGCTTAAATGGCAAAGAAGGTCTTCAAAAGCCAAGTGTCCTTCCAGGCCTAAACTTGCCTGGGACTTTCCTCCAAATGTGGAGGAAAGTTTCATCCTCTGAGAAAAAAAAACAATCTGAATAGGCCTGGTGTCTGATAACTTCTTTGGTGAGAGAAGGACATATGGTAAAAACAATGTTTTCTATGTAGCACACTGGAGAACGCTCTGTCTTAAGAGTGTTTCATTATAGGGGAACAATGTAAAGTGCCAACATCTAAACATTTTTTGGACGTATCAAACTGCAACTTGCTATAATTAAATACCACAGTGGTTTAAATGTGTTAGGTTTAGGGGTAGGGCTCGGTCTTTCTTTTGTTTTACTATAATAAAGACTGTGTATTCTCCAACACCACATAAAGTTGGCTTCGTACTTTTATCCTGCAGTCAGAGTGGAGCTTTCGAAACAATATTCCCCAATCCTCAACTCCCCAATTTTTATATGTTTTTTGCAATTTTTATTACCTTCAAAATGAAACCTTCCAAGTTATTAGCTATGGTCCTCTCTTGTGTGTGTGGGTGGCATTTTTTTGAGATGCGTGCATCCAGAAACCCATCAAGAGCCTAGTAAAAGTCCAGTAACAATAGACAGAACTGTGTGGGAGGAGGCGGCAACTCAGAAATATACCAGTTGGTGGAAAAATCGGCTGACGCACAAATGTACGATCTCAAAACTTAGGAAAGTGTTCCTGCTCTCAGCGCTGTACTTCATGTTGTCGAAGGTTTGGTGAAAAATTCTGATGGAGAGTAAAATCTGCTCTTTGGGGCAAGTGTAGGATGAGTGCTTGTTGAAACGCAGCGCCATATAAGTTAGAATCATGCAATACATGTGATTTATTCCTGGTCAGATGACTGGTGTGGCTACTTCCAAAAGAAGAGAGAGAAACATCGAGATGATTGTTAGGTGGGTCTAATGTTTCTACACAATTGCCTGATTTTGCTGGTTAAGGCACAAGTTGCCCGTGTCCTACATCCGGCTCACAAGACAACAGCGCACGACAGGTTCATGAGAGGACGACATTTTAGAAGTAACTAAGAATCTCCTTGTTTTTAAAGAGTGACATTTTTAAAAATCACAATCTGTGTTTCAGTAATCTACAGTCAGTCTTACAGTTTGCTGAACCGCAATATCTGGCCTGGCCACTACAGTCTGAGAGAGACTATAAAACTCCCATTTAGAGGGTGTTGCCAAACACATGCACACACAGTGTCTAATCCTGAGCAGAATAACTTTTTTTTTTAAATAAATACAGTGAAACGATATCTGTTTTATTGTAGGATGTATAAATTGTATGTGGGAGACATTAAAGATCCAAAAACGCCTTTTTCTCTGAGATGAATCACATTTTCATAATATCCGATCTGGCATCAGGTTTGAGCGTTTAGTTTTATTTTACCAAACTACTTTTGGTGGCATTAACACATTTAATTTGCCCAACCAAACATACCTGTGAGGAGGAACAACAAAGCGGTTGCCAAAATAAAAACTGAAAACAAAAATAAATTGACTATTATTTTCCTTATCAAATTAGGCTCAAATATCAGATGCATCATCATTTTCCATCTAATTTTCTTATTGTAGGTGCACTTAAGATAGTATTTAACAGCCAATATTTGTAAAATTAGTTTTAATTTGGATTACCGTTCAAAATAGACCAACCCAGCAGTCATTTCATGCCGACCATTAGATCGGCGCTGAACAATGGCAGCCCAGTAGAACGAAGAGTCTCTGTCAGAGTCTGTTGGAAGAAGCCCTTTTAGCCTCACAGTCACAGAACAAATGTCTCACAGTTTGTGTCACTGTCCTCTAAACGTACTGCGTAACCTTCCCATATGGTCGGACCGTTCCGCGCCTTAGTGAATGCTCCTCTGATGCTGTGAAGTTGGGGCTCTGAAGAAGCCGAGCAGCTTCGTTGTCTGTGGCAGGTCAGCGCTTGTTTGTGACTCTTTGTGTACAGTAGAGCCGGTCGTGTGGCGCATGCAGCAATGTCTTTATAGCAAATCCTCATAAGCAGTAAATAAATATCAAGTCTTTCCACACGGCCACTATCTTAATATGCTTTTATATATTTTTTTTTTAATTTCAAGTTCAAAGGTTAAAGGTAAATTGTGGAGTTAAGCTTGGGTTTTTGAAAAGCAACCTTATTTAAGACTCCAAGAATGTTGTTGTGTCGGATATAGATTTTTCTTTTTACCTTCAAAAATGCAACCTTCTCTTATATGCTGTGAGTTTAAGACTTGAGATATTGATGAGAACAGCAGAGGGACATCATGGTTAGAAGTAAATACCGAGAGCCACATTTTTCTCAAATGTCATCTTTACAACTTTAGTAGGAAATGGTTCAGGGCATTTCCTTCTAAATTTTTCTGTATAAAGTCTATTATCATTGTTATCAGTAATTTTACTCAGGTAGGTGTAAAAAAATACTATTTAATAAAACCAATCAAGTGAAAATAAAAAGTACAGCATAGCAAAAGTACTCCTAAAAGTGCATAATTTCAAAAAAGTAGTCAAATAAATGTAACTGAGTAAGTGTAACTAGATACTACCCAGTCTAAGGTTGAGCAATTTTGCAAAAAGTGGGGAAAAAGTTTCAGGTCGAGACATATTCTAAAAAATACTTGCAGCTGTGATTTCAGTGACTACATGACTCTACATGTAGCATTAGTTCATCAGAGTGAATAACACTTATTTGTGTTGACCCTTCATACTAAAATCTTTATACACTTTGGAATTTGTAATGGTGTTAACAGAAGATGAAAAACTTCAAAAAGTGTGAATAGTTTCAAAGGATTCAGTGGATTCCTATTTTTAATAACCAGTGACTTTTAAAGGTGTGGATCTCTTCTATGGATTTAAATCGTTCAGTTTCGTCATGAATTTGCCTTCTACTTGTGAACCATATTGTTATGTAATATGTAAAGTAATATGTAAAATTAAACCTACTGAAGCTTTAATGTTATTGCCCTTTTCTACCATTATGGACAAATTAAGAATAAAGCCATTGCAATATTTAATTTAAATTGCTCCGTTGGTTTGAGAGACGACATGTGGACTGGAATAGTTCTGTTTTCTTACAATAGACAAGCTTGTAGTATTTAATGCTCCATTTCAGCCCACTTGGAGTCCTGTTCTGGAAAACGCTCGCCTCTTAACACAAGCTTGCATAAACTCAAGTGCGAGTTTATGCAAGCGCACAGAGGAACGTGCAGGCCCACTTTTAATCAGAATGACACCATTGCCTGATGACAGCTGCAGGGTGGCCTTCATCCATCACAAGCCCCCAACCCCCCTTCAGGTCCATAAACAGGCCTTCAGAAGTTTGCTGGAATTCCTTCAATAGCGAGAGCATGGGGGACGGATGCCGCAGGACACTCGTGAGCTCCTGCAGGATGAGAGGTCTGTCAAGTGACTCCCTTTTGCTTAGGTCTAAGTTTGGGCAGTCACTGAAACAAATACTCTGCACACAAGCTGTTTCTGTGCACTGCACTGTATGAATCATTCATGTGCCGCTTGCATGCCAAATTTCTCACTGGTCCCTGCTCTGACATCACAGCGCTAGATGTCTCGATGGTAAAGGTTTCAGCAGACGAAAGATATAGGGAGAAATAGAAAGTGAGCCAGATAGAAGTCTGTCTGGTGGAGTGGGGGAGGTGGGTAGTTTGTGGCTCTGAAGTCTTTTTACTCTTTAAACTGACAGACCTGTTGGATATAGCTCCCTCAGCACCACACGGGGCCTTATCTCTTTGCAGCGTTACAGCTTTGCACTTTTCATGCATGCACAATGTAGTGGACTCTTTTGTGTATGAGCACAAAACTATCTCAGGAGAGCATGAAACAGCTGAGCTGAGGTAAATACGCATTCCAGCCTGTGCAACAAGTCAGCAGAAAATTCAAGTCACAGTCGGAAGGAAGCTTTGCGACCAAGGAGGGAAAAGTCAGACAGAAAAAAATAAAGAAAGGATGAGGGTTGGTATGTGACACAGAAGCATCTGTGCCATTGTGTGTGCTCTTGCACACAAGACATTGAAGCCAGACGGATGCAAAACTCTCAGGCCCCGAGGGCAGGACGGCGGGCCGAGGGTACCAACGGCGCGTCCTGCAGAGACGAGGGTGCATTCCGGTGCAGCGGACTTAGCTGTCAGCAAAGCAGAGGCTTAAAATGAGCACGCAGTCACTCGAAGACATGCACCGATAACAGAGAGGCAGTGATCATGGGGTGGGTTTAAGAGCTTCAAATTGCCCAAAATGAAAAATGTGACCTCTGCAGGGGATTGAGAGATGGAAAGACAGGGAACCTTGGGGCTGCCATTTCTAGTCCAGTGGAGTGATCTAAATCTGGGGGTGGATGGAAGCAAAGTCTCATGGGTAATGACCCTAAAAGCCCCCATCAGAAAGAGGACACCCACAGGTTTTTCATGGTGGTAACTGGGGACCTGGTGTGATAAGGAGAGATAATGCTGAAGATTAAAAGCAAGTGATGGGATTTTTTTTTTCTTTTTTATCACTGTTTCGAGCCCTGTTGGAACAGAGGTGTAGCGCTCAGTGCAGTCTGGAATGTTCCAAGCTTTTGTCCTATTTGAAGCCTTTCTTTGGGTTGATGNTTTTCAAACCCTCTCATTATCACCAGGTTTCTTGACAATAGGAAGACTAAATGCTGCCTAGGTGAACTCTGTAATGAAAAAAAATATTGATGGTGGGGGGGAGAAGGAAAAAGATTCGATATCGAAATATAATTATCCCCTCCAGCTGCCTGAGCCTGTCATTTCCTGCTATAGCTGCCCTATAAAGTTATATTGACAAGCTTTGACCCGGAATAAAAACGAGGCTAAGCATGTTCGAAACCTTAAAGTTTTTACTGTTTGTCCTTGAAGCGGATATTAAACCTTAACTATCACAGATGTTGCTGAATAAATATCATTTTTCTCCACAAAGTGAACCATAGTTTACTTCTCCGTTGTTAGGTCAAGTCCTGTATCTTTGTGTCCGTCCTTCTTTTCTAAAATGAGGAATATTATTAGTTTAAGACCCAGAGAGACTGTAGGTATTAAGAAAGGCTAAAGAGAAAAGTGAAAAGGCCATGTAGTGCAAAATGAGTCAACACTGTTTTGAAGGCTTTGTTCACTGTCTGACATATTTGTTAAAGGCAGAATCAGTGTGTAGGTTGTCGAGTGGGTCGTTAAAGCACGATACTTTTCAAATTCTGAAACAATAAATGATAAAAAAAAATAAATAAATCTTCATACTCTTTTGTTTTCAATTCTAGAAAAAAAAAACATAATTGCAGCTGAAAGGTACAAGTTTGTCCCCAGAAAACAAACAGAAGGATTTGTTTTACAAATATGAGTATTTATAGTTTCAAGTAAGAAACGTTTAAAAGAAAAACCAACTGTAAGGATCTTCAGACTTCATGTCTTGGGTAGGCATTTCATTCTACAAATGCAATAATTAAATATGTTTTTTTTATTTTTATTGTCTTTTACATTGATTTTGTAATGAAAAAAGGGGAGCCCTACCAATGACCAGGGGTAAACTCTTACTCCTATTTTCTCTAATTAGCTTGATGACTTCCATTCCTGCCCTTCCAAAGCAACTTGGTCCCGTGAGCCAAGTTGATAAAAACGAGGTTGTAAAAGCCGTTTCTAGACCAAGTCAAGCCTGCACTGAGGTATCAAGTCTCCTAAGAAATAATTATGGCAGAAACCTTGGACTATTTTGTATCAGTTCTCTCTCTGCACAAGATAAATTTTAATTAGATCTTGAACATCTTCTTGTGCTTTTTAGAAAAAAGGACAGTGTGCCAAACTTCTTAAAGTATGCTTCTCAAAGTAGTTCTTAAATTCTTTCAATCGTTATAAATATGATGCTTCTTCATAACGGAAAGAAGAAACACTTTTGTTTTTTTAAATATCTGTGACAATTATAAAACAGAAGATTCTGTCCTGATGCATCTGGACAGAAACGTTAAAGGTTTCTGGTGGCCCGTTTTCCTTGGTCACTTATGTGCACTTATGTTTCCTTTTCGGGAATTTTTCTGTTATTCACAAGGTTGAGAACAGGAACCAGAGCCTAATGCTAATGCTGCGACGCCTTGGCTGCCTGGTTAAAAATGGCTAAGCCCTCGTGCGAGCGATGGTTCTAAGAGACACCAGAGTTTGACATGTGCTTAGTAGGCTGTCTGCTTCAGATCAGAGAAGAAAAACCCGTCTACTTTCGTGTCCGACCATGAAGACACAAGCTGATTATTTACTCAAATTAGGGTTCTTGGTAATGCTAACTGCAGCACAATAATTATAAAACGACACAAGAGAGGCTTAAATGGCAAAGAAGGTCTTCAAAAGCCAAGTGTCCTTCCAGGCCTAAACTTGCCTGGGACTTTCCTCCAAATGTGGAGGAAAGTTTCATCCTCTGAGAAAAAAAAACAATCTGAATAGGCCTGGTGTCTGATAACTTCTTTGGTGAGAGAAGGACATATGGTAAAAACAATGTTTTCTATGTAGCACACTGGAGAACGCTCTGTCTTAAGAGTGTTTCATTATAGGGGAACAATGTAAAGTGCCAACATCTAAACATTTTTTGGACGTATCAAACTGCAACTTGCTATAATTAAATACCACAGTGGTTTAAATGTGTTAGGTTTAGGGGTAGGGCTCGGTCTTTCTTTTGTTTTACTATAATAAAGACTGTGTATTCTCCAACACCACATAAAGTTGGCTTCGTACTTTTATCCTGCAGTCAGAGTGGAGCTTTCGAAACAATATTCCCCAATCCTCAACTCCCCAATTTTTATATGTTTTTTGCAATTTTTATTACCTTCAAAATGAAACCTTCCAAGTTATTAGCTATGGTCCTCTCTTGTGTGTGTGGGTGGCATTTTTTTGAGATGCGTGCATCCAGAAACCCATCAAGAGCCTAGTAAAAGTCCAGTAACAATAGACAGAACTGTGTGGGAGGAGGCGGCAACTCAGAAATATACCAGTTGGTGGAAAAATCGGCTGACGCACAAATGTACGATCTCAAAACTTAGGAAAGTGTTCCTGCTCTCAGCGCTGTACTTCATGTTGTCGAAGGTTTGGTGAAAAATTCTGATGGAGAGTAAAATCTGCTCTTTGGGGCAAGTGTAGGATGAGTGCTTGTTGAAACGCAGCGCCATATAAGTTAGAATCATGCAATACATGTGATTTATTCCTGGTCAGATGACTGGTGTGGCTACTTCCAAAAGAAGAGAGAGAAACATCGAGATGATTGTTAGGTGGGTCTAATGTTTCTACACAATTGCCTGATTTTGCTGGTTAAGGCACAAGTTGCCCGTGTCCTACATCCGGCTCACAAGACAACAGCGCACGACAGGTTCATGAGAGGACGACATTTTAGAAGTAACTAAGAATCTCCTTGTTTTTAAAGAGTGACATTTTTAAAAATCACAATCTGTGTTTCAGTAATCTACAGTCAGTCTTACAGTTTGCTGAACCGCAATATCTGGCCTGGCCACTACAGTCTGAGAGAGACTATAAAACTCCCATTTAGAGGGTGTTGCCAAACACATGCACACACAGTGTCTAATCCTGAGCAGAATAACTTTTTTTTTTAAATAAATACAGTGAAACGATATCTGTTTTATTGTAGGATGTATAAATTGTATGTGGGAGACATTAAAGATCCAAAAACGCCTTTTTCTCTGAGATGAATCACATTTTCATAATATCCGATCTGGCATCAGGTTTGAGCGTTTAGTTTTATTTTACCAAACTACTTTTGGTGGCATTAACACATTTAATTTGCCCAACCAAACATACCTGTGAGGAGGAACAACAAAGCGGTTGCCAAAATAAAAACTGAAAACAAAAATAAATTGACTATTATTTTCCTTATCAAATTAGGCTCAAATATCAGATGCATCATCATTTTCCATCTAATTTTCTTATTGTAGGTGCACTTAAGATAGTATTTAACAGCCAATATTTGTAAAATTAGTTTTAATTTGGATTACCGTTCAAAATAGACCAACCCAGCAGTCATTTCATGCCGACCATTAGATCGGCGCTGAACAATGGCAGCCCAGTAGAACGAAGAGTCTCTGTCAGAGTCTGTTGGAAGAAGCCCTTTTAGCCTCACAGTCACAGAACAAATGTCTCACAGTTTGTGTCACTGTCCTCTAAACGTACTGCGTAACCTTCCCATATGGTCGGACCGTTCCGCGCCTTAGTGAATGCTCCTCTGATGCTGTGAAGTTGGGGCTCTGAAGAAGCCGAGCAGCTTCGTTGTCTGTGGCAGGTCAGCGCTTGTTTGTGACTCTTTGTGTACAGTAGAGCCGGTCGTGTGGCGCATGCAGCAATGTCTTTATAGCAAATCCTCATAAGCAGTAAATAAATATCAAGTCTTTCCACACGGCCACTATCTTAATATGCTTTTATATATTTTTTTTTTAATTTCAAGTTCAAAGGTTAAAGGTAAATTGTGGAGTTAAGCTTGGGTTTTTGAAAAGCAACCTTATTTAAGACTCCAAGAATGTTGTTGTGTCGGATATAGATTTTTCTTTTTACCTTCAAAAATGCAACCTTCTCTTATATGCTGTGAGTTTAAGACTTGAGATATTGATGAGAACAGCAGAGGGACATCATGGTTAGAAGTAAATACCGAGAGCCACATTTTTCTCAAATGTCATCTTTACAACTTTAGTAGGAAATGGTTCAGGGCATTTCCTTCTAAATTTTTCTGTATAAAGTCTATTATCATTGTTATCAGTAATTTTACTCAGGTAGGTGTAAAAAAATACTATTTAATAAAACCAATCAAGTGAAAATAAAAAGTACAGCATAGCAAAAGTACTCCTAAAAGTGCATAATTTCAAAAAAGTAGTCAAATAAATGTAACTGAGTAAGTGTAACTAGATACTACCCAGTCTAAGGTTGAGCAATTTTGCAAAAAGTGGGGAAAAAGTTTCAGGTCGAGACATATTCTAAAAAGTACTTGCAGCTGTGATTTCAGTGACTACATGACTCTACATGTAGCATTAGTTCATCAGAGTGAATAACACTTATTTGTGTTGACCCTTCATACTAAAATCTTTATACACTTTGGAATTTGTAATGGTGTTAACAGAAGATGAAAAACTTCAAAAAGTGTGAATAGTTTCAAAAGATTCAGTGGATTCCTATTTTTAATAACCAGTGACTTTTAAAGGTGTGGATCTCTTCTATGGATTTAAATCGTTCAGTTTCGTCATGAATTTGCCTTCTACTTGTGAACCATATTGTTATGTAATATGTAAAGTAATATGTAAAATTAAACCTACTGAAGCTTTAATGTTATTGCCCTTTTCTACCATTATGGACAAATTAAGAATAAAGCCATTGCAATATTTAATTTAAATTGCTCCGTTGGTTTGAGAGACAACATGTGGACTGGAATAGTTCTGTTTTCTTACAATAGACAAGCTTGTAGTATTTAATGCTCCATTTCAGCCCACTTGGAGTCCTGTTCTGGAAAACGCTCGCCTCTTAACACAAGCTTGCATAAACTCAAGTGCGAGTTTATGCAAGCGCACAGAGGAACGTGCAGGCCCACTTTTAATCAGAATGACACCATTGCCTGATGACAGCTGCAGGGTGGCCTTCATCCATCACAAGCCCCCAACCCCCCTTCAGGTCCATAAACAGGCCTTCAGAAGTTTGCTGGAATTCCTTCAATAGCGAGAGCATGGGGGACGGATGCCGCAGGACACTCGTGAGCTCCTGCAGGATGAGAGGTCTGTCAAGTGACTCCCTTTTGCTTAGGTCTAAGTTTGGGCAGTCACTGAAACAAATACTCTGCACACAAGCTGTTTCTGTGCACTGCACTGTATGAATCATTCATGTGCCGCTTGCATGCCAAATTTCTCACTGGTCCCTGCTCTGACATCACAGCGCTAGATGTCTCGACGGTAGAAGTTTCAGCAGACGAAAGATATAGGGAGAAATAGAAAGTGAGCCAGATAGAAGTCTGTCTGGTGGAGTGGGGGAGGTGGGTAGTTTGTGGCTCTGAAGTCTTTTTACTCTTTAAACTGACAGACCTGTTGGATATAGCTCCCTCAGCACCACACGGGGCCTTATCTCTTTGCAGTGTTACAGCTTTGCACTTTTCATGCATGCACAATGTAGTGGACTCTTTTGTGTATGAGCACAAAACTATCTCAGGAGAGCATGAAACAGCTGAGCTGAGGTAAATACGCATTCCAGCCTGTGCAACAAGTCAGCAGAAAATTCAAGTCACAGTCGGAAGGAAGCTTTGCGACCAAGGAGGGAAAAGTCAGACAGAAAAAAATAAAGAAAGGATGAGGGTTGGTATGTGACACAGAAGCATCTGTGCCATTGTGTGTGCTCTTGCACACAAGACATTGAAGCCAGACGGATGCAAAACTCTCAGGCCCCGAGGGCAGGACGGCGGGCCGAGGGTACCAACGGCGCGTCCTGCAGAGACGAGGGTGCATTCCGGTGCAGCGGACTTAGCTGTCAGCAAAGCAGAGGCTTAAAATGAGCACGCAGTCACTCGAAGACATGCACCGATAACAGAGAGGCAGTGATCATGGGGTGGGTTTAAGAGCTTCAAATTGCCCAAAATGAAAAATGTGATCTCTGCAGGGGATTGAGAGATGGAAAGACAGGGAACCTTGGGGCTGCCATTTCTAGTCCAGTGGAGTGATCTAAATCTGGGGGTGGATGGAAGCAAAGTCTCATGGGTAATGACCCTAAAAGCCCCCATCAGAAAGAGGACACCCACAGGTTTTTCATGTTGGTAACAGGGGACCTGGTGTGATAAGGAGAGATAATGCTGAAGATTAAAAGCAAGTGATGGGATTTTTTTTTTCTTTTTTATCACTGTTTCGAGCCCTGTTGGAACAGAGGTGTAGCGCTCAGTGCAGTCTGGAATGTTCCAAGCTTTTGTCCTATTTGAAGCCTTTCTTTGGGTTGATGGAAAGACAGACTTATATTCTACACACATGTATATCTGCACATGGTTCCAGCCAAACAGCATTTACAAAAGATTTCCTGAATTAGTTTTCTTTTTTGTTTGCTTGTTTGTTTTATCAGATATTTGTTCAATAATAATCTGCTGCTTATAGCCCAGGCGCCGACTCTTGCCTCATTATCAGCAGGTAGTTAAAGGTTGAAAATATCGCAGTAAAGATAATTGATGGCTGTTTGATTCATTACCAGATTAAATTGGTTTCTCAGTTGTTGATATTCCCTTTACACAGACACATGTAATTGATACATCACCAGTTTTAGATTAATTAGAAACTGGACTGAAATAGGTAGCAAATTAATCTGGAACTCGGTGAAAGGGTAGCCTGGAGGCACAAAGATGAAAGATCCTTTTCTGTTTTTAAGGTCTTTATTTTCATCTCCTTTTTTATTCTGGTTAAAGAATGTGAAAAATGTAAAGATTTGGGAAAACTGAACTAACAGCAAGGACTTTTTTTTTTTAACTTAACATCCCTCAATTTAACAGCTTTTCTAATTAAACCAAGTTTGTATGTTATTCGAATCTGTGGAAATACATGTTTGAAAATAGAAAACTCAGTTTAGTCATTGCTATAATTCTTATATTGCTTTTGCCAGCAGTCATTCAAGAAAACCAATAACGTTTAGTGCATTACATGTCACTATTGTGTTAGTACACTGAATTTAAATAATTTGTAGAAAAAAAGTAAAAGTTCCAACATTGCATTTCTGGGAATCTGAACCTGTAACATTTTTAGAGAGAGCTAGGAAAACCCACTGCCACGACGCTGGAAATTAAAATATATGCTGCAAATAGGCATCACCTTAATGAAATTTGAATAAACGCAACAAAGTTGCAGAAATGACTTTATAATATTTGCCTCATTCTTTTGATATGTGAAACTAGTGAACATTTACTCACCTCTGAATGTCAAATGCTTGGACTTCTTCATACAGAAATTCAGCCAAAAGACTACATTTGTTTATGCATTTCACTGCAGAACGATCAGCAGTGAAATGTCTCAGTACAGAGGATTTGACTCTCAGCACTGCAGAGAGAGGAGGCAGGTTGGTGACTTGATTTTTGCCAGAGGGAATATGCAAGAGAATAAATCAGTCTCGCTAATCTGCGGTTCTGGAGAGGAAGCTGGAAAGCTGCAGTAACGTCAGAGGAGGAGGATGTTGGGGAACTGAGAAAGATAGTTTGATCATGTGGAGGAAGGAAGTCCTGATGGAGTATATCCACAACTTGGTTAGTCAAATTTCATTATTTGCTTAGATCCCCAATCCAGTGGTTAGAAGTCAAGTAATGGTCATACATAGAGAGGGGAATGTCAGAATACCTAGTAAAACAGAGCAGCAGGGCGGGTCGTGGTCCAGCCATCAGAAAGGTCGCAGAGATCCGTCATGGACAAGGCAAAAATCGTCCGGAGACAACAAGGGCAAGGACACAACGCTGGGTAACTACTAGCTAAAGAAAGTCAATAAGGAGGCAGAAACTGGGGAGAGCTCAAGAACTGCAGAAAACAGGTGAGAAAGGCAGACAGTTAGGCTAGGCACAGGTGGGCTGAATGAAGCTGATGAGCAGAGATTTAACTTGGCAGGTGGAGCAGAGCAACATGGAAGCATAAAAGCAAGACGAGAATAACATGGAGAAACACGGAATATTATCGTTGCAGTTGATTTGACCGCTTGGCTTGCTGATAGGTGATGTAGAAAACAGTGACCTTTCCTCCCTATATGGTCAGGTGGTCGTTAGGCAAGATGAAGAACAAAACGCAAGAATGATGTCTCTGCTTGCTCTCTCCTGGCTCAGTAGCCACACACCCATTATGCATCCAATATCTGCATTATAAACAGATCGTAAGTGACACACATTTCTTTATAGATGTGACAGGATTTCATGTTTCACCAAATGCACCTAATTACTTTCAGTCTGACCCATATAAAACACATTTTTAGATGAGCCAATGTGCAGAGCAAGAAAAGAAAATGCACGACAGCAGCTTGTTATTTAAGGCAACTTGCAAGTTGTGTAAATTTTAAAAACAAGACTTGTTGTTTTCTAAGAAACAAAAAAAGGTAATAAAACTTAATCCAAACTGACTAGTCAGGCTTTAGTTTGAGGTCGTGTTGGCTTTGACCACGATGTACACAGAAGAATCCTCAAGCAGGAATATTCACAATGTGTGTGTGCAAGACTGTCCTCGATGCTACTTTAAAACATGTAGTTAATTTTATCTCCGTTTGATTATTACAGTATATTACTTCTACTTAAGAAAAAACAAAAACTCACAAATCAGGATTTTAGCCCATACAAGCCTACCACAGCATTCTTAACTCATAAAAGCTTGACGGTGTTGTTGGGCTTTACGTCACTCTAAGTGATATAAAATGGCAAATAGCACCTGGACACATTCCAGTTTGCATTGTTTTTTTTTTTACTCATTTTGGAAAGGCAGACGTGAGTGTCGTACTGATCACAGCATGCTTTCGGCTGAATACTGATGCGCTGCCGCAGTAACGACGTGTGTCAAAGGTGAAAAGCGGCAAGGTGAAAAGAGGATGACTCACAGGCAAGTACCCAGCTAACAGCCAGGCTGAATAATTTGTGCTCAGTCTACATTTTCATAATGTTCTTTAAAAAAAAAAAAGAAAAAATACATAGCCAAGTCGGACAGACGGGGCCAATTTTGTATAAAATGACAGTGCAGCCAAGTGATGCTTGAATGCCCATCCAAACTTTTCAAAAGGCTGCTTGAAAGTTGCCTTGGATGCGACTTCAATTGTTAGACCCTGCTGTAGAGTTATATTTAGCATTATGTTTTAGTGGCTATACCTGTTTAGAATTTATGTAACAGGATTGACTCCTCCACCGATGTGACGCTCGTGGGTGTCGCTCCGCAACGTTATCAAGGAAGACTCGTTATTTATCGGGAAACTGATTAAAGCATCGAGGCAGCTTTCTGCAAAGTCGCTGCAAATTATCATATATTCTGTGCTGACTTTCAAAACAAAACAATCTGTCTTATAATAACACAATTTATATGGAGATTATTTCTAATCTTATCAGTGCAATTAGTCCGTAAAAAATAAAAAAGAAGAAAACAAGGAGAGGCGCCATCAAGGTGGGGATAGAGTGAGATAATGACTAAATCTGGCAGGTTGTTTAGCTCTCTCTCCCAAACCGAAGAAACTTCCTGAAGAACTGGAACTGCGTGTGCGTGTGTGTGTGTGTGCGTGTGTGTGTGTGTTTGTGTGTGTGCATATACACAATCACATGACAATCCACCCACATGCACACAAACTAACCCACAGGAAAGTAGAAAAAGGCCTCAAAGCACCTGCCAAAGCATAGAACATGGAAAATGTGACTAATTACATTACTTTCCATGCCAGTAAAAGAGAAAATACCAAAGAAGAGATATGCATATTCATATCAGGGCACAGTGGGATTGACTTGGCTGCCGAAAATCATCCAGAAAGAGCTTGTGAAGTGAGGAAAGAGGCAGCTTTTGACACAAATTAACAATTATTAGACGGAAAATCAGCGAGACAGGAGCGGACCACAGACCATTTCTGGAACGCGGCGTGAGCTTCACACACCAGGCTACCTCCTGGTTTCTGAGAGATGTCGATCTGCAAACACATCAGCTTCTGATGTGGCGCAATACACTGTGCAGCCATAGATCTTTGCACTATAATTAGCATCACATGTTTTAATACAGTTTAAACCACGAAAGCAGCAGCGAAAATTTAACACATTTTCAAGCTGGTAAATTAAATTGATTCCAACTTTGCTTCCCACAGGTTAAGCATGTAATTGTTTCAATACCCTGCAAAGGCTACTAAAGCTACTGGGTTAAAACGACATGCAGATGAAATTGCAATTCTTGCTTTCCATTTGATTCTTAAAAAAAAAAAAATTGGTTAAATATTCTGGAGCAGTTCTTCAAAATGTTTTGCTAGATCCATCCATTTAAGACATTTTTTTAAAATAAAATCTGACATGATGAATCATGGGAGTCAAAACGTCAAATGCTTTCATCTCCCTGCTGCGGACAGGATCATAGCCTATAATCCTTAAAAAAAAAAAAAAAAGCTGAAATAAAAGGGCTATGTTAGGGATGTTCTTTTTCATGCTGACATTGCAGCTTTTGCACTCTCTCGCACACATTTGTTTTTTTTTAACCTCTGACTTCATGTCAGGCTTGCAGGATGTCCTGCCAGAGTTCCTCCGTGGGCGTTTTGTGGAGGCGGCCCTCAGCTACGTGGCCTGTAACTCGGAGGGTGAGCTGCTGTGCCGCAACAACGACTGCTGGTGCCGGTGCTCTCCCAGATTCCCAGAGTGCAACTGTCCGTTCGCCGACATCAAAGTCATGGAGGAGAACCTGGAGAAGAACAAAGCGTCCTGGAACAACTTCAATCAGGAGTTCATGGAATCAGGTATGTGCAGGTGTCGTTTTCAGGCCGCATGTTAGGCAGACTTTGAAGACGGACAGAAAATGACATTGAATGGTGATTTGATTTGGTGTCAGAAACTGTTTAAAACAAACAGTATTTCACATTATTATGTTGAAAAGCCAGTTTCTGTCTCTGTAAATTGGAACATAATTAAACTTTGTGAAGATGCTAACCAAAGCACATCAATATCTTTAGTTGTTTGGCGTGTTACGGTATTCTGGTGTTGCAGTATGTCAGTAGTTAATAAACAGCAGTTTGTCTTGTTGCCTGACAACAATTTGTTACATTAATATTGGGAATTCCTGCATTACTGTGTTGCTCTGCNATTTGTTACATTAATATTGGGAATTCCTGCATTACTGTGTTGCTCTGCTTGTGCAGCTGCATTTTGAGCACTTGGTTCTTGGTTCTGTTGGACCTTAGTCCAGCTTTCGACACTGTTGACCACGACATGTTACTGAATCGAATGGAGAGTTGGGTCGGACTCTCCGGTCCACTGCTCCACTGGTTTGAATCTTACATAAAGAACAGGGATTTCTTTGTTTCAATCGGAAACTTCTCATCAGAGAGGTCAAAGGTCACATGTGGGATACCCCAAGGTTCAATCCTAGGACCCCTTCTTTTTAATATTTATATGCTCCCACTGGCTCAGGTTATAATAGAAAATAAGATGAGCTACCATAACTACGCGGATGATACACAGCTCTACATCACGATGTCACCAGGTGACTCTGAACCCATCCAATCACTGAACAGATGCTTAGAACAGATAAATGTGTCGATGTGCCAAAACTTTCTCCAGCTGAACAGAAACAAAACTGAAGTTATTATCTTTGAACCTAAAGAGGAGCGAACTAGAATCAATGCACAGCTTCAGTTATTACAACTAAAAACCAGCGATCAGCCCAAAACCTGGGAGTAGTGATGGACTCTGACCTGAACCTTCAGAGCCACATTAAGACAGTCACAAAGTCGGCCTTCTATCACCTGAAGAACATCTCCAGGATTAGAGGACCAATGTCTCAGCGCGATCTAGGGAAACTCATCCATGCGTTTATCTTTAGCCGCATTGATTACTGCAACAGCGTCTACACAGGTCTGACTAATAAATCAATCAAACAGCTGCAGCTGATCCAGAACGCTGCTGCTCGGGTTCTCACTAAAACCAGGAAGATAGAGCACATAACACCAGTTTTAAAGTCCCTACACTGGCTCCCTGTAGCTCAGAGAATAGACTTTAAAATACTGTTGTTAGTTTATAAATCATTGAAAGGTTTAGCACCACAATACATTAAAGATCTTTTATTGCTGTACCAACCATCTAGACCCCTCAGATCTTCTGGTTCTGGTTCTGCTCTGCATCCCCAGAACCAGAACCAAACGAGGAGAAGCAGCATTCAGTTTCTATGCACCACAAATTTGGAATAAACTTCCAGAAAACTGTAAAACAGCTGAAACACTGGGTGCCTTTAAATCTCAACTTAAAACCCGGCTGTTTAGAGTTGCGTACTGCTAAATTGCGGTAAATTGATGTTTTTAATGTTTTTATCTTTATTTTTCATCTAGTTATTAACTTTTTTAATTCTCTGTCTCGCAGTCTAATGTTTTTATCTTTTTTAAAATCTTTTTCAAAATGTCTTTCTCTTTCTCACTGTTTATTCAATCTCACATGCTGTTTTTATTTTAATTATGTAAAGCACTTTGAAATGCCTTGCTGCTGAAATGTGCTATACAAATAAAATTTGAATGATTGATTGATTGATTGGTCCGAGAAAGAAGTGACAGAGTTAGAGACTGGCTAACAATGCCGGAGTCAATATCTGCGTCTTATTCCAAGTATTTTGACACTTTTGACTATAAACATGCTACATAGAGCTCATTGTCTCTTTGAGGAAACACACTCTAGAAAATATTTGTTCATAAATTAGTTTAATAAATAGATTTATTCATGTATTTATTCCACAAAATCTTTTTTTTTTTTTTAAGATTTCTGGATTTTATCAGAAACTTTAAGAGTTTCTACCATTGAAGTTCGTTTGCAGCCTCACAGTGGATGGCAGCTGAGGACGAGCTGCCGACTGTATTGCAGCACATAAATAGGCGAGTGCAGATGTGGACAGCTGGATAGCGGCCGTGTTGCATAAGTTTGTTTAATTCGCGTTTCAGACGGAGCAGGTGGGATGGTGATGATTTATTGAGCCAAGCTGGTGGCAGCTTGTGCCGCTGTGTTTGTACAGAGCGTACCTGTGAAGTGTTTTTGTGATTACGTTAATGATAATTACTCATAAAATAAAGCGACAAACGGACCTGATTAGTGATAACTTACTCGGTTTGTGCCTCACTTGGATGCCGTTTTTTATTCATAATGACGCAGATTACGCTACATCCGGATGCGCATGCAGGAAGTTTTGTGTGCGCCATGTTTGCTTCATTTAGTAAAACCAACTGGTGATGTAAAAGCTAATGATAGAACTGTACATGTACATGTATTAAACTTTGATGTCCTTCTTATTTATTCCACTAAGCCCATTCATTGTTATAGGGTCAAATCTAGCCTAGCATCTTTTTGATGTTTCATGCATGAAGCTAGTGTACGGTGAACTTACCCACATATGGAATAAAAACGTAGACGGCATCTGTCCGGATGAAAGTTACGCCTCAGCATCGCTGGGCCTCCCTGGTAGAGATTATATCAGGTGTACAACACGCTGGGCCGCTTCATCAAAGCTATCTACCGCAGAAAGTATGGCACGGGTGTGTGATGTAATGATAGCTACGCTGCAGAACAAGTCAGGCGTCGCTCTCTTAATTGGTTGACGTTTTCTTGTTTTTTCTTTTCTTTTCTTTTTTTTTCTGCTTTGCCACATCTCAACACATTACCAGCTCACCTCTTAATGACTTGGAAGGTGTACGCAGGATTTAATTGGAAACAGGTTTCTGGCAGCTTGCCTCGCTCTCTGCGAGCGCATTGTGTTTCCCTGTAGAGCTCAGGTAATTGTGTGCGAGCCGCAGTTTGTGCAGAAAAACAGTTGCAGAGTGACATCAAGAGAGGTAAACAGGCTTTCTGTGCATTCATTTAGACTCACTTTGACAGCACTTGATTTTGCAAAGTTGCGTTTTTTGCTCGATAATAAAACTTTATAAGGATGCACAAGCGGGGCGTCAAAGGAAAAAAGGGCAAAAGTGGCATGTGAATCGTGAGGCACTTTTCTCATTGCGCTGACATTGTGGATTTTATCAGAAAGCTAGCTTTTTTGTTGTTGTTTATCCAGAAAATAATCCTGTAGTGCTTTCAGAGGGTTGTGTTTGAGAAGTGAGCTGAAAATGTCATAGCGGGCACAGGGACAGACACTGTATTGCCAGAGGCATGGCTGTGTGGAGAAGCTCATCAAAGTTTAATCTAATTTTTGGGAGCACACAAGTTACAGTTACGCATTCACACACTAGCAACAGCTGCACATGCAAGAAATTGGAATGCAAAATGATTGCAAAAAGACGGCAAAAGGAAATCTGCATAGCAAATGTTTGAATTTCTGAGTTCTGTCTATTGGTTTCCCCCCGCCCCCTCTGTGGCTCCTTGTTTCTGTTACTGATCTTCTCCTTCCTCTTCTAACTCAGACATACAGAGCCCTTAGCACTTATTAGATCACCTGGTAAAGATTGGTGAAAAGCTTTATTTGTCTTTTAGTGTTTATTACGTTCTCTTGGATGCCATCCACTCTTTTCAGGGTCTTAAGAAGTAAGGTTTACTTTTTTTTTTTTTACTTTGCCTCTTTTACAATTTCCCTGTAGGTTAGAGGCGATTTGTATCCTCGGACAGTAAGTTTGGGTTATTTTCCAGTGAAGTTGTTTTATTTTACTTATTTTTTTTTTCTAAAATATGTTGATTTATTCTGTGTGCTAAAGACTGTGTGTGTATAAGAGTTGGTTTAAATCTCCCACAGAGAAAGACAAGGAGAAGAGGCACAAAAAAAAAGTCTACTAATGGGGTTTGCGAAAGTGAAGAAGTGCATTTTGCACACCAAACTTGGCTTGCCACCAATTTAAAAGTAGATTATCAAAGCCAACTCACAATGTACAAGTAACATAAAAGCTCTCTGCTGTAAAGCTGTTTTCTTTCTGGGTAGAGGAGGCGATGCTCAGTTATGGGAGGCAAGATGTCTTTGAAAGGTGTGAAAACTTCAGGAACATCACACCTTTGATTTTGTGAAATTGGTAACCAGGCCAGCGTTCAGAAAAGAAAAAAAGAAACATTTTTGAATCCATATTTTTTGTTTTATTTTTATTTTTTTTAGTCGTAGTTCTTTTGCAAGCTTTGAGACAGTGTACTAAAAATTATAATAACATCTTAAACTTTTCGCATTTACATTATAAAATACTGGTTTCATGCACATAATTTGCCGCAATAATAAATCTTAATGTTAATTGCTGGTGCGCTAATGATAGATTTCATGTATTACAGAGTTCTTTAGACAAAGGCAGTATTTTGTATTTTTCAGTCAGATTGTTCCATTTTATAGCACAATCAAGTAACTATGTTACCTTAAGTTGTTTAAAAAAAGTACTCCATATATCAAACATGACTTAAAAAAATTTTGACTTTGCAATTTTGACACCTTGAAATTGGCCTCTGCCTCTTTAAGAACCTCCTACTCTTTCCCATATTCCATCTTCAGCATGTCATCACATAGTTTGTTGATTGCTGCTGCCGCTAGTCTAGTGGAGCCGAGCGGGGAAGGCGCGGGGAAGCAGCTCGGCTTGGAGACCGCAAGGAGGAGCTTTGTGGAAATAGGAAGGACTTTTTATGAGCGAGCAGTTAGCAACCCCTCAGGACTTGTCAAGCACGCATGAAAGATTCAAAAGCAACACTTCAGGTATGGTTTTGATGAGGGAATATAGTTAACTTGATTTAAGGACAAAATAAAGTCGATTTAACGTCACCTCTCCAACCTCCCAGCGTTTAATAATTGAAATTGAACTCTGCTGAATTGCATGTGGTTGCAGACTTTTTCCATCTTCCTGAACCTTTATTCAGAGTCAGCTTACTTTCCTTGTATAAAACCACACAAAACAAGATGAAGGGAACTGATTATATTAGTAATACTTTGGACACATTCAAGTGAAATGGCACAAGTTCCATTTTTATGTTTATATGGCAATAATACTGGGCTATAGCAACACAAAGTCACAATTTAGATTAGATTTTTATGTTTGTCTTTGGACAGTTTTTTTGTGGATCGTGGATCAACTTTTCAGTTTGCAGTCAGAGTTTTTCAGAGACTTTGATCACATCATTAGCCAGCAACTTGGAGCTTTTGGTGCACAGAAATCCACTAATAATGAATCCTGGGGAAACTAGTGCTCCTGCTGTTGCTTTTAATCTTTTATTGACTGACCTTAATGCCTGAGTTTGTTTCAAAATAAACTACTTAATTTTCATTTGCAATAAGCAACCGAAACCACTTTGCATTATGTTTCATAAAAATATAAACTGAATATTTATCCAAGGATTAATTCAGCAGAATGACAATAACAACTCAACTTAAGAGGAGATGATGTTCTCACATATCATTTCTAACCATGATTAGAAATTGCAATTTTTTTAATTATTGTATTTAAAGAGAAATACAAAAAATGTATTACAGGACATATTTGCATGGGTGACGGTCGGCATCACAGAATTATTCTTTGCTCCATAACGCAAGAAAAAAAAAATCTTTAGTATGTTTAGCAGTATCGTATTATCAAATTAAATCAAATCAAAACAAAATTGCTTAAAATGTACATCTAAAAACAGCCAATGCTGAGCAAAGGTTTGTGTATAAAATTATAACTTACTAAAAAGGTAAGGTGTTAATCACTTTAAAAAGCATTATATAATGACTTACTGGAATAGAATCATGGAATATCTCTTTTTGTTGTTTTGAAACCAAACGGTACCTTATTCAATCTTTGTTGTCCCGTTAACCAACGTCTGCTAAATCAAACTGGGTTAATCAGGTTTGTGTGCATCAACTCCCATGCATCTGCAAACCTTCGGAGTTGATCTCTCATAATGAAATTCAGATTGGGGCAAGAATTAGCACATCAATACCATGTTGGATTCGACATGCAACCCATTAGAGTGGGTCTTTGAAACATTAACTCGGCTCACACGACGAACAGGGTTTTCTCAGGCAGCGAGCATGAGGAGCGTGAGTATAGGATGTAACTAACAAATGAGGTAACTCATCCATGAAACATAAGACGGAGCCTCTAGGTAATTAAGATTCAATTCCCGGCTCCGAGGGTGGGCAGGAGGTGGTGTTAGCTTCACAGTGAGAAGGAGACGGAGAGAGGGGGGAAAAAATAAAAAAGAGCTTTCCATCTCCTTCCCTTCATGTTGGTTATGGGAAGTCCTGGTCATGTTAATGCATTTTATTTTTCACAGTGTTTTGAAAAGCTTGGTGCGTGTACAGCATTCATGCACACACAATAATTTCACTGGAGCTTTCACACCCGTGTGGTGATGTAAAGAGCTTTTGGATGAATGCATACAACTAACCCAATAATGGTGGCGTGTTGCCCCATGAACTGTTTATTAAAAGTTATTTAATTACATGAATAAATGTGAGCATTTGTTGGGAAGATGCATTAGAGTGTGGAGGTTTCCACATTTTCTATGCTTCTGTATAATCTTTTTTTTTTTATTTTATTTTTTTTACATTTTTGCATTATGATAGCTGCTAAATGCTATGGTGAAATTAGTTTGTTGTTCTAGGAGGGGGTGGGGGGACAGGAAGTAAAGAAAGCCTCATTGCAGGAGCATAGGGTTCAGAACTTATAAAAAGGCTACCATTATACTGGCAACATTTTTAACTCAATTTGCTGTAGATTTGGCTATTGCTGAAAATAAATGGAACTGACGCCTTTACTTTAATTCAGACTTGAAGTTATTCTTGGTTTTTAAAAACTTTTCATTAGTGAAAAGTTTCTTTCCCTGAGGTAAAAGTTTGAAATGACGCACAGATCGAGTTATTTTAGGCACTTGCCATTATGCCATATTTATCCTCACCACACACCATGAATCAGGAATCAAGGCAAATCTACAAATCATAATGATAATAAAACTGAGCAATGAGTGGCATCGTGGGTTCATCAAGTTCCCATAACAACAATTAGACACCATCTGCTTGCTGAACATTTAGGTGGATTTGGTGTGAAACTGTGGATAATTACACAAAAAACACATCTTGTTTGCAAGGTGAAGCTCATCTAATGTGCCAGTGAACCTTGTTGGAGATCATAGCAAATGACCACATCAATGCAGAAGTTGTCCACCTAATACAGCATTGACCCCTCTTCTTATCCAGGACTCTAGACATTATGCACAGGGTAGCATAATGTCCAAATACTTCTGTACGCTCTAAACTTATGAAATGTTATACAAGGGGTCTGGATCTCTGGTCCTCAAGTGTGACTGTTCTAAAAACTTTTGGATGGATCCCTGCTCCAACACACCTGAACTACCTTCTTGGCATGTCGGCAAGTTTTCCAAAGGTCTGGTCGTAAACCATTAAGTTGATTCGTGTGTGTTGAAGCAAAAGACCAAAATATGAGACGGTGTTGCATATTTCTTATACATAGGTTTTTGTATAAATTCTTGTATAAAGTATTGGCAGTGAATGAAATGTATTCTAAGTTATGCAGCTACCACATAAGAGGATTTTATTTCAATACTTTTCATATCTTTATCAAGGTTGCATTTGTAAATGTGAGAGGACTCAGATTATGTACGTTTTTTAAAGTTTTCACTTCCACATTAGTTTTAAGTTTAAACTTGAAACTTCCAGCCAACTTTTTTTTTTTTTTTTTTTTTTTTGCCACCAGGCTTTTAATAGGCTTTTCCTGACAACAAGCCCTGCAGCTTCAGAGTCATTAGCACCGTTGTAAACTTTGGTTCTGTCAAAGTTTGCTTGCATTGGGAGAAGTTGAGACCAGCTGTTTGTTACATACTCCTGCTCATTAGTGGACTAATTATAAGACAGTCCATATTGACCATGCAAGGATAAGTTCAGACAAGCATTTGAGAAATGCTGCTATTGTGTGTGGAGCTGTTGTATCCGGTGCTTCATGTCATCAGTCGGTGTTAATTGGATGTTTCTGCAACTACAACATGAGATACGGATGTCAAGCTGGGAAGCCTGTTAACAGTATGACTGTTAGGAGAGATTGTCAACATATGCATCAATATACAATGGTTTATATATTAAATTCCCCAAGAAAACTTAGTTTTACTTTTACTAGTTTGAAACCAAGTAATTCTCTGTGGCAGGATTCCTAAATTGGTTGTACAAGTCAGTGCACCTCTGTCAAAAGGCCTGTTTTTTTTGTGTGTGTTGTAATAAAATGAGACCATGAATCATTTCATTTGTTTTTGATATATATATTCTGTATAATTCAAATGTAAAATGATCAAATCTTTCACAATACGACATGCTAAAATTAGAATACCTGCTTGCGAAGGTGGACACACTAATATTTAGTTGAACGCCCTTCAGTTCTATCCAAATACACTTTATTAGTATTGTTCACTTATTACCCAAGTGATTCTTTTACAGAAAAATTGTACTGATAAAATTTCACACTTTTTGTTCTCAGAGAAATTATTTGCAGTGGATTCTCATTTGGTGTGTCGGACTAAAGAGTGCTGAAAACAAATGAATGCAACACCTCCGAGACTCTTTGTAAAAAGCAAAAAGAGAAGAAAAAGTTAAGAACTAGGTACTACGTCCATTTTAATTCAGAATCCCACACTAGTTTGTAGTGGATTTTTTTGAAGTGGCAGAAACACTTAATAAATACACATTACAAAAGTAGAAAAAATTAAATAAATCTAGGGGTTTTGTTTTTCTAATTATGTGAATTTATGTGAATACTTTGATCAGGGTGTTGAATGTCACATTATCTACGGGAAAAATGTTTTTTGCTGCGCTGATTTGATTGACAAATCACCCATTTGCACCGACGAGGGCAGTGAATGAAGCAAAATTCCTCAGATCACTATTTATTTATTTATTTATTTATTTATTTTTTTCATATTCCCCCTCATTCCACTGCGATGAGTGAGATCTTGGTGAATGCCAGCTCCGAATCAAAGCTGTCTGCACTGATAAATCACTGTAATCCATTGGCTGCCCTCAGACAAAAACCTCAGTGGTTTTTAAAATTTCATTGCTGGCATTATTGAACTCGCTCCTTCTGCTGCGCAATCAATAACATTCATGTTGTCAACTCTAAACTGTGTGTATTATGAACGTTTAGCGCCACATTGTGCTGCTCCTCCTGCTGCGTTATACCTTCATATCAGTAATAGGCAGAACTGCTTAACCATCATCTCCTCATTACAGCTGACAGCCACATGCCACGGCCGAGGCTTTTCCCTTCCCCTCTGCGTTTCCTCACCTTCTCCGCTTTGCTTTATGGGTCTCCTCTAGTCATTTTGCATTGGATTACAGATTGGTTAATTGTCTGTTTATCTTCGTTATGTCAGTGGAGGAAAAAAAAATAAATAAAAAAATACGTCTCCGCAAGCTAACGAATCAGTTTGATAACCGGTACCACCCACAAATAGTCTTGGCACGGGTTCCTCTCAATGCTATCAGGACTCCACCGCTTTGAATGTCTGCCCAGTTTTGCTTTTATTGCTGTTATAAAGCATGTTGTGTCAGGCTGTTGATTTAGCACATGCACTTCCTATTTCTTAAGAAAACAACACAAGAAGGATTTTTTTTTTTTTTAAGTTCTAAAGATGGATTTCAACTTAGCTAAAGACTTGGCAACCCTTTCTTCCACCTTCTCATCTAATTTCCTTCCTTTGTTCCACTGCAAAGATGTTTGGCAAAGGTAGTCTCTGCTTCCTCCACATTTCTTTCTTTCTTGGTTTATTTTTCTTATTCTGCAGCACATCTGTCCCTTTTTTTCATGTTTCACATAAACAAGGACAGGCCAGAGATATGTAGCATGTAGCTTTTGTTTTCTAAATTCATAAGCAGAGAATCTGGATGAAAGGTTTATTCATATATTCTGCTTTGATGGAAGAACGGAAACCTTCACATCATAATATGCTTAAGAGGGTGACATAAAGTCTACCCAGTGTTTACATGCAATGAATAATTTTTTAAAAAGCACATAATCATTTTGTTGTAATACTTGTTGAAAAAAAAAGGCCTTAACAAGATCATAAGTTATTACATTTAGTGAAAACTACATTCAAGTTATTTGCAAAACATACAAAAAAATATTCCATTAAATGTATTGATGATGTAAATATTGAAAGAGTAAATGAAAATAAAATCTCTTGGTGTAATGTTAAACCATAAATCTGCTAGAAACCACACATTAAATATGATTGGGAGATTTTTGACTCAGAGCTTTTGTCATCCTGTGGAGAACAAAGCACATCCTCATTCAGAAAGTATTTTATGTTTTTATTTTATTTTATGTATGTTACTTTTACTGTGTTTGAGTTACTGTGCTGACATGTGGGGAAGCATAAAAGTAATATACAAAACATTAACTTCAATACAGATTCAGGTCCTCAGTTATGAATCCCCATATTTTGCAGTCTGCTAAAGACTCAATTTATTACTTTTTTTTTTCCCCATTAAAAATGTGACCTATTTTGTCTTGATGTGCATATCTAAAAAAACTGCCTTCTGCAAAAGTTTCCATTATTTCTGACAGGCCAAATATTAAAGGGATTTGATAATAATACAGTAATCTTGCTTGAATGTGAATTTGGATAAAATTACAGATCACCTGGATCACTTTTTTACGGAGCCAGTGACTAAAGTTCTTAATATAAATTGTGTGTATTGATTCACTTTGCTGTGGATGATTGAAACAAAGACACAACAAACGTCCATATTCCATTAAAGGGAAAAATATGGCATTCCAGTACTTTTGACTTAAACGTGTGTTAATAATGCAGTCACTGCAGGTTTGTTTTACTGGGACAAGCAGGTAGACGTATATTTCTGCACTTGGGTAAAACAATTTTCATATCCATTACTCTGGATAAGGAGAACTTAAATGATTTTTAGTTGGGACAAATGTTTGGCTTATAGTGGGTTATAAATTATCGGTTTGTGTCACTGTTCTTAGTTTATTAGCTTTGTACTCCTGTAATAAATGTTGCTTACATGTCTTTTGGGGCATCTTTTTTTAAATTAGGACTAGTACAATAAAAACTGTTGGAAGACATATTTCCAGTGTCGAGACAAAAAGCTTCCTCAGGATCCATCAACAATGCCAACCTATTACACCCTCACACACATTTCAGACTTAATTCACCTCTAATGGCTTTGATAAAGCCTTTACTGAATTGCGCTGTCTCCATAATAATGTTATTCATCTACTGAGAGGTACAAGATTGGAGTCTTTTATTGGCAGACTTGAGTGAGTGAGCGGTGAAATACATCAAAAATCACTAATGAATACTGTCTGTACACACAGATGAGTTAAAAGCTTTTCCATGTTTAACTCAGGAGATGTTTTCCAAAGGAACATAAATTAAGATGCAAAGTTTGCTGACTATAATTTAAAAAGGTATCAGCAAAGAGTAGCCTTTCATCTTCCCTGTTCCTCAGTTGGTGTGCCATTACACTTTATCATGTTTTCTTTTTTTCTTTTTTAGTTATCTGTTTTTTCTCCTAATGCTTTGTCAGATTCTGGCTTTTCTTTTGTGATCAATTGTCTGGGCTGATTAGCCTTGTTGCAGGTTAATAGCCCAGTGATATTAGTCTTTTGGCTGTAGATGAAGTTTTCTTGTAAAGGGGAAGTGAGATATGGTGTAATTGTTTTAAAAACTAGACTCCATTTGTTAAAAACCCACTCTCTGTCCTATAACCGAGACAATATTACTCTATATAAATTAATGATACTGAGAGACGCATCTCTGTAACTGGGCCTTTAAAAAAAGAATCCTATCAACATTTTACTGTGAAGATAGTTAAATGGTCAATTTATTCAAAACTTAAACTAAAAACAGGAACTCTGTGGGAGGGAAAACACCACGTTGGAGCAAAGTATGCTGGGAAAAGCGGGACCTCTGGAGAAAGCTTGAATCCAGAGGGAGATTAGCTTCAGCCACATGACGACGTTACGCAGGAAATCAGAGCAGAAAAGCATCAGAAATGTCTGAAATGTCATTACTTAAAGTTCCTGCATAGGAACAGAAATCAGTTCAGAGAGAAAACAAACAAACAAAAAAAAATCTTAGATTGGTGTATTTCTGTTCCAGTGCTCTCATCTGTCTGCTTTGTTCAGATCATGTCAGAGTTTTTCTGTGAATTTCCTTTCTTTTTTTTTCTTTTTTTTTTTAATATTAACAAGTAGGCATAATAACCTACACGACTAGACGTATTATTTTAAAACTGATTATGCGATTATGTTACCACTGCGGGAAGAGCAAGAAGAAAATTCTCGTTTCTCTTCCTTTGAAAGTGGTTGCCACTGACAACAGGCAGATGCAGTCAGGGTGGGTGGATGCTAACTTTTCACCTGACCCGCCGTGCTCTCTGCTGCCTCCATGTCAATAGCTTTTCTACGAAACCTCCCCGCTCTGCAATTGACATCTCCGACCCAACATAAAATAAAGGAAGTTGTAATTTTCCGGGGTGGCGATGATGAACAGGGTAAGAGCAGATTATCCCACCCATCACATTCACAGAAAACAGAGTAGCTTCAGCTGATGTGTCCTTTTTTTTTAATCATTATGTGCCCTGCTTGAGGCTTTTCCTGGTCTTTTGGCACAACTGAGCAGCACGTAGGAGTTTTATGACAGTTTAGCTCAGTATACCTGACTCCAGAGGGATCTGTTCACTGTTCCCACAGTGTAAAAGATATATAATTGCCTGTTTGAGAGTTTCGGGACTGTCGGTCTCAGCTTTGAGCCGAAGTCTCAACATTTTTATTTTTGTTGCAGTGTGAGCAAAGGCTGCAACTTGCACTCCATAGTCTGTCTCTTTATGTGAACTTAAATATTTGTCAACTAATTTAGATTTAAATTGTCTTATTTTTGAGTTTAATAGCCAAATGTGTTTAAAATTCTTCCCTGGGTTAAAAAAAAAAAAAAAGAAGCTAAAAATACAGTTTGTTTAATTTGATCTTTTTTTTTAAATTACAAAATAACTGTTTAATTTGAAGGAAGACTAGATTAAAAGATCTCAGAATTATGTGCATATTCTAATTAGAGACATGAAATTGTCCTTAAAATATAATTACTTAGTGGTGCTTTAGATTATTTGTTATTTCAATGTATAATGTTCTGACTCCTCTGGAAGTGAATATATGACTGTTTGAGGTTCATCTATTTATTTTTAGGCTTCAACAGCTTTCCACATCACTTTCACAAATTCAACAGTCTGTAGCACAAGTGCAATGTAAAAAGATCACAGGTCTTAGACGTTATCATGAAAGCTACAGACTATTCCTTCCTTCTAACCATCACCATTTATTGATCATGCTTCATAAAGGAAAGCTGCTCACTCTTTCTTCCCCAATCATCACAATTTAGCGATCATGTTTTTGGTGTGAAGTCGTTGCCGAAATATGCACCTTATAACTGTGATATTTAACAGATAGTGTCTGAGCATGGTCTGTGAGCGCAGGTGTAAGGCTATTACTACCTCACAGCAGTTTGGTTGAGAATCGCACCTTCAGATGTGCGCAGGCTGCTCCCCACGTCGGAACATCACAAACGTTATCCCCGTCCAATTACAAATCCATCTAGAAATATTACACATGCTTTAAAGCTTTTTCAACAAAATATAGTAGCATCTTATAAACTACAACTTTTTATGAGGCAAGAAAAAAATAAAGTTGTCGTAGCAAATTGAAAACATTGTTACAAACTGTTATTTGATGTTGAAATATCTGCCTTGTCAGTTTTTACTGGGCGGAAGATAATAGGAACATTTTACACGTATTAATCTATCAGATTTTATTTTCTTCAAATACCTGTTTTAAAACTTAGCTACAGAAGACTGTTTGGGTGTTGGAATTGCCATTACGTCAGTTGTTTTCCTTCACTGACTCAATATCGTCCTTGCTGTTAAAATCACATCCAGGTAACTCAATGAGTGCAGCTGCCTCACCACCGTTTTAAGTGTGTAAAAGCCAGATGCTGTATTTACCTGCCACTGTTAATTAGAACGAGTGAAACTTTCACATTAGTGAAGAATCTAAACATGTTTGCTGATCAACCCTCCTGCAATCTTGGCGTCACGCTCAGGAGGAGCGTGGCAGATGTCACGGTTGGACAATGGGGAAACCAACTTAAAAAATACTGGTTAACACCTACACGGGTCAATATGACCCTGCCAGGTCCGCGCACAGGATACAAAAAACTTAAGGAGTCCAACGGATCCCGGAGGACTGAAGGAGGCTTAAGTTTTGTGCTTTTCATTTTTTAAAGACATAAATAGATCATGCCTTGCAAAAAGTATTACCCAACCACTTTCACCAATAACTTTGTTTTGCATAAAACCACACAAACCTGAATCTGCAAATCCAATTTCTTTCTCCATTCTTAAGCACTATCTCTCTCCTTTGATAACACGAGGCGGTGATGAGTAATCTTTCTGTGAACGATGTGCTTAATTTTCATATCCTAATGCTGCTGGTGGAGATGAGAAGTCAGATGAATGAGATTTCATCTAACAGGTTTTCTCCAAGCTACAGAATAGTCTGTAGCTTGTGAAGACAAGCACTTGGAGAAAACCTGTTAGATGGTTCAAAAGAGTTGAAGCAGGGATGGCGGTTCAGCCTAACTATACACCCAGCGCTGTAATTTAATACATCAAATATGTTGGAATGTCTAAATAAAAATCCAGACTTAAATCCACTTGAGAATACTGCAGAGCATTCCTGCACTGGATGTCGGATGATGATATTTGTTTAATTTAAAACCAAGGTTATTTCAGATTTATGAGATTTCAGACCAAAACTTAAATATTAACTGCTGAATGAGTAGCACCGTTTTTTGTTTTCTTTTCTTTTCCCCATCTGCTCTTTTTGCCGTTTCAACCTATTCCATTTAGCTTTAAACCCTGCAAACAGAAAGTGGCCACTGGTCACTGCTAAAGTGTTACATCAAAAACCAGCAGGAGAGAAAAAGCATTTAAATGGTCTTGTCGGCGGGGGATTAATCATTGTGCAGAGAGTGTACATTTCCTATTTGTGGAGCAAAATGCACTTAAGCTACCGACCAGTGAAACAGCACAGCAACTGTCATAAAGTTTTGTCAAACTACAAGTAAATAGTAATAGTTTCAAAATTGCCTATAAGTTGTATCAATATTGTTTTAGAAGACGTTGTTCCTTTAGACATCAACAAACTTCTCAAAGGAAAAAGCCTACATTTTCAGTGAAGTGAGAGTGTGTAGTTTTCCCTAAATGTTCTGACATACAAATTTGCATGAAAATTCAAACACACAGGAGATAAAATGGACATCCAGGAAAAGTCGACTGCTCATATTCATATTTCTAAGCATACGTTAGAAATAATTCATGGAAATTGCAAAGAGTAAGTTAATGTATTCCGAGTAATCTTTTGTTTTAGGTCATTACATCTTGCTACTCGTATTTCTTGTACTGAAAGCTATCAAAACTCAATCATTTGTCCGATATTTTTGCATGGAAACAATCTAATTTATGTTTTTTATGTTCCGTTCTATTATTGACTGAGAATATGTCCCTGACAGGCTCTGCTTGTTTTCGCCCACTAATCACTGACGAAATGCATTTGAAAGTGAAAGCAACAATCGGATGCTTCTCATTGTCGAACTTGTCTAAGTAACCATCAACAGTTGTGGCCGTCTCTCTATAAATGTGGGAGTTTTGGCAGCTTTTCAGACCTCATTTTAACATTTTAAACGTCACCATTCATACTGGAGAGCATGGTGAGGTTTCCAATAAAAAGGCTTTCTCTCTCTCTCTCTCTCTCTCTCTCTCTCTTTCTCTCTAAAAATAAAGTGGCCGCACAACTCAGGCTCGCAAGGCTGCATCTGACTGAACACCAAGACTTTTGGAACAATCTCTTTTGAACAGATAGGACCAAAGTAGAGATGTTTGACTGCACAAAGCTGTGTTTGGCTAAAGCAAGACGGAAGCATATCAGGACAAACACCTCATACTGAATAAGAAGCATGTTGAAATCATTATCCCCCCACCGCCATTTATAGAGTCGACTATAAATTCTCCAGACTTTTTTTTTTATTAGATAATGTATCACCCATTTCCTGTTTAGTCGTTGACCATGACAGCAGACCAGGAAGTGTGCACTTAAAAGTGAAACAGGGGGACAAACAAAGATCTGATAATTTATTGTATGTGAAATAACAGATTGGTTCATATCTACTAGTAAGGATTAAAAAAAAAAATCTAGACATTGTTTTTGTACCTACAAAGACTTGTTCGATTGGAATGGAGACGTCCCTTGAAGGAGCTCGGTTTTCTTTTGTCCTACCTTGGTTTTGCCACACCCAGGCTGGTAGACGGCCCGTAGACATGATCCCCCAGCTGACAAATGGCCAGGCGGCAGCAGTTCTCCTAAGGACCTTGCTCCTGTGCAGAGGAGGTGATAGGAGAGGTTCTCTAAGGCATAACCTGGTAGCTATTAATTCTGTTAACATGTGTAGGGAATAAAAATGATGTGATGGAAGAAAAGCGAGGGTAGTAAATCAATGAGGAGAGCCAGAGAGAGCAGTGCAAATTGAGGAAAAAAATGAAGAGTGGAGGACTTTAAAGTAGACAAGATTAAAAAGAAAAAGTCAGAGGAAATTGGGGCGGTGCGAAATGAAAAAGTGAAAAGAGAAGAAATTGTTAAAGATTTTCAGGTAATAAAGGCCAAAAGTCCAGAAAGGAAGATGTGATAAAAGAAATGCAATGGAAGAAGAAGAAAAGACAGTGACAAAGAAAAAAACATAACAGCACTAGATTTTGGTTAAGACTTTATTAAAGATGTCAACAGTTTGTTTTTTTTCTTCTTTTTTATATCTTGAATTTTAAGGCAATGGACAGTAGCATGATGAGTGTGTGAGTGGTGGTGGGTTGGTTTTGGGGGTGAATTGGTTTCTAGAAAAGCATTTTCATGCTTCCCACCTGAAATCTAACAATCTCTATAAAGTGCATTTACACTATTTAAATGGATCTGCTGTATGTTTGTAGTATTAACCAGGTAACTGCTAAACTCTGGGGACTTCAGGTATGTATGACTGGTGTTAGCTGAGATCTCTTAATGCTTCACTGCCTGATCCAGGCAACCAACCAACCGACACCCAGGGGAGTTTATCATGATGAGGCTAATTGGTAAACATGCCCTTTGAATCCTATATATATATATATATATATGTATGTATGTATGTATGTATGTATATATATATATATGTATATATATATATGTATGTATGTATGTATGTATGTATATATATATACACACACACACACACACACACGCATACATACATAGATATGTGTATGTGTATTTTCTTTATTTTTTTTCTTCCAGTCAGAACATTTTGTTCTGTCGGTCCAAAGATAAACACCAAAAAGGCAGAAAAACAGGCACAGTTGCAAAAACGAAAGGACATTGATGAAACTCTGCCTGGCTAACAGGAAAACTGGAGATCAAAACTGTCAAATAATCAAAGGAAGATGTTGGACAGAAAGTCCAACTGTCAAATGAAAAATAAAAAGATGAAAATACTGCTGTTGGTAGGTAAAGAAGAAAAACACAAAACTCACAGGTAAATGGTTCGGTGTTGCATAACACTAAAAGGTGGAAAATATCTACCAAAAGAGAAAAAACATCACTGCTTGCCACGAGCATGAGATGTACTAGTGCGTCACATTTGTTGTCTCCCAAATGTTTAAACCCAAGTGGGGTTAAACATTTGGGTTTAACCCCACCTGCCCAGCGAGAGTCCATCTGGCAGAGGAAGCGCTCTGCTGAATATGCGAACCGCAACATGGCGTACCAACTGTGCCTTACCGCTCAAACGAGGCCTGATGCGTTCTTCAAAAATTGGAAATGCTAACAAGCTTCCTTCATGTCTTCCTTCACCCTGGAAGGTTTTTCTGTCATCTCTGTGGTCCAAAGTTTCAGCCACGTCTTAAACACGATTTTAGGTCTGGACTCTTAACTGGACCACTTCGTGATGAGAGAAGAGACCTCAGATCAGAACTTTGTGAACAGTTTCAGAATAACTTCAGTTGAAATGGGAAAAAGACAAAACAAAGCGACTTTAATGTGTTGCATCCACTCGTCCTGTTCTCTCCTGAAGCTTGAATGGACTGGACATGTTTCAGCATGTCATAAAAAATACAGTTGACTCTTAATCAGCTTCTGAATGTCTATGTGACTCCTTTAACTTTTATTTTTAAATGCCTTACTTGTACTGAAAATGGCACACTTTGAGACATTGTTCCTAAATGTTAACTTCTACACTGAAACCTGTCGTTATTGTGAGCTGATGAATGATTGGATATGGTGCCTCAACTAATCAGAAAAAGATTGCAATTCCAGGGAGTCACAGGTCAGGGCCACTCAAGTTGAAAATGGTGGGATTTCTGTGTCAGCATTGGCTTTATGTCTGTTTTCCTTCTTCTTTTATTTTTGTTTTAGCTTTGACAAAACCCAAGACTTCTGCACCGATAATGCCTCAATTTTCTGTAGACTCTTTAACGTTGTCTTTCTTTGCAACAGCCGTCTAAGATGCATAGATTATTACGATGCTTACCCTGATTAAAATAACTCCTGCTGGATCAGTAACCTTGAGCAAACCTTTGCCCATAGCAACCTTTTTCAACTTTAGATCCAAATGAGCTTTTATAGCTTCTGAGGACTATGACAAGAACAAAATAGGTTTTGCTTTGTATTTGGAGAAATAAAGAAAATTAATGTAACTCCTGTGTTCTTTTTATTTTATTTTGTCAGACTCAAAAGCAGGCTTTTCATATTGACAAAGGCGCAGGTGAGATTGTCTGAGAAATTGGGCAACAGTAAGATTTTGAGAGAAATGGGCGTTCTGCAGAAGAACTGTGCCTGGAGCTGAAGTAGACATTTAAAAAGTTTCCAAACCAGCCTTCACGTACGAGTGCAAATAAATAAAGTTTGCTTTTATTTCCAAGTATTACACTTCTATTTTCTTTTTTTTTTTTTACCTATCTAAACAAAGTGTGACATCTGTGATGCCAAATGGATTCCTTGTAGCTGGTCAAAATTACAAGTTGTACATGAGCAGAGCAATGGCCATGGCTCCCTGTGTCTAGCAACTCCTGGGTTTGCCTCCAGTCATTCACATAGAAAGGCACTTTGACACCTCGGGGTTATTGTTATCAGACGCCTGAAGAGTCTCAACCAGCAGCAGTCAATCCTCTAGCTCTTTTCAGATTTCCAGGGTTCTTTCCTGATAGCTCCAGACACCCAACAGATTGTTTTTTTTTCATAGTTGAATTGGAATAAAGCTACGCTTCAAAGCTATTCAAAGCTATCTGCAACAACTTGAAATATACAAAGTCTTGTTTACATTGTTAGACTGTCTTCGCCAGGGCAAAAACTATCTGTAGAAAAAAAAAGAAACTTCCATCATAAATCTAAGAACATAAAAGTGTAGATTGTAAATACTTTACCAGACACTGTTGCATCAACCATCATTTTATATGAGCGTTTTTGCTTGAAGCCTCTCTAGTTTGACACATTTAAACCTATCGATGTTTGACCTATGATGTAACGAGGTGGAATAGTGATGTGGGTTTTCTTGTGCCAAAACCAGGATCTCGTATAATACTTCCTTAGTTGTTGCCAAAACTTGTAAAGGAAGCTTATTATTGCAACAAGCATTAATAAATATTATTGAAATGTTAAGCTCAGCAGAAAAAGGAAAATGTAAAAAGAAAAAAATGCATTTTTGCAAAAAATGACTCATAATATTATGACTATAAAACTATAAATGATCTATTTTTAGTATGGGTAATCATTCCTCTAAAAGTAGCAGGGTACACAATACAACTGATGTTGCAACATTACTGAATTACTTGGGAATAAAAACATGACATTAAATAGTTATTGTTATATGCTTGTAATTAATAGAAGGTGTGTTATTTGAGACACTTCAACAGCTAAAGAAATAACGAGATAATGTAAGAACATTGTGGCGCATCAGTGACTAGTATGTTGATCACAATGGGGTTAGTTGAATTGGAATACAGCTAGGCATCAAAGCTATTCAAAGCTATCTGCAACCACTTGAAATATACAGTCTTGTTTACATTGTTAGACTGTCTTCGCCTTGGCAAAAACTATCTGTAGAAAAAAAAGAGAAACTTATTAATATATATATTAATTACAATCACTGTTATTAAAATCAACACAACTATGTTGTCTGTAGTGTCAAAACAATATCTCTGCAGAAAGACTGAGTGCAAGTGTTAACAGGATGTAAGCTCTTTACGAACAAAATACACATTTACTCAACAGCAGCCTTGTTGAAGTAGAGTGCAGTTTTGCATTACTTATAATTTCTCTGACAGAATGGGCGGATATTTTTTATACCCAATGGTGAAACATCCTCTTGTTATCTCATATTCTAGAATATTTTAAAACAGTCTTGTGAGCAGGTTCTTCGAAGTAAATTATTTCAAAGCTTCATGATGTGTTCATGCAAGCACAGTCGTGTAAAAATGTCTTAAAACAACTTTGACCTTATTTTTAGAAAAAAAAAAAAAATTGAACTGCACTTTTTTTTTTACCTCTCAGAAGTTTTGAAAATATTATTTGTACATCATGTCATGGTCATGAGCTTTGGGTCATGACCGAAAGAACGAGATCACGGATACAAGCGGGTTTCCTCCGCAGGGTGGCTGGGCTCTCCCTTAGAGATAGGGTGAGAAGCTCGGTCATCCGGGAGGGACTCAGAGTAGAGCCGCTGCTCCTCCACGTCGAGAGGAGCCAGTTGAGGTGGCTCGTTCATCTGGTAAGGATGCCTCCTGGACGCCTCCCTGGTGAGGTGTTCCGGGCACGTCCCACCGGGAGGAGGCCCCGGGGAAGACCCGGGACACGCTGGAGGGAATATGTCTCTCGGCTGGCCTGGGAACGCCTTGGGGTTCCCCCGGAGGAGCTGGAAGAAGTGGCTGGGGAGAGGGAAGTCTGGGCCTCCCTTCTGAAGCTGCTGCCCCCACGACCCGACCCCGGATAAGCGGAAGAAAATGGATGGATGGATGGATGGATGGGATGGATGGATGGATATTTGTACATCACAATCACCACAGGGGCAACAGTCAGCCTAAAGCATTAGGTGATTAGCAAATAAAAAAAAAGAAGAAATTTTAATGCACTGGAAATATTCAATTAAATAATAACTCGGAGAGACAATACTAAATGCAACTATTCTCGACGTGCTTACGCGTATTTGATTGACGGGCCAAATTAGGCGGCAGTAATTCTGGCTTAGTTTGTCATTCTTTTTGAAAAACTTACAATCATCTGGCACTTTAATGCTGTTAAGTGATTCCTAGCTGCTTCTCAGACTGGCTGAACCAACGCTGTCCTGGTGCTAAGTACCTCCGTTTCTCTCTGGAGACTCAATTAGACACATAGCCAATCAAATATCATTACAGCACAACACATGTGTGTTCACTGTTTGTGCACTTGTGTTATTTTATCTGTTTTTAGCATCAACTCCAGCTGTATATTATGACGCAGAAGGCCCTCAGATAATGAGGTGCTCATTAACGGCTCCGCAGTCAGGAGCGACTGAACTTTTTCTCTTCAAGGTTTCCTTTCTTTTGTAAATGAACCTCTACAAGGTGAACAGACTGAGAGTTTGATATGTGGCACAGGTCATAGTTTAGAGGAATGTCATTTATTTAGACAAACACGAAGATCAAATATCATTGATCATCATCAATTTCAGGAGTTGTTCTTCAGCCTCATCTTGAAACTCGGGGGTTTGCGCCTTCTCAGTACAACAGCAAGGTTTTTAATGGCTTGGTCAACAAAAGACTATCAAGTTATGCGCAAATTACCAACCATTTAATATTGAACGTAACGTCATTAGAATTGTAATAATGTTCTCCTTTAGCAGCAGTAGAAATAGTTGTTGCCCACCTGTCTTGAAATAGTTGATTGTATCATAAGACTTTTTTGTTTTAATTATGTAACTCTGTGGTTTTCGTTGAAGGTCGTCATGGTAAAAACAGTCTCACACCTGCACAAAATCACTCGAAACATTTAGCAACAACTGGAGGACCAGGAGGTAACAAAAGAGAAGTGGAACAACATCTGAAATATTGCAGTTCTCACTTGCCTCAATTAAGGTTATTGTTAAAAAAATATAATTTTTATGAGAGCTTCTGGATGAAAACCACAGCTCACTATATCATATGCCCAAACATGTTTCATTCACACAAAAAAGTTTTTTGGATTGCATTGTTATTTGGTAAACTGACAAAAGTAGGGATATTAAACTTTTGTTTAACCCGGTCTATCTGTCTGGTGTTAAAATTTGTTTGAAAATTTGTAATAATTAACTATGTCAACAAAAAAAAGCATAGTCAGGTGAAATCTTTGAGGGTGCAAATACTTTTTCACAGCCCTATTGTTGCTGTTATTTTAAATATCTGAGTTTGTGCTGTAAACGAGCCTTCACTTTTTAAATTCAGTCAAAACTATATGATCTTTAGTGTTTGTCCTAAAACCTTGACCCGTCCTCACCAGCTCAGCCTTGCTATACCATAATGAGTTAGTAAAGCACAACATCGACAACCAGTCAAGCTGTTGCTTATCTCTTCCATCCAATGTGCGCTCAGTGATTGTATAAGAGCTTGGCAACAAATGATCCCGAGTTTGTTAATTAGACTGCAGCCCACTGCACATTTAGTCATCATTTAGAGCCTTTCCGTCACCCCTCTTCTCCGGCATGGGCCAAGTCGGCTGAAGAATCGCCGTTTCAGTCAATCTGTAATCTAATTTAACCGGAGAACTGGCCGACTGACTGAACAATTAGTATCCGTTTACATCCACCTGTAACTAAGTCAAGCAGAGCCGGAGTCATTATGACTGGATGATCGACTTCTATTTAATACCAAATGACCTGAGATATTTACAGCCTCCCATTACTCTTCTAAGCAGTAACATCTCATTGGAAGGAGATAATTGGGAACAAATCTGCTGTTCATAAATTCTCAATGTGCTCTTCATTAGGATTTTTAATTATATTTCCCTGTGTAAAAGGTTAAGTGTAGGAGTGGAGAGATGCACCTCAGCATACGTCGCCGGTTTGCAACGGTTGCCAAAAACCCTCGGAGCAATCTCTATTTCCATTCCTCTCTCAGCCAATCTGTTTTAATCTGTCTCTCCCCCCCCTCCCCCCTTCTGACTCTTCAGAGCCGGCGGGGAACAAAGTCCTTCCCATAGCCTCGGCACAGGAAGCTCAGTAGAGTCTAAGCCTCGTGCAAACAGTGCCTATCTTTACTTTACCCTGAGCCACAAGTACCTTTGACATCTTACAGTGAGAGCCTGGAGAACTTCTCTACGCGATCCTGTGAGAACAGAAGACCGCTGTGAAGTTGCACAAAGATGTTTTCACCCCTAACTGTTTATCTGCTTGCTGCTGGAAGCCACACGGCGGCTGTGTCTTGACAGCCATTGTTGAAAGCAAGAACAAAATGATCAATAAGTAGAAGAGGTGTTTGACACTTTACCGCAGAATTGATAGGAGAGCCGTAAACTGAATTTGTCATGTCTTTGGTAATCAAGGGCTCCTCTAACATAACTGCTTACTGAATACCACGTAGGCGTTGTTAGAAGTCTTTTATGATGGGAAACTGTGCTTTTTTTGTGTGTCGGGGAAAAAAAAAAAGGCAAGTGGGAATTTGGTGTTTGAGAGATGGATGTGTCATGAAACCTTGTTATCAAACCATAGACACATCAACACTGTTTAAAAAATCATCTGTAGACTTCACATGCATATAAAGAGAGAGGCATAGCCTATTGCATTTAGATGAATAGCAATTTAAAAGCACAGCTTGTACGGATCAGAAGGTGAATTCTCCCAAGGACCAGAGACAAACTATTTTTTGCAGGCTGAATGAGAAGAAAATCATATCCTTCACTTTCAAGGAGATGAGATAAAAACATTCTTTCTACCACAAGAGAAAAAGTAAATATGCATGCAACAACTTTAGAATCATTGTTTTACTGTCTATTTTTTTAACAAATTGCTAAAATCATTAAATCAGTACAGAAGTACAGTAACATTTTTTTTCTTTTCTGAGACTGACAGCATATATTTCCAACATCAGGCATTGTCTCTTGGTTAGGATTCAGTAAGTGGCAAATATGAATATTATTATTAAAAATAATTTTCTCTTTGGGGAAAAAAGTGAAAACAAGAAGTGAGAGAGAGAAAGAAAAAAAAACATCTGTTAAACTGGAAGAGTTATGTGCTGTATCACTCTGTAATGTGGTCTTGTAATGTTATTGGCTATCCAGCTGTCCTTTATGCACCAGTAACTTGGCAATATTATCCCTTCACTGATGGTTCTGGGTTTAAACCTCAAACAAGCACCCAGTTGATGCTAAATTCTCTTTAGGTTTGGCTAAACAGATCGCTTCTCCTCAGACTACTTAGAAACAGGAAGTTGTGCCAATTCACAATTTTTTATCTTTTTTTTTTATTTCCAAAAGGATATGCGTTTCTTCATTAGTGGCGCAGTTGGTAGTACTGGACCTTACCTTGGAGCAGGAATGTCAAGGGTTTGAATCTCAGCCTGGGGTCTTTCTGCATGAAGTTTGCATGTTTTCCTTGGGTATGTTCAGCTTGCCATGGGGCAGTCACAGAGTCCGGCTGTTTAGTTACTCTTTGATTCCTAAGTTTCAAATCCCTGACTGGATATTTTTTACTTATTTTCTACTTATTTTATTCGTACAAAGTTCTTTAAATGTCCTGTGAGTAAATGTATATTGCCCATTTATCCATAACAGCTGGAACTTTAAATAAGTTAAAGTTCCTTTATTAGAGATTGCAAAAGCAGTTACTTTTGCAATCTCTAATAAAGGAGCGCCCCTCCGATTCATTTCACTTTCTGCTATGGCTGGAGTGAAATTACCATAATAACCCCATATTGGCCGGAAATCGCATCGTCTCCCCTTTCAGAAACCGTTGGAACTTTTCACACAGCGCAAAGTGTGGTGGAATTACGGTACTGCAACTTTGACTGTGTCGTCGCCCTTACCTAAGTGTGAGTGTGTGTGTGTGTGTGTGTGTGTGTGTTTGTTTTTATGTCACCCTGTAACGGACTGATAACTATATACTGTGGATGGATGAATATATTTTCCAGTTTTACTCTCCAAAACAAGCCGAGTATGACTTCAGCGTGGATTTTATTCCAAAATTGCTTCTGTAACGCCATGCACACCATCAGCAGGTGGAGATATATGACCAGACTGACATATTTGAACTTAATTTAATCCACTGAGCATAGCAATCATATGACATATACAGAAAAAGATAAAATGCCATACAGTGACAATTAACATGTCCCATAAAAGCACTGAGAGTGACAGAAGATGCTCATGTTGAATGATGAGATTATAGTTTTTTTTTTCATTGTTTCATTAAGCCACTGCTATTTTAAAATAATTTATTGGTGGTTTTGATGTTTTTGTTTCATATTAAATTCTGCTGGCACATTAGTTGTTTTTTTTTACATCAATTACTGCAGGCACACATTTTGGGCTACATTCCTTTACTTTCTGACATTTGCATGTAGACTGCTGAGTATGATGAAAGAAGGGAGCCTGATAAACAGACAATCCAGGACGCATTGATGAGAAGCAGCTCTACAACCTAGAAGTTATTCAGCGTGCCTCTCTTTCACCTTAGTCTTTCCAGCAGGTTTTCAGCCGAGTCACTGGAGTAACTTCAAGGTTGAATTCTGTCCTTCCCAGCTTTATAAAGAGCCATGCACTTCTTTCAGCTTGCTTTCCCTTTTTGGGTACTTCTATTAGGACAGGTACATGCCCATAATAGTTTTCAATATAGGAAACATGCTGGCAGCTGAAAGAGGGAGCAGGTCACATGATGGGACTGCAAAGAAGTTGTCCCCAACACACCTGATGCCTGAGTTTCCCGGACATGTTCTGGCTTTCAGGGAGCATATAGCTGTTAGGCAGCGTCAGTCAAACTGAATCCACTTGGGCTGGAGTGGAAGTCACCTGTGAGATCATCTCTGCCTTTAGCGCAGTGCTAAGTAAAGCAACATCCAATCGGGAATTTAAAAAAAAAAAAAAAAAAAAAAGTCTTTGCTAAATGACAATGTTTTTTTTTGTGTCAAGTGTGGGAAAGTGTGCTGAAGTTCTGTTGATGTGTAATTTTTGCAGTTTTTTAAATTATTTTTAATGCTTGCATAAATGTCTGCTACAGCTCAGTTGAGTTTAATTTGAAGAGAAATTGAGCAGTAAACTGCATTTTGGTTCAGAGTTGAATGAATATTTTTACGTCACAGTGGACGGATCACCTGCTGAACATCCTTGAATATAGATCAGCGAAAACATGAGGGAACATTTATTTTTCAGGCGAGCCAATATAAATACTAAATGAACAGTATGTGCTCTTCATATAAATAGTTTGCTATTTTTTATTCAGGGAACCTTGATATGATTTTTTTTTTTTAAATATAGCTTTTTAAAAGAACCATCTTTGGAAAACCCATGACTTCAGTTTTGAACTGCTAAAAGTTGTCAGATTCACAGATGTCAGAAATAACATTGTGACTTTAAGAGTTAAAGTAGAAGGTAAGACAGTAGTTATATGTATATATGTCTGAAAGTAGACACATTTCCATATATATTTATTTATATTTTGACCATTTTAATACATATTTTAGAGAAATATGTTTTGTTCTTTTTTGCACATTCAATTTAGTTTTATAGTTTAACTACTAAAAAAATGAATGCTACTCTTCTATGTGACTGTAAAACATATTTTATTAATTTTTAATTTTAATGTCAGTTGTTTAGAGAGTTAAATCTGTACCAAATTGGGGAAGAACAAACAAGTAACTTTTTTCTTTTTTTTTTTTTGTTTGTTTTGTAAATAGCATAACTTGAAACATTGTAATTTTTCTGAACGTGTTCATGGCTAGAAAGATTTCAGAAACACATAACAACCATACTAAAGTGAGAATCTGGGTAGCTAAAAAAAATAAAAAACCAGTATGTGATGTAACCCGGTTGGTAATAGTCTGTTTTTATGGACTGGGCTTTGCTAACCTACACACAGAGGAGCCTGTGGTTAATGCCAAAGGTGTAAAAATCTAAACAGAGCTCTCCCATAATTTGGGATCATTTGCAGCATGAGTGGGTGCACGGATAAAACCCATCTGTCTGGAGACAAATGCATCAATGGCCCATATGGACTCCTTTTGCTAAATGAGACCTCAGGAGCGTTCAAGGTTAATGGCCCTTTATTAGGCATGGGCATCAGACCCTGCAATAGATTTCCTTTTAATGTAGGAGGTCTGTATGCTAATGATTGCTTTACACCTGTAAAATAGATGTTTACTAATGCCAACCTTTGTTAATGTGAGTTTATAATTGAAACCCAATAGATTTCTTTAGCAGTTTTGCAACCTGTTTTGCATTCATAGCCATAGAAAATGACGGCCTTTCCTTAAGCTACTTAACCAAACGCTTCATTATACACATATGGATGATTGATTAAAAATGCACTTTCTATACGGGAGGGATGATTTTTCAGATGGTTTGACTAAAAGAAATGATGGTTACTTATTCACTTTGAAAAAATAGCAGCTCAATAAAACAATGGGCAGATGCTGATTTATTTATGTTTCGTGGTTTTTAAGATTTTGGGGTTTGCTGGCTGTAATGTCTGAAGATATTTGGCATTGAAAGTGATGCGAAAAGAATCGTCTTCGATGCCTGACGTGCCGAGTGAGCTGAAAGACCACGAAACTGATGCTGTTACTTTTCAAAGTAATTCTAAGATGGGTGCGGGAGACCTCTCTCTTTTTTTTTTTTTGTTGATTGCTGATGTAAAAGATGTATCTTACAGGGCTGGAGAATTTTTTATTCGTACCGGGAAAATCCTCCTTGTCGAGCTTCCTCAGAAGAATAGAAAGATTTAAATAACTCTTGATGTTTCCTGGGGAAAACAGATTGATTGTGTTTTCCGGCTCCTTATAAAGTCGGTGTCGAAAGATGTCAGCGTTGTGTACATGAAAGACATCTCTTTTACAAATGCCACAGGGTCCTCTCCAGTGTGGCCGTGACATTTGAGGGGACAGATCAATGAATAGAAAACTAAAGAAGAGTTTATTTTGTCAGACCCTTTCACACTTCTGCTAATACACACACGCGCACAATGCCGACTAACACACCGAAGCGAGGGCTGCATGACGATGAATCCACATCCTGTTCATCACAATAGCCTTCAATTTAATAGTGACAACCTAGACTTTGCAGGGAATTATACTCTGAAATGTCACATCTTCAGACAACATCTTAATCGTTGTGCATGATGGAGTGACGCGGGCCAGCGACGTTCGGTCTTTCCTGAGCAGCTGCCGCTAAGATGTCCTTGAGCAACCCCCGGCTGCTCTACCGGAGCACTTCAGTGGCCTGTAGTAGAAAGCGGAGGTTTTACTTGGCCGCTCTCGGCGCCCAATCATGTGAGGCTGTATTTTCCCGGTGCAGACCCCTGATGCGTGTAACTTAGCAAGTGCGAAACAGACCTGATGGAAAAGCGCATATGCCTCTTGTCAACCCCTGATGCATAAATTGGGAGAAAAAGGGGAGGGGGGGAAAATGATTGAGAGGCTTACCCTTCAGGTGGACGCTGCTTGAAAGTAGCTTGCTGGATATTAACGACTGACCTCCCTCTCCCTCCGTGTTTGCCCAAATCCATTTTCCATTTCTGATCTCTCTGCAGTACTCAGGGAGGTACTTCATCTTCAAACAGCAATGCCGAAGGCGCCGTGGCCTCCTGCTGCGTCGGTTTCTGCTAGGGGTGGTAGAATCTGACCTAGAGGATTAAACGGCACCAAAGCAAGGAGGAAGATGAGGGATTTTTCTCACTTGCAACTGATATATTATGCAACATATCGAAGACTTTAGGGTATCATGCGATTACATTGATGTGAACAAGATGCTAAGTGTTATTACAATTGGGAGAAAAATGTTGCATGTGTTTATCATGGAGTTCAAATTGACATGTTGGACTCCTTTTAAATCATAAAAGTCTAAGAAAAGGGCAAAATCATATTAGCGTTATATGACTGAAAACTTTAGTTTCCAAGACATGCTGTGTGTACAACTTTGTATTTCTAAATACAAATGATTCTTTTCAAGGAAACCCTCATGAAATATTTATACAGTATGTCTTGTTGTTTCTTCAGACGCAGAAAACTGCTTTTATTCCACATTATGGTCCAAACTGAAGCAATTTGTAGCAGTTTTTTTTCTGATTATCTCAATATTACATATTTATAGTTGCATTTAATGCAAATGCAGACTCCCCTGTGCTGCGTCTAAATTGTGGAAAACTCAGGCTTGTTAAATCTGTCTTTGGAAGAATTAAATTCAGTTTTCTAGGATGGCATATGGAAAAGGAAAAAAAGGATACAGTTAACACAAGCTCTTTGTTGAGAGACACTCCGATACATATCCTTTAAATGTCCTTAAAGTCACTTGTTAATTTTACCATGCTATTTTACACCCTCTCAATGCCAAATTGTCTTATCTTTAGAGTCTACGCTGTTTCTTTTTTGTAGAGGCTTTTATTTCCTGTAGCAAGGACAGGTAGCAGGCAGGCAGAAGAAAATGCTGCTCAAACTGACAGGCTAATCAGCCATCTCATAGCATCAGCTGACATTTAGTGAGTCACATGTACTTATTCCTTACACACAGACTGGCACAGAGCACTTTGAAAATCTACCAACTTTTAAGCAGGCATTTGTCACCGCGCTTCCATTAGTTGGCAAAGGCGGCCAGAATTCCACAATCATGTCAAGTAAACACGTTTTCTGCTTAAATGAGCTCTTCTGTTTTATGTGGCCTCTCGTGCCAAAGGGAGCTATTTGTGCAAAGCAGATAAATATCTCACTTAAAATAAACCGCTCTTCTCTACTTTGTCTTGTTTGCAGACTTTACATAAGGTTCTAAACATAAAGAAATTTACCACATTTTGTAAACGATCAAGTCACTCGTCGCTAGTCTCGCTAGCCTTCATCGTCAGTCTCACAACCTACAAGATTTTTAAATAAAGCTACAGAAAGATTATTTTCTTCTTTCTGCTTACATAATGCAGTGTAAAACGTGCCTTTTTTGTTCTGGGCGTGGCAACATTTTAAACAGAAATGAAATGAAGGATCTCTTTTTCCTGTAAAGATAAGGCGTTACGGATTGATGGTAGCTGTTTTTACCGTCCTTCCGACTCAGAAACCTTTCTGGTCTTATACCGTGCTGCTGCTTTAAACCAAAAGGAAAGTTGTGTGCCGAGTTCAGATTGATCTTCTTTACAACTTACCGAGGGCTGAAGGTACAGCACTAAAGAGTTCTTTTTTCCAAATTAGGATCACCCACAGGGGTCCACTAACAAACACCCCGGTGGCATTATTTCCCATGTTTTGTGCCTGCGCATATATATTGGTTTCACAAACCGAAATGAATCCCATTTCTCACTTAGACGATATGTTTGCGATCTTGAGAGTGGATCTGTCACATATTTTAGGACTTGTGCGCTTTACTCGAACACACTTCAGTTTCATTCAGTTGGTGCCGTGTTAGTGCAAAGGGTGGTTCTGTTTAGGGGCTTTTTTTTTTTTTGTGGCACAGAGTGACTATTTTTCAAGTGGGCAAGGTAAACTTCCCCCTGCAGCAGTGCCTGACAGGGAGCGAATTGGTCTGTCATTTGTTTCATTTGTATTCCACAGAAAGTTGGGGCTTAGTGCTTCAGGTAAAGTCTTTGAATGAGAGCTTTTGAATGGGACTGACATGGCAGAACATCAGCAGGGACAGGTAATCTTTTTTTTTCCCCTGCTTCATAGGAAAGAAGGGATGAAACACAGGAATATATTTCTGGTTATAAATAAAATAACGGTTCCAGTAGTTAATATGTTTTTCTGTGAAATTAATAATAAACCACAGAGATCTTGTATGAGCTTTGAAATGTCGTCACACTTTTGTTTGTCAGGAGTTGGCATGAACCTGTGTGGGATTCTTCTCCTTCTCTAAAAATACCACAATATCAAGAAAGAGTAAGTCCTTATACTAATCCTAGAGCTAAAAACATATACCCAATAGTCATTTGTGCTAAAGCTTAAATAACATAATATGCCAATTACTACAATTATAACAGTTATTTCAATTAATATTTATTCTGATGCACAGAGATAAGCAAAGGTATAGGAAACACCCTATTAAATTTAGCAGAAGTTTTCAAGGGGTTTTGAGACAAACTTTTATACTATGGATGAGTGGCAATTTTTCAGTTTCCTATTCAAAGTTATGTGTTTTTGCAACCAATAAAAAAAAAAAGAAAGAAAATCAGACTGGACAGATTGGATATTCTAAAATATCTCTTTATGTGACAGGGTGTCATAAATGTGACATAACACCGGTTATGAAGATGAAGGAGTTTTCATGAAGTGTAAATAATGACACTTTTAATGCAACTTTGCATGAAAAGTACAGTAAGTGTCAACTGCGCATCGTTGGGTAAAAAAATCGTTTTAATGCAAAGTTGAATTAAAACTTGCATCAAAGTCCATTAAAATGGTAAACTTTGCATGAAAAGTGTCTTCATTTACCGAATGACACTTCATGACGACAGTCGTAAACATTCATGAAAAGGTGTTATGTCATGTTTATGACGGCGTCATGTCAGTCTTATGCACACCCCTTCAAATAAAGTGTTACCATCCAATCTATCTTTCTTGTGATCATTGGACAAACGTGGGAGCAATTTTTCACCCAGCTTACCAGCAGTGCACAGCAACTGGCAGTGGAGCGCCCTCCATTACCAGTTAATCCAGCACTTTTCTGGTAGTTCTATTTCTAAATATGCAAGGGAACATGCATGGACATTTTACTTTGTCTTTATTTATTTAATTTCTTACATTCAAAAAATAAAAATGTGTTTTAGGTAAACTGTGAAAATAGACTAATCTAGTCCAAATGATGCTGCACAATCACGCTTGTGTGATATGTGCACTGCATGCTGTGCTGAAAAAATAATAATAAATCCCTTCCACTACTATCTCTATCTGTATGTTAATTTAGTCATCAAATTTCCATTTGGAGCATGATGTCCTAAAAATGTGAAATTTAGATCAACTTTTGATCTAGTGACTGAGCGAAGTGTAAATCAGGTCAGTTTAAAAGGCAGCACAGGCTGCAAACTTCCCTTACAAGTCAAATTTTATTACTACTTAGCTAAACATTTGGAAAATGTCAATATTGCACTTATTATCATAACTCCCCTCAGAGTGGGTGGCAGGATTTGGCAACTAGTGAGTCAGAAATCTTGACTTTTAAAAGCTGGCATACAATAGTAAAAATAACATCGGATTTGTAAAGCTCTGGAAGATTGCATGCAAATCTTTAAAAACAGTTCAAATTGTAATTAATCTACTGATGATGAATACTTCAGCATTCGGTTACTTCTAAATTTACTACATTTTAGTATAAGGACATGACTGAGTCCTCTTGTCCTTTTAAAGGATTTTCAAACAGAAGATGCATTTTTTCCTTTATGTTTTTAGGGGATTATGAACTAATCTAAAAACAAAATGCTTTACTAGATTAAGAAGCAAATGTAGAATATCATAATAGTCTCTAAAACTGACTTTTTTTTTACCACTCCTTTCTATCTGATCTCTGACAGATTCCTAGATATGTGGACAACACGAAAAAGGCCAACTTTCTTGTTGCGGTTTGTGTATGACAAAGGCAATTTGGTCAGAAACAGTTACATAAAGCTTTTGTTTTGTGTAGCAAAGTCTGTACTTTTGAAATCACCATATGCACTTAACTTCCCTCAATTCCCATTGAAAGCGATTATTTTGGTGTTCCTTTGAATAATTCACAAAAAAAAAAAAAAAGTCAAAATGCCTTATAATTACCATCTGTGCTAATAATATACTGAGCCACTGTTCTAGGAGATAAACCCATTCACTCACGTGTAATTAAACATGCCTCAAAAACCAGTTAAATCTCCGTTTCAAATAAAGAAGATTTAAATAATTTGGGGGGAGGGGGGAGGGACATGAAACTCTCACTGTTTATGTGAGCAGCAGTGTCAGTCATGTATGATGGATGGAGCTTTTAATGCGTTACAGACACCTCGAAGTGATGGAGATAGCAGCTTTGTCGACAGCTCTGGACCCTCTGTTTTCCACTCCGCATCTCCCAGCTGGCAGCTCAGCAGAATAAAATGGAAAAGAGATGGAGTTTTTGCCACATTTGCCTGAAGACATCCCAACACCAGCGTCATTTTGTCTGTGCAATCGAATTAAAAGCACATCGGAAGCATTATAATTATTGAAGTTGCTGCAGCAAGAAATCATCAGGGACTTAATGAAAGACTCTTCAGTGAGATGTGACTGACAGATGAGTACGCCACAACAATAGCAAAAAGAAAAAAGATGTCTGAGACACAATTGTGTTAGCTGGGAGAGAGATGTCAAACCATCAGTTCTGATTCCAGCTATCATGGAGACAGTTTGACGATGGTTAGAGCTTGTTTACATTTATGATAAAAAAAGAAAAAAAAAAGTCAGGACATCAGATTTCAGTTGTAAAGTGTAAATCAGTGGAGAAAACATCCACCCGCACACAGTTAGCAGAAGCTGTTTTTTTGTTGTTGTTTTTTTATAGACCAGCTTTTACCAGTTTTAAATAATCTGTTTGTAAAATAACAGCTTGTTTATAAATTGCCTTGTTATTCTGGGATGTAAAACCTGATAACTGAAGAGCCGAGTGTGTTAAAGGTTAAACCGGTAAAGCCAGTTCGTGTCAAAATGCAACACATGCAATCTAGAATACATTTTTCCATTGCAAGATGGTAGCTGGCAAACAGGGTAAATTCTGTATTCGGTGAATTCTGTAATTTGGTGAATTATGTCCAAAATTAAAACATGTTTCGTATTATGTTATTTTTTTCCATATTAATATGATAGATTGGTCATTTAAAACCAGCTGCTGTCACAGTTTACTATATTTTAACTTGATTTGTTTTATCAAAACTCTGGTCTAAATATGAAGACATAAATGACACTTGGTAAAGCAACAAGTCCTGTCTCATGTCTGAAGTTTGAGTCATTTTTGATTTGCCTCTGTTGTAAAAATTGTCCATTTTGATATGTGTGCTACTGTTGCTTCTTTGTTTGTTTTAATATTTAATAAACATTTAAACATTTAATGCTTTAGAAACAGCCCACATGTACCATCAAAGGGTCAAGTAGCTATTTAGTGATTACAGCAATTTTAACCACTTTAAGCATTTAGCATGCTGATGTGAGTGATTATTGATCATTGTAGAAAGAGTGTAACATGGGTTTCAGCAACATTATTATCAGTCTAGTATCTTTGTTGAATTTAAGTACTTTTTTAAATTGAAGAGCATATTATGTGCCATATATTTGTCATCTCCAAGCAGTCACACTTATACCATAGACTTTTTCTGACATGTCCAAAAAACTCTGAGGCTTGATTTGAACTCAAATTATGAACAGTTCAGTTCTCGTTGCATGAAAGGTGTTGCTTAAAGCCACCCATTTTCCAATGGCCTTGAAATGCACAATAATTTGACAGAAGTAAGATGAAGTGCACTGAATAAATTCTTAAAATAGCGGTACAATAATAATCCATCATAAATATTTGTCCAATATCTCTTTCAAGTCTACATTCAACAATAAAACATGAAACAAATCAAATTCATAGGTCATCCAATGGCATTTGTACTAGTTTTTTTTCTTTTTAAAGTATGAATTATCATTTTGAATTTGCAATTTAAAATGATCTCAGAACTTTGACATGTTGTGGCAAGTCTTACTTTTACATTTACGCACCATTGTAGTTTTATCTCTAACCACAACTTAACTGTTCTAGCTATGTGAGATATTGCCAACCGATGTTTTCAATTCTAAAGTGTCATGAATAGTTTGGACATTGTGGTGGTGCCTCCTGATGTACTCTAAACAAGTATGGTTCTGGGCATTGACTTATATATTTCAAGATGACAATGAACTATTCAATTTAGTGTATAATTCTAATCAGTGTAACTAGGAAACTTAGTTGTTTATTTGGCTGTTGGGGATCCTAAAATCCCATTACGGTCTGTTCAGTCTACTGCTTTTTTTTTTATTTTTTATTTTTTAGAGAATGTCAAGGCAACCACTAGACTTCTGCCAGCCAGTCACTTAGCTGCCATCTCCGCTTGAAAATGGCATGAATCATTTACTCAGCACCGATATTAAGATTTCAAGGCCGGGTTGTCACCCATTAGGGAAAATAACACCTCTGGCTCTTTATCTGATAGATTTTGAGTGGGTAAAATTGACCATAAATTTTGAACACAGTCATAAACGTCAAGGAAAGGGTGGAAAATAGACAGACAAATTCCTCCAGCCTAATGACACTGGAAATGATTACTAAAGATGTGTTAAATGGAAAGTGAGAGTTGAACTAGAGGATGTAGAAGGGGGGGAAAAAGTGAAAATTAAAACATAAAATAGAGAGGGGGCTGTTGGATGGTTGAAGAATGAAGGTAAATTCCCTTTGAGTTCATGAGTGATTGAAAGAATGAAAAATGAGCGAATAGCAGAAATGCAACATGGATCACGCTATATGTGTCTGAGGGAAGAAAAGACTGATGAACTTTTATAAAACAGCACCAACACACTGGTCAATTCGTTACATGAGCCTTGCTAGTAGGAGGGTTAGACCCCCTGTTTTGAACTTATTTTTAGAAGAAATTTTGATCAGATTCTTGGGTAAACGAGTCAAATACAACACAATATTTTGTAGTTGGACAGTTTTGTCATTGGTTCTAAGAACAAAATGTACTAGTGCAATCTGTACAATATGTCTGAAAATGAATGTATGTCAGTTTGATATCCACAAAGGATCCACTTTACTTTTCAGATGTTTTCACTGCAGTGACTAATTTCTGTACATCCTGGGAAAAGTTGATGTGCTTTTTGCATAATTTTGTTTAGGTGTCTTGAGATTCATTATTTCATCTACAGTTAATGTTTTCAGAAATCTAAATAAATGATAACTCACATAGAGCACCAAATTTCACTCAAAGATGTACACACTCCATTAAAATTGAAGGACTTTTGGATGTTTCAAATGATTTGAGTCCTGTAAAAGTCATTTCAGCATTGATTAGGGAAGCTCTGACAAAAACTAGATGTTTTTAGAAAGCAAGACAAAGCACTGAAGAAGTTGCAGGAATTTCCAGGGTTGTGTCTTAGGAGTGAAAAAAATCTCCTGTTGTCTTCAAATGTCTGGAACTACTAAGATAGTAAGGTTATATGACAGAACGTTGTGGGAAAATATGGGTTATGGTGTAACAGAGGTTAGTTGTTTTTATTTTTCATCACAGTGAGTTCAAGTGTACATCCAAACCAACAAGAAGTAGATTTCAGCAAAGGACAGGTAGAGTTTTGGAGTGGTCTAGTGAGAAAATCAATGGGATTTCCTAAAGAAAACTGTGAATAATGCATGTACCTACAAGCTGATAGATTTAGACAACCTTAGTAAGATAGAGCAACTCAACATTACCCAGTCAAAATGCGTTGTGCTGATAGACTCCCCCCAAAGAAAACAGAAACTCCTGAAACGAATGTGAACAGACCTTGGAAAAAAAAACAATCACACTAGTTATTACATGTTTGGTTTTTTTTCCACATCCTTCCACCACATATGCTTGTTTTTCCAGTAGAATTGTACAAATTATGCATGTCACATTCAAGGTTATGGTCAAAGTTTTGAATTATTGCTTATTTTCAAGACACAAAATCTTTAATTAAACCATGGCTGTCTATGTTCTTTAAGATCCATTATGACCTTGTCAAAAACTGTGACTATTAGTGAGCAGCAATAACTTATACATTATTTTAATAGCAGTTTGCTTTGACACATAATTTTAAAAAAATGGTCTACAGCATATTTAAGTAATTGTTTTTTTAATGTTTGGTGACAACTGTGAAAGTGAAGAACTAAAAGCTACAAATAGTAGCCTGCAACAAAAGCATTAATTTACTCAATGTGAAAGTCGAAAATGCACTTTTAACCTCAAGCGAGGAGCTGACAAATGGTTCTAGAGAGACATCAGGAAGCCAGAGACAAAAGGCAGGAAGCAAAAGTGAGCAAACTCGAGCAAGCTGAGCGAGGCAACTCAGGAGAGAGGCAACCTCGTCTTGTCAAGTAGAGAACAATCACAGAGAGGGAAGGAGGCAGACGAGCACAAAGAGAGGAATGGAAAGAACCTGACCATTGTGTCATCTGGGATCACTGAGCACTGTAATAGGCTTGAGTTTTGTCAGTCGGGCTCAGCGCGGGTCGACTCAGCTGCGGATTCCTCCATGCCAAAAGCAGCGCCTGGGAATAGGATTCCCCAGCAGACCCAGGAAATCTGAGAAGGTCTCACTTAGCTGGCTCTGGATGAAAGAACATTTGAAGTCTTGATAACTGGCATGCTCTGCATCCGGTGCCTCATAATGAAACGTAAGAACACCTGGTGTTAAACTTGATGTGCAATTCATATCATCGATTGCTCCTGTGTAATTTAGTCCAGCTATCTTTGTTTTATTGCAAATAAATATTTAATTTGACCCTTAAAATGCTCTCGCACTGCCCTTGAGAAAAACCAAATACACTCACGTATTTTCAAGACAAAGCCAATTCAGCAACTTTTTATTTAGATATTATTATACAACCTACTGTGTTTTCAAATCGCAACATGTGTCTGTTTGAAATGATCTCATGTGTCTTTTAAGATTGGTCCAGTTCAGTTTTGGCCGATGTAGGTTTTGCTCTTATTGCACTTATTTTAAGATATTTCTTACAACCAACAAAGTTTTTGGAATGGTCTTTTTTTGTTTGTTTTTGGAGGTTTCATAAACATCAGACCATCTTAGAAAAGATCTTACAGCCGTGTGAAATAATCTCATTCAAGTTTGGCAACTGTAGTTATTTCAAACGTTGAAGTAAAAAGGATCAAATGCAGTCTGGGCTCTTGAAACACTGACAGAGCCTTTTAATTTCACTTCAGACCAAACACTGAGAATCAAATACTAACTTTTGCTTCACTAGGCACCAGTGACGCTTGCTGAAATTTTCTTATAGTGGCTAAAATGCACACAATACTGCACAAAACTCTCATTGACTGGTTATACAGACAAGCAACCGGGAGGGAAATTACACTTTAAAACTTTAAAAGTAATGATCATTTTTTATTTGTGCAATTTAACATGTTTTTATCTTCAAGATCATGACACCCTGGGCAATGAGCCATAATACCTATATCATAAACTGTGGCAGCAAATGGGTTTTTAAACAAGCAGACTCAAATGAGAAAACTTTGTGTGTGTCAGTCCCTGCATACAGGAAACACACAGGGCAGCCTGTGTCTGTGCTCTGAGGCCTCTCAGCTGGACTCACACAGATTTAAACATACAGTATCATGAAACAGCAGGGGATGAATCCTTGATCCCTGGGACTAATCCGTCTGCTTCTATCTCGCACTTATCAGGATCAGAGCTATCCTCTTTAACATCACCCACCGCCTTTCCAAACAAAAGGCAAGAACAGCAGTGGTAGGCGACAAAAACATCCTTAGTGCATAACAGTCCTCAACCAGGCAGACAGAGCTCTTTTTAAGTTGATAAAATTGTGTTTTGATATGTTACCTATGTAATTTTAGTGCTATTCTTTCACATGCCACAAGCAATATTTATTTTGTAAATGGTTAAACAAGATAAACAATTGGTTCAGGAAGTACAACCTGAAACCAGTAAAAATCTAGTCTTATAAAAGAAATAGAATATAATCTGGTTGTATCTACAGGTTATTTAGATATAACCTTTTTAGTCCCACAGATTCAGGTGTTAAAATGTAAAAGGCAACTACTACCCACTTATTATGTAATTTTCTATTTATAATATATAGTTACTTACCAAATTATTCTAAATGTAAAAAGTAGCTAATTTTAGCTACTTAAACATTTATTTCAAAAGTGTACATGAATATGAATGTACAGTACAAACAAAATGTACAAACGAAAAAGCATATTTTAACAAATTTCAGGTTTTGTCAAAAATCTTAAATTTTTATATTTTTCTGAAATAATAATAATAATAAAAAGTTGTAACCTACTGCTGCTAACTGTTCAAAACTATCTCATTTGTCAGCGGTATTAATGTCTCTGCTAAAGCAGTGAAATGGAAGCGTTACTGTCGTCCTTGAACAGCCAAATTTATAGGAGCGTCTGCGTTACACTTCTGCTTCTTTATTTTGTTTTGCTTTTGATTAACACCTGCTGTGACAGCTGCAGAGTGAGCAGTAAATTGTGTCAAAGGACTGTTTTCCATTTTGAAGGGAACACCCAAAGCCAGAGGCTGGCCTTTTGCTATTTTGCTGTATAGCTTTATTGGTCTATTCAGCTTGTGATTATGGGTGCACTCCTAAATTGTTTGGGGATAATGAAAGATTTACGACATAAATGGAAATGCCCATCTGCATGTGACACCAGACAGCCATTTATCAAGCTTTCTAAATGACAGTGTTGGCAGTGATATCACAGTGACCGTGATGAGACTCTAACAGTTAGCCGAACGAGAACACCCGCACATTAAAGGGCTCGTGTTTGCCTTGTAAATCCAATTTATTAGCCAAAAACAGCTTTTGTGTTTTCTAATGAGACATTCAGCTCTTCCAGCTCCTCGTTCATTTTTACGCTTATGCCACCAGTGGAGAAATCGAAGACTAAAGAGTTTTGACGGGCTCAAACAGACTGCGTGAGATCATCTAATTTCCTTCTGTTGTCTCATTTTTTTTTTTTTTTTT
>NW_006799988.1:52485-66657 GCF_000485575.1 Poecilia formosa | reverse complement strand
TTTAACTTTATTTTTTTTATCAGAACTCGGGTCTAAATATGAAGACATGACACTTGGTAAAGCAACAAGTCCTGTCTCATGTCTGAAGTTTGAGTCATTTTTGATTTGTCTCTGTTGTAAAAATTGTCCATTTTGATATGTGTGCTACTGTTGCTTCTTTTTGTTTCTTTTAATATTTCATAAACATTTAAACATTTAATGCTTTAGAAACAGCCCACATGTACCATCAAAGGGTCCAGTAGCTATTTAGTGATTACAGCAATTTTAACCACTTTAAGCATTTAGCATGCTGATGTGAGTGATTATTGATCATTGTAGAAAGAGTGTAACATGGGTTTCAGTAACATTATTATCAGTCTAGTATCTTTGTTGAATTTAAGTACTTTTTTAAATTGAAGAGCATATTATGTGCCATATATTTGTCATCTCCAAGCAGTCACACTTATACCATAGACTTTTTTTGACATGTCCAAAAAACTCTGAGGCTTGATTTGAACTCAAATTATGAACAGTTCAGTTCTCGTTGCATGAAAGGTGTTGCTTAAAGCCACCCATTTTCCAATGGCCTTGAAATGCACAATAATTTGACAGAAGTAAGATGAAGTGCACTGAATAAATTCTTAAAATAGCGGTACAACAATAATCCATCATAAATATTTGTCCAATATCTCTTTCAAGTCTACATTCAACAATAAAACATGAAACAAATCAAATTCATAGGTCATCCAATGGCATTTGTACTAGTTTTTTTTCTTTTTAAAGTATGAATTATCATTTTGAATTTGCAATTTAAAATGATCTCAGAACTTTGACATGTTGTGGCAAGTCTTACTTTTACATTTACGCACCATTGTAGTTTTATCTCTAACCACAACTTAACTGTTCTAGCTATGTGAGATATTGCCAACCGATGTTTTCAATTCTAAAGTGTCATGAATAGTTTGGACATTGTGGTGGTGCCTCCTGATGTACTCTAAACAAGTATGGTTCTGGGCATTGACTTATATATTTCAAGATGACAATGAACTATTCAATTTAGTGTATAATTCTAATCAGTGTAACTAGGAAACTTAGTTGTTTATTTGGCTGTTGGGGATCCTAAAATCCCATTACGGTCTGTTCAGTCTACTGCTTTTTTTTTTATTTTTTATTTTTTAGAGAATGTCAAGGCAACCACTAGACTTCTGCCAGCCAGTCACTTAGCTGCCATCTCCGCTTGAAAATGGCATGAATCATTTACTCAGCACCGATATTAAGATTTCAAGGCCGGGTTGTCACCCATTAGGGAAAATAACACCTCTGGCTCTTTATCTGATAGATTTTGAGTGGGTAAAATTGACCATAAATTTTGAACATAGTCATAAACGTCAAGAAAAGGGTGGAAAATAGACAGACAAATTCCTCCAGCCTAATGACACTGGAAATGATTACTAAAGATGTGTTAAATGGAAAGTGAGAGTTGAACTAGAGGATGTAGAAGGGGGGGAAAAAGTGAAAATTAAAACATAAAATAGAGAGGGGGCTGTTGGATGGTTGAAGAATGAAGGTAAATTCCCTTTGAGTTCATGAGTGATTGAAAGAATGAAAAATGAGCGAATAGCAGAAATGCAACATGGATCACGCTATATGTGTCTGAGGGAAGAAAAGACTGATGAACCTTTATGAAACAGCACCAACATACTGGTCAATTCGTTACATGAGCCTTGCTAGTAGGAGGGTTAGACCCCCTGTTTTGAACTTATTTTTAGAAGAAATTTTGATCAGATTCTTGGGTAAACGAGTCAAATACAACACAATATTTTGTAGTTGGACAGTTTTGTCATTGGTTCTAAGAACAAAATGTACTAGTGCAATCTGTACAATATGTCTGAAAATGAATGTATGTCAGTTTGATATCCACAAAGGATCCACTTTACTTTTCAGATGTTTTCACTGCAGTGACTAATTTCTGTACATCCTGGGAAAAGTTGATGTGCTTTTTGCATAATTTTGTTTAGGTGTCTTGAGATTCATTATTTCATCTACAGTTAATGTTTTCAGAAATCTAAATAAATGATAACTCACATAGAGCACCAAATTTCACTCAAAGATGTACACACTCCATTAAAATTGAAGGACTTTTGGATGTTTCAAATGATTTGAGTCCTGTAAAAGTCATTTCAGCATTGATTAGGGAAGCTCTGACAAAAACTAGATGTTTTTAGAAAGCAAGACAAAGCACTGAAGAAGTTGCAGGAATTTCCAGGGTTGTGTCTTAGGAGTGAAAAAAATCTCCTGTTGTCTTCAAATGTCTGGAACTACTAAGATAGTAAGGTTATATGACAGAACGTTGTGGGAAAATATGGGTTATGGTGTAACAGAGGTTAGTTGTTTTTATTTTTCATCACAGTGAGTTCAAGTGTACATCCAAACCAACAAGAAGTAGATTTCAGCAAAGGACAGGTAGAGTTTTGGAGTGGTCTAGTGAGAAAATCAATGGGATTTCCTAAAGAAAACTGTGAATAATGCATGTACCTACAAGCTGATAGATTTAGACAACCTTAGTAAGATAGAGCAACTCAACATTACCCAGTCAAAATGCGTTGTGCTGATAGACTCCCCCCAAAGAAAACAGAAACTCCTGAAACGAATGTGAACAGACCTTGGAAAAAAAAACAATCACACTAGTTATTACATGTTTGGTTTTTTTTCCACATCCTTCCACCACATATGCTTGTTTTTCCAGTAGAATTGTACAAATTATGCATGTCACATTCAAGGTTATGGTCAAAGTTTTGAATTATTGCTTATTTTCAAGACACAAAATCTTTAATTAAACCATGGCTGTCTATGTTCTTTAAGATCCATTATGACCTTGTCAAAAACTGTGACTATTAGTGAGCAGCAATAACTTATACATTATTTTAATAGCAGTTTGCTTTGACACATAATTTTAAAAAAATGGTCTACAGCATATTTAAGTAATTGTTTTTTTAATGTTTGGTGACAACTGTGAAAGTGAAGAACTAAAAGCTACAAATAGTAGCCTGCAACAAAAGCATTAATTTACTCAATGTGAAAGTCGAAAATGCACTTTTAACCTCAAGCGAGGAGCTGACAAATGGTTCTAGAGAGACATCAGGAAGCCAGAGACAAAAGGCAGGAAGCAAAAGTGAGCAAACTCGAGCAAGCTGAGCGAGGCAACTCAGGAGAGAGGCAACCTCGTCTTGTCAAGTAGAGAACAATCACAGAGAGGGAAGGAGGCAGACGAGCACAAAGAGAGGAATGGAAAGAACCTGACCATTGTGTCATCTGGGATCACTGAGCACTGTAATAGGCTTGAGTTTTGTCAGTCGGGCTCAGCGCGGGTCGACTCAGCTGCGGATTCCTCCATGCCAAAAGCAGCGCCTGGGAATAGGATTCCCCAGCAGACCCAGGAAATCTGAGAAGGTCTCACTTAGCTGGCTCTGGATGAAAGAACATTTGAAGTCTTGATAACTGGCATGCTCTGCATCCGGTGCCTCATAATGAAACGTAAGAACACCTGGTGTTAAACTTGATGTGCAATTCATATCATCGATTGCTCCTGTGTAATTTAGTCCAGCTATCTTTGTTTTATTGCAAATAAATATTTAATTTGACCCTTAAAATGCTCTCGCACTGCCCTTGAGAAAAACCAAATACACTCACGTATTTTCAAGACAAAGCCAATTCAGCAACTTTTTATTTAGATATTATTATACAACCTACTGTGTTTTCAAATCGCAACATGTGTCTGTTTGAAATGATCTCATGTGTCTTTTAAGATTGGTCCAGTTCAGTTTTGGCCGATGTAGGTTTTGCTCTTATTGCACTTATTTTAAGATATTTCTTACAACCAACAAAGTTTTTGGAATGGTCTTTTTTTGTTTGTTTTTGGAGGTTTCATAAACATCAGACCATCTTAGAAAAGATCTTACAGCCGTGTGAAATAATCTCATTCAAGTTTGGCAACTGTAGTTATTTCAAACGTTGAAGTAAAAAGGATCAAATGCAGTCTGGGCTCTTGAAACACTGACAGAGCCTTTTAATTTCACTTCAGACCAAACACTGAGAATCAAATACTAACTTTTGCTTCACTAGGCACCAGTGACGCTTGCTGAAATTTTCTTATAGTGGCTAAAATGCACACAATACTGCACAAAACTCTCATTGACTGGTTATACAGACAAGCAACCGGGAGGGAAATTACACTTTAAAACTTTAAAAGTAATGATCATTTTTTATTTGTGCAATTTAACATGTTTTTATCTTCAAGATCATGACACCCTGGGCAATGAGCCATAATACCTATATCATAAACTGTGGCAGCAAATGGGTTTTTAAACAAGCAGACTCAAATGAGAAAACTTTGTGTGTGTCAGTCCCTGCATACAGGAAACACACAGGGCAGCCTGTGTCTGTGCTCTGAGGCCTCTCAGCTGGACTCACACAGATTTAAACATACAGTATCATGAAACAGCAGGGGATGAATCCTTGATCCCTGGGACTAATCCGTCTGCTTCTATCTCGCACTTATCAGGATCAGAGCTATCCTCTTTAACATCACCCACCGCCTTTCCAAACAAAAGGCAAGAACAGCAGTGGTAGGCGACAAAAACATCCTTAGTGCATAACAGTCCTCAACCAGGCAGACAGAGCTCTTTTTAAGTTGATAAAATTGTGTTTTGATATGTTACCTATGTAATTTTAGTGCTATTCTTTCACATGCCACAAGCAATATTTATTTTGCAAATGGTCAAACAAGATAAACAATTGGTTCAGGAAGTACAACCTGAAACCAGTAAAAATCTAGTCTTATAAAAGCAATAGAATAGAATCTGGTTGTATTTACAGGTTATTTAGATATAACCTTTTTAGTCCCACAGATTCAGGTGTTAAAATGTAAAAGGCAACTACTACCCACTTATTATGTAATTTTCTATTTATAATATATAGTTACTTACCAAATTATTCTAAATGTAAAAAGTAGCTAATTTTAGCTACTTAAACATTTATTTCAAAAGTGTACATGAATATGAATGTACAGTACAAACAAAATGTACAAACGAAAAAGCATATTTTAACAAATTTCAGGTTTTGTCAAAAATCTTAAATTTTTATATTTTTCTGAAATAATAATAATAATAAAAAGTTGTAACCTACTGCTGCTAACTTCGTTTAAAACTATCTCATTTGTGAGCGGTATTAATGTCTCTGCTAAAGCAGTGAAATGGAAGCGTTACTGTCGTCCTTGAACAGCCAAATTTATAGGAGCGTCTGCGTTACACTTCTGCTTCTTTATTTTGTTTTGCTTTTGATTAACACCTGCTGTGACAGCTGCAGAGTGAGCAGTAAATTGTGTCAAAGGACTGTTTTCCATTTTGAAGGGGACACCCAAAGCCAGAGGCTGGCCTTTTGCTATTTTGCTGTATAGCTTTATTGGTCTATTCAGCTTGTGATTATGGGTGCACTCCTAAATTGTTTGGGGATAATGAAAGATTTACGACATAAATGGAAATGCCCATCTGCATGTGACACCAGACAGCCATTTATCAAGCTTTCTAAATGACAGTGTTGGCAGTGATATCACAGTGACCGTGATGAGACTCTAACAGTTAGCCGAACGAGAACACCCGCACATTAAAGGGCTCGTGTTTGCCTTGTAAATCCAATTTATTAGCCGAAAACAGCTTTTGTATTTTCTAATGAGACATTCAGCTCTTCCAGCTCCTCGTTCATTTTTACGCTTATGCCACCAGTGGAGAAATCGAAGACTAAAGAGTTTTGACGGGCTCAAACAGACTGCGTGAGATCATCTAATTTCCTTCTGTTGTCTCTTTTTTTTTTTTTTCGCTCTTCCTGTCTCTCTTGTGTTCCCTTCAGATGAATTCAAAGCCTTCCTGAAGCGGCTTCCCACCGACCGATTTTTAAATGTGTCCACGGTTGCCAAGTTCTGGTCAGCTGACCTGCCCCTGCAGAAGCGCTATGCTCAGCTGGAGGCCAGCACTGTGCTGGTCTTGGGAAAAGCCCAAAAGATAGTGAGGAAGCTCTTCACCCTGAGCAAACGCTGCCCCAAGCAAGCCCGCATAAGTCTGCCTCGAGAAAGGTAAGCTGCTACACCGTCAACTAACACACTAAAAGATTACAGTGTAATTTGTTACAGCTGAGACCTAATGTTCATCTTTTAAATCATCTTTAACTTTTTCTCTCTTTCATTTTCTTTCTACACAAAGAAAGAAAACAATGCTGTTTTTCTAACAAATAAAAATCAGCATATAGGTGCTGAAAGCCTATATTTCCCATGCGGCACAAACATTTATGCATAGATTTAATATCTTTGAGACTTTGTTTAAGCTCAGGATGCAAAGAAGGAGCTCACCGTAATTAACAGACATTTGGCGTGTCAAAGATTTAATCATTCCCTTTCTTGTCACTTCATGATGTTGCTGAACAGTCTGGAAAAGGAATGTTGCTTAAAATCCAATCCAACCCAACATCCAGCAGTAGGCAATTTTTTTTTATAAGGCATCCACTTGTTTGAGTTGTGATTTTTGCCCTGTTTGACTTCTTCCCCCTGTGCCAAAGCTCCAGGAAGAAGAAATTGTTTTTTTCCCTACTAGCCTAAATTTCTTATGCCATCAACTGACATGTTTCCATTAATTAGCCAAATAATGGCCTAAGTATTTTTTTTTCTTTTCTTTTTTGCCTAAAACATTGTTTAAAAAGAAAGAGGTGAGATTTCTATTGTGTCAAAATCACTTTTGGCAAAAAATGACTTTTAAGGCCATTAATTTAAGAATGTGACAATGTTGAACATGTTGCCATTTAACTTTTCAGGGAACGGAGAAAATGTCCACATTAGTCGTTTGTCTTGTCACCATGACAGCCCATTTTTATGTGGACCACATTAATTCACAAGCATTAAGTACCCCAACTGAGGCCCCCCAACACTCAGTTGTGGTGTTGGGGGGCATTTAATGCAGAGATATGTAAATATAAAGAGATATGTTATCCTGCTATAAAGATTTCTTCAAGTTTTCCTCTTCAAATTATATTTTGGAATAATTCCATTGTGGATAAAGACGAAACATGGAAGGCTGTAAAAAGAAAGAGAACAGAAAAAAGGTCTCAAAACAGGAAATTGGATGTGATCAAGCTGGAAGGAAGCAGAAACAGTAGGGAAGCATAACGGACTGGAACACACTGATCTGGCGAAGAACCAGGCAAACTGAGCAGATAATACGGGGAGCAAGGTAATGCCCGACACAAAACCAGTAATTGCCAATTAGAGACCGGTGTGAGGCAAAGAAAGGATGCAAAACTAGCTGGAAGCACAGCAAGTCAAAAATATGACTGGGTTCAGGAAAACCAAATTTAAGATCAAACAAAAAGAAGTTAACTAGAAAATCAAGCAGACTTTTAAATAGCAGTTGTGAATGATTAAAAAAGAAAAGAAAAAAATTGTTGTTTCCAAATGTTCTGGCTTAACAATGCGAGTACAAATGCATTTTTCCCGTTCATACGCTCAGTAGCATATCTTTTATTTCAAAATTAACATTATGACAACAGAGATTGCAATTTGAACTTTTCTACTCTGGGGTACGTCGGGTTAGGTTAATCATTCTATACCAGGAGGAAACGGTCCTCCTGCAGACAAACTTAGTTCCCGACTTATATTTTGTTGTTAGTAATTAAAACACCTGAACACAGAGAAGATTTTGGCACATTTAATGTAATGTGTAACTAACAGAATAAGTTCAAAATGTACAGAGTTCCTCCAAACAATGATCAACTGATAGTCGACATCACTGGGAGTAAACAAGAAGATCAAGGGACAAAGCCGAACTAAATAATGACTCAAACATCAAAACACAAGGATCTACTAATATTCAGAAAGTTGGTTAGATGGGTAAATTAGTCTGGCAGGCAATTACTTGGTGCAAGAATGCATCATTTACAGAGAATATCATTCTATGTGTGGACAATGGAACAAGAATTTCAGAGGTAAGTTAATTTTATTGTGAGATGCATTTTAAAATCTTATTGCATTTATATGAACAGTGGTACGTGACTGAAAGGGTAGCTGTCTCCTGACGGCACTGTCAGACTTTTCACACAAGCTTTTACTGATGTGTCTTCCTTCTCCTTCCCAACAGGCCTGTTGGCTTTTGGCTGGGCACGGCTCAGTCTCTGCTGTACTGCAACGAGCATGGAGTCCTGGGGACGTTCTCTGAGGAGGCTAAAACCTGCACATGTCCTGTGGACCAGCCCACCTGCCAAGGAGCAATCCCCTGTGTTGTGGGCACCTCTCCCAACTCCTGCTCCCAGTGTGCCACCGACAATGCCACCCGATGCGGAGCCTGTCACCAAGGCAACATCCTCCATCTTGGTTCCTGCCGTCCGAGCGTTGGGGCCTCGCTGGACCATTACCTGAATTTTGACCTGGATATGCCAGATGCTGAGGTTCTCGGAGCTTTTAATTTCCACATTTATGCAAATCCATTAACAAGGCAATGTGAGACAAAAGATTCCATTTTAAACATATCCTCTGCTAACATTTGAGATGTCCTTAGCAAACCACGCACCAAGATTACATGCTGTGTATCCGTCAACATGTTTCTGGCATAATCATTGGATATACTACATGTACTAGTCTGTCATTGTTTCCTGAGAGTGACATGGTTTTAAGCATAATCCACAAATCTGAAATGGTTCAGGGTGGAGCTTTGGTAATGCAATTCCAGGGGATTTATTCCGAAACCAGTTTGGATGTGTGTTGAGTGTCATTGTCCAATAGCATCCAGGTTTCAACCATCTGACCTAAACCTTCACCCTTAGAACAAAGGACCTTGGTTTGGATGTTCAGGAACAACACAGGAACCACCAAGGTTCAAACCTTTGAGTTGAGGGTTGCGTCTTCATATTGAACTACTGGCAGACATGGACTGAGCAAATAGTGACCTAGGAAAAAGGCACTTGCTTCAAAATGGACACCTTTAAGCTAGCCTTAAACTTTTTGCTGCCCACGTGGTAAACCCAAATGGTGTCTGGAGAAAATAAATATTGCCATGCAAGGCAAAGACTAAGCGATGCTTACCACAACATGAAGCATGTTTGGAAGAGGCATGGTGAGGCTATCAAACTAAATACACTGTACAAGCTGCCAAGCTTGGTGGTGTAAGTTGTGCTGTTTCACAAGCCTGGGAACTGTTGCAGTGCACAACGTGGATGGAGTTATAGAGAGGGAGGAACACAGCCATGGTGTTTTCAACTTCCCCTTAAACCACAAGGTTTAAGGGGAATTAAGGGGATATTGTCTCGAATAACTTTCCAGGAATCCTCCATGGTTGAAAACACCTCCATGGTGTTTTCAACTTCCCCTTAAACCACAATGTATCTGGTTGAAACCTAGACATATTAGATACTCCAAAAGGGTAAAAATCACAAAGACACCTTTTGGAATCGATGGGGCATCCAAAGATCAAGCTTCAGGACTGACTGTGTTCAAATTGTACAGGGTGTGTTTGAAAGGCAAGTCCTTGTTAGGAAGTTAAATCTAAAATATTTACCAAAAAGAGCAGATACAAAGACTCAGGCATAGATATGCAAGAAACTTGGTAACAAAAAGATGTAATTACAGTGTAATTTCCAAAGGGGCATCTAACCAAACTATTGGTAGGGGTTTATCTTCAAACTGTGACCATATGGGTCACCCATTTTGTTTAATTCAAGTTGTCAGTTGTGTTGTCATTCTAGAAAAAAAGTCAAAAAATTTCTCTATGTAGAAATTATGAGTTTCATTGAATATTGAATATGTAAGATTTCCAAAGGCAGATTTTATACTATGATGTTTCTGAAACCGTTTCCATGAAGACAGAATCACTAATGCTGTGAAATCCCTTGACATCATGGTCACTGGGAACAAAATAAGTAGATCGAATTATTTTATTTTAATTTATATTTGCTTAGATTACAAAAATTACTCCAATATCATTTTTGCTGTCTTCAAGATCAGAAAAGGTCAGTTTATAGGAAGGTTTTTGAAAGTTCATGGTGACTTTTGGTTTCTTCACATTTTCCATATTTGTGATTATTTTCAGTTAACCTTAGAGAAATACAACTTCAGAGTCATATCAGAAAATGCATTCTTTCGTGTAAGTACGCTCTTGCTTATCTTCTCGTTCTGTCCTAGGTGAAGTACTTGCTTCAGCGACTCGACAGCAGAATTGAGGTCCACGCCATCTACATCAGCAATGACGTCCGCTTGGGAAGCTGGTTCAATCCTGCTTGGAGAAAAAGGATGTTACTTACACTCAAGAGCAACAAGAACAAATCCAACCTCATCCACATGCTAATGGGTATTTCTTTCCAGATATGCTCAACTAAAAATTCGACACTGGAACCTGTGCCTGTCATTTATGTAAATCCTTTTGGAGGCAGCCACTCGGAGAGCTGGTTCATGCCCGTGAATCAGCCCGAATTCCCTGACTGGGAGAGAACTAGACTGGACAGCACTCCCAATGCGCAGTGTTACAACTGGACACTGTCACTGGGGAACAAGTGGAAGTCTTTTTTTGAAACGGTCCACATCTACCTACGGAGCCGCATCGTCACGGACGATCCGACGGTGAACGAAACTCTCTTTTACGAACCTTTGGATTTGGATGATCAGACGTCAAACTTGGGCTACATGAAGATCAACACTCTGAAAGTCTTTGGATATAGCATGCACTTTGATCCTGAAGGCATCAAGGACCTGATTCTCCAACTCGACTACCCCTACACACAGGGCACGCAGGACGCTGCCTTTCTGATGTTGCTGGAGATGAGAGATCGGATTAACCGTCTGTCTCCACCGGCGCCACAGCCACTTGACCTGTTTTCTTGTCTGCTGCGGCACCGCCTCAAGCTGTCTGCAGGAGAGGTGGCACGAATCAAGGATTCTCTGCAGATCTTCAACTCCAAGCTCCCCAATGCTTTTCCAGAACCTGACCTGGCCCAGCTTTGCAGCTAGCTAGATTAGCACTCTTGGTTCAGGAGTTTTACTGCACCCAGAGGGGAGTTGCTGCTTCATGGACAATCCTATGTTGGGTACACAGAAGATTAACCTACTCCGAAAGTCTTATGCTGGGCCTTTCTTTTCTTTCACTTTTTTCATTGGTTGGTAGGTGCAACTTGTTTCTTCTGTAGAGACTCTGCTTTACCAACCGGATGGAGTACTTTTGCTATTACTGCCGTGCTTTTGGTGAACTCTCTGACCGGACCGGGTCAAGCATCTTATCTATTCTCAAAAGTCTGTTATTTTTGTTTGTTTTGAACTGCAGAGATACTGTAATCTCTGCCAAGATTTGAGATTTGATCTTAGGAAGAAGAACTTTAGAGTGGAGTTGGAAAAATGTGTCAAAAGAAGAGGATTTTCCTTTTATAACTATTTTCGTTGGAAAAAGAACAATTGGGTTGGGGCTGGAGAGTGGTTATATTATCCATGTGGTGAATAAGTTATGTTATGCTTAACAGTTTGAAATTTGATAACCCTGACCCCTGCTAATGTCTTTGAGTATTTCTTTTTAATCCACATCTTCCATTTTATCTGGCATTTTAAAACGTATATCTATTATCATCCAAACGAGAAGCCTGTTAGTGATGTTCTGTTCATGGTGGTGTGTCTGTGCCAAAAGCAGAAGAACACATTGGCAAATCTGAGTGGAAAAAAACATTGGCATATGCTGTCTTTTCTTACTCTTTTAACCTGAAAGTGGCAGAAAGAAATCACGTGACGTGATAACAAGGGGGATCTGTGGATGTAGTGCTGTAAATAATGCTCCATTTAATTCAAGATTGTGGACAAGTGCACATTGCTTTCTAGATAACCGAGTAAAAGACCAAAAAAAATGTTTATAACAAAACAGACTCATGCCTTATATGGAAAGTTAATGTTAAAACAAGAAGCACATTTAATTTCTGTGTTTGGTTTTGAAGCAAAAGGTTGTTTCGCTTTTTATATTTCTACCAGGACAGAACAACAGACAGAATCTCCAGAGTATGTGATGATGTAGCTTTTCTATGTACAGCAAATGCCAGTCACATTTTCTGCTCTTGTTTCAATTCAGTGTTGTGGAGGAATTTGAATCACTTTTCACAGTGCCCACCAGTACTTGCACTATGTAACTGTTCTGCAAAATCTCCAGTTATACAAAATCTCTGTAACTGATGGATCTTTTTTTTTTTTTTTTTGCTTTGAATATGGTTTTCAAAGTTTTAAACAGCTTGGTTTAGTCTCATGTTTTTAAGTCGGTATTTGCTTTTCGTCAATCTAGCTTTCTTTTTTTCTTCTCTCTTTATGTGGGTCACACTTCTAGCAGCAGTTATCACGGCAAACGCACGGTCAGAAAGTTTATCTCGGGCAGTAAGGGTCCCTTCAGAGTCGCAGACTTACGAGTATGACACTTGATATGATGGTACATTTACTTTGCCAATTTCTCACAGTAAACCCTGTATGTCATTTTCAGCTGTTCTGTGCTCAGCTTGCTAAGTAAAAGCAAAGTGTTTTATCTACTTTGGAGTTTGTTCTTAATTTCTAAAAAAAAACCAAACAAACAAAAAAAAAAACCTGCTTTCAAAACCTTGTATAAGAGTAGATTAGAAATGTTGTTTATTGGCCTCTGACTCACAACTTATCAGCCTCAAGATAATACACACGTCACATTTCCACAACAATCTAGGAAATATAGCAGCATATCTTCACACACCATTGAAGCAAAAGGGAGATGAGCCATAGAGTGACGAGGGTGAGAGTTTGAATAATTAAAACGCAGAGAAATTTGTAACCATTTCTTCTAGCTGTTTGCAGTTGGCATGGTAACTTAGCACGACATTTAACAAATTACGCAGAATTTCCTATTTTGAACTCGGAAGGAGTTCAGCTCGGGTGCGACCTCGTTCCCAGATTCAAATTTCAACTGGCCAGGAAAACTAAAAGCTGTAAGAGAAAAGCTTTCAAAGAAATACTGAAGAATGTCACGAAGAGCTTTTTGTAATTGCCATCATCAATATATCCTCCATATATATTAATATATGTTCAGTCACCTTCTAGTGGTAGAATGACTTGATTCTTCTAATCAAATTAGTCAAAATTATTTCTCCCAGTGGTTACTATCTGATATTTTTTTTTACCCCAGGAAATAATGTTAAAATAAATATAATAAGTCACTCTTCCAAAACAGCTCTTTGGAACAGATAGATTATCTGAATAACACTTGATTATATTGCTTTGAACAAAACCACTGATTGGCTAAAAAGTTGCTTTCCTTTACCATTTGATGACCTCTGCTTTTTATTGCAGTGCAAATTATTAGGAGACTAATCACTCCTCGCGCTCATGAACATGCTAAGCATCACTGTGATTGACATTGCAAGATCATCTTTAGTTATTTTACTCCTTGAAACAGTGAAAGGTCATTTTTGCTGGAGTTGCACAAGTTCATGAACTTGCTCAGTATTTTTTTTCTAAGAGAAAAAACAAGAAGTAATCTGCAAATTAAGCATCGGCGCCACTTGCTAAAAACACATTGTCCTTCTGTTCCCTTGTTAAACCTCCTAGTGAGTGAATAAAGAGAAGCTTTCAAACTTTGTTTTTCCACAAGAAGTGGGATTTTTTATTTTTGTATGAAATTTTAATTTAGAAACCATTATTTTTGAGGTTTTGTTAAATAAGTTTGTGGTTCTTCAAAAAAAAAAGAAAAAAAAAAGAAAAAACTAAAGCACAATTTTGTGTTCATAGTATTACAATAGCAAAGTTAAGAAATTCAAATGAATAGATTGTCTCTGCTAATAAGTTATCCGTTAACTTTTATTTGAAGGTTGTTCTTTTTTCTATTGCCATTTTCTTAAATTCTGAGGTCATTAATATATTCCAGTCATTTACTGTGCCGGGGTTCTCTTATGACTTGCTCAAGGCCAGAGATCACTTTAGTGAAATTTATTTAGCTTTTCTTCAGGTGAACAAAGATGGCAGGTGCAGAATACATACAAGGACGTCCAAGGCAGGTTAAAATCAGACAAACAGCAGTACCTTCAATGCACGAGTCCATCACCTTCTACGTGACGTCTCAGGAGTCCAGCCACAGACTGCCCCCCTGTGGCGCAGAGCCCTGCTTTTAAAGCCACAGGCTC
>NW_006799988.1:49278-51058 GCF_000485575.1 Poecilia formosa | reverse complement strand
TAGCGATTGCGTGTATGTGTGTGTGCGCGGCGTGCTCGCATGTTGACACGGACTTATAACATATTCATAACTCCGAACTAGGTATCATCCTATGTAGCATGTAGCTTAACAATACATAGATAAATGAATAAAAGCTTATTATTCCTACAATTTTCTTTTCCCCATGAACAATAAAGCAATGCTGCAGGTATTTCAGCTGTGGGTATTTGCAGACCTGATCAAGCGCACATCCAGTGTCTGTGTGGGTGTGTGTGCTGACAAGCATGACTCCGATGTGTAGGAGGCACAGGGACCGACTGAGGTGCGCGTTAGCTTCAACATACTGAGTGCGTCCACTCGGTGAACTATTATCATTCATTAGAGCTGGCTGTCAACCTTCCACTCACTCTCTCACCTTTTCTCCGGCTCTTCTCTCTCGTAATGCCCTTCAGCAGTCTGCTAAGAGCTGTCATTCTGTCAGCCTTCCATCAGCCTATTGATTCACTGATCTTTGTTAGACCACGGGCAAATGCTTGCATGTCTATTTTACTATATAGTACCACTTCTTTTTTTTTTTTTTACTAATCCATCCACTACCTGATGGATTCTGTAGCCACAAAAACTCAGCCAGACTACAAAGAAACATTAGTGGTGTTGCATAGATTGTTTTAAAGAGATGCTTTTTCAGTTTTAAAGGATGATCTTTAGACTTTGAAGCCCTTTTATTTTGCTTACTCTGACTTTGGCTTCATGTCCCCCCCGCCAACCCCCTTTTATTCGATTAAAAATACTTTAGCATTTATGGAATGCTGACTTGTCCTTTCCTACTGGAGCTGTTGGCTCACAAACACTAAGAATGCCTTTTCAAAGATCGGGGGTGAGACACAAAATGTGTTATTTTGAAAAACAGAAAAATAAAAAGAGGAGTTTTGTAGCTAAAAAAATATATATATATTGCACTGGCAGGTTTCAGACAAAACACATTCTATCGAGAGCAGAATGGAATCGAGAAGCAAGCAGGAAACGATGTGAAAAGAACAGATCGATATGAAGAACTGAGTCCAGAAACGTACATAAATGGAGAGCCAAGAAAGGTGCAACAGCAGGACAAGAAGAACTTGACAACAACCGTAAAACAGAGGGAAACTAAGCAAAGTAAGCATGACATGACTAAAACAATTATAAAAACATGACACAACTGAGAAAAATAACAGCTCAAAGTAATTGCAACAAAACAAAGCCAGTAGATCGAACATGCACATAAACAGTGGTGTGAAAAAATGTGTGATCCCCATTTTTTGCATGTTTGTCACACTTCAGTGTTTCAGAATTTCAAACCAATTTAAATATCAGTCAAAAACAACCTCTGATGTAATCATATTTAAGAAACAACAACAACAAAACAGATACCACACATACCACGTTCTAAATAGCCTCACTCATTATCCAAATAAGGCCATTTTCGCCAACGTACATTTGCCTGTCTGTCTTGATTTAATGAAGATTAGGACTGGCCAACCTGAAGCAGTCATGAAAACAATGTCTCTGGATGCTCAGTGTTTGAAAGTGTTTTCTGTCCACCTTTTTGAATATTCACAAACCAACAACACAATTAACATGAGCAGGGTATGAAGACATTTCTCTTTTTTCTTAAGCAGGATGGACGTCACTTTGTCTTTTATTTTATTTCATTGTTTTTCCGGGCGCCACTGATTGGTGGCTCATTTAAAAGTTCCACAACTCTAACATATCCCTTTTTTTTGGTTCAGTGAAATGTTTGCTTTCTAACCAGAACTCTTCA
>NW_006799988.1:26546-49205 GCF_000485575.1 Poecilia formosa | reverse complement strand
TTGGACAGTAGGTAATAAACTCTGTCTTCAGCGAGCTTTTGATTTGATTCTTTCTTTGATACATTTTTATCAAAGCTACAGTTTTTGTGGCAGTGAAACAGTTACAAGATGACAGAGCCCCTGCTATGTTTTATCAGAGGTTGGATGATTTTTCACCTGCAAAACTGATGCAACACCCTAAATGTTATCCCCACGGCTTTCTCTCCTCTTTGAGAATTTCGACATGAAAATTGTTTAAAAGAAAAAAAAAAAAAAATGTTTTTCCTGAACTTCTTCATTTCTGCTTCCTCTTTCTTTAATAAATGATGTGTTGAAATTGTCAGCGGGTGGTTTAAACACTTGAGGGTAGACGACAAAAGTGAAGACCAGCTAATTTATAAATGAAAACCAGAAAAATTAATCGAATAGATACTTTCTTTTTCCTTTAGCTTTCTGGTAGTTTTAGTTTTTTGAGTCTGCCTCGGACCATCTGATTGTTTTAATTCAGTAACACGCATTCAATACAGGGTATTAAAACTGCAAATTTTAATAACTTGTATTGAACAGACATTGTGTTTTGTAGGAGCACAAATCAAAATGTACTCTATGGTAGTGATGTGGAAGGAAAATAAAATTATCAGACGTTTTTACATAAGGAGGAGTTTTGTGGAGATGGGCGGCGCTTTATGAGATAAAATGTCCCTGAATGACTTCAAGTGGGATTCACGGATTTCTCAGACATCCATGAAAGAATCAAAGCTACACTCCAGATATGATTTTGATGAGGGAGTAACATCATAACATAACATAAAGCTCAAAAAGGCCATTTTTGAGCATAATATTCCCCACCTTTAACTTGGATTATAAAACTTTACTGCAATAATAACTTTTTTTTTCTGCTGCTGAAGTGCTGCAAAGTCCTACTTTGCCTTAGATTTTACTTTTGACTGACCCTCATTTCTCACATATATCTCTTGCTCTCACACCGCTTTGTCACTGAGAACAACAAGGAAATGAGAACAAGCAGCGCGTCTCTCATTTGCTGGGTTTTGTCCGGTCCAACAGAGGAACAAATGCAGCTCGACCGTTGAAAAGGCTCATGCTGGTTTTGCCAGAAATGTATCGGAACACAAAGTCCGCTGCAGCTTCTCCCTGTACCTGGCAGCATGCTGCAGCCTATGTGTTGACTGGTAGTAAAAAGGAGTCATAACGGACATGTCCAGAAAACAACACATTCATATTTTCTTTTACAGCATGTAGATGACTGGGAACTGTGCACCGCTTACAAAGATTGCAAGAGTTTCTTTTTTTTTTCTTTACTTTCATTTGGCTCAGTAATATTCAGATACAAGATTCAAGCCGTGGTTTTGGTCTTTCTTTTTTTTTTTTTTATCAAAATCTGCACCTTAGATGCCACCCTGTTGAGTTGATCTTGTTTGGCCCATTTTAAAATTTGGCAGCAAATTGGTTTTGTGCAATTTGCTAATGGTAAATCTTAGTAATGTTGAATAGCCTGGTTAATTTTACACTGCTGGACAGATTTTCCCATGCAAAGTTGCTTTATTCAGCAAAAATAACTCCGTCTTTTTCTCTCTGCAACAAGGAAGCAAGGAATTCCACCAAACATTATTAGAATGTACTGGAAAAAAAAAAGTCCAAACCATTTGGACTGTTATCACTAAAGCTCTGGACACTTATTGACAGTCGTCGCAGATTTTGAAAAGATTAGGTGTTCACATTAACAGACTGGTTTTAGAGTCCCGACTAAAAGGCCAACTGCACGCATGAAACTCTAGAGGAAAATCTCGTGACGACGACATTTTAAAGAAATAAACATGACCGTTGGTGGCAGTAACAGAAGATAATCTCAGACTCAAACACAGATTATGTTTCTGTTGCACTACTTCATGAAATGAAGATCTGGAAGAAACAAGCAAACTCGACAGTGACAGGAGAATGGGGGAAATGGCATTTACTGTAAAAGATAATAAAAGGAATTGACAGGAAGTAAATGAAACTGGTTGGCTTTTTTTCTGCTGGGAAGATGTCCTGCACCATGAAACAGAATGTAATATACCTGAGAGAGGACCTGGAGAGAAAATCTGATTAAAAATGACTAAAGACAGAAATTAATACAGTTGTATTAATAGGTATTGAATTTTTAGAGTGAGGGGGTCACTGGCACTAGGAGCGTTGGGGGGACAGCGGCGGCAGAGCAGGAGCTACTGTAAAACTGATTTAAAATGTATTCAATTTTAAATTATTTTCCTGTGCAAGTTTGAAAAAAAAAAAAGATATAAATATAAACAGCTTTTGCTGAAGGATTGTGATCTTGGTATTATTTCCTTTATTTAACCAGGTAAGCCCCGTTGAGATCTAGATCTCTCATTTTCAAGAGGGACCTGGGCAGAAGTCTGCAATACACAGCAACTTGGTTACAAAATAAAACTAGGACTAATATAGCAGTGATACTGTTTAATAGAATCTCTATTTAAGAATCGCTCGAAATAAATCCAATGAAATCAATTCTGACAACTTGACAGCACCCTTTGCATATATATCAGAAATTACAACATTTTTTTGATATGCGGCCTGTGCCTGTTTCCTTCACCGGTCTGCTGTATCTTAGTTTATCTAATCACGATTGTCGTAAAAATATTCCATAATCCTGAAAGTGCCATCAGGCTGACAAAGACTTGTCTCAGACTTTTTTTGTCTTTTTAAAAAAAAAAATATATATTATTATTATTTCTTTCATTGATCGAGACAGATAGATCAGAAACAGTAAGTGCTGTTAAAAACGTTTAACCAGTACATGCTGTTTTTCAGTCTTGGATTAGCTAGCTTTTTTTGGGATGAGGAGCTGAAAAGGATAAACTTGGTTCATAGCCTTCTGTACAGTCTGGCTCAGGAGAGTCCAACGCTAGAAGAACGATGTGGACTGAGGTGACTCTGAGAAACCCGAGAGTTTATTTGTGTTATTGTGTTAGCTGCAAAAACACAAACTCTTACCAAGTAATTTTGGTCTAGTTTCTAGTCCGTGTATCTTAGTACACTTGAAATAAGAAACTGACTTAAAAGTAACTTTTTAGCAAGACATACAGGCTTGGTTTAAGTAAATACTTGTTCTATTGGCAGATAAATTGACTTTTAACATAGGAAAAATATCACGTTATAAGTAAAATAATCTCCCAATGGAACTAGAACTTTTTCATCAACATTAAGATTTTTTTAATTTATTTTAAACAAGCCTCTGTATTTTCCTGAAAAGTTACTTTTAAGTTAGTTTTGTGTTATTTCAAGTGTACTAAGATATTTGCACTAGAAAGTAGACCAGAAACACTTGGTCAGATTGTGTTTTGCAGTGTATGAGTTTTGAATTGGTCTGACTGTGTGGCTGTGCAGTCAGTTCACCGCAGATCCGCAGCAAACTAAGTGCTTCGCTAAGTGAAGATAAGATTGTTGTTTCAAGGGAAGCATAAATATTTGGCGGTTACAACTGTGTGAAAAAGAAAGCCTGATGTTTTGATGTGTACTTTTATCAGAGTTCAAAGGCATTTTTTTAATCAGTTTTCTTCAATGTGCTGACAAGAAAAAAATGCTCCCTGCAACTCCAGTGAATTTGTTATGTGACCTTGTCTGTACTTAGTCAGATGTAATGAATGTGTTTGCCAAGTGACCCTCAGGAAAAAGTCCGTGGAGGAAAAACTAATTTTTAGATAATTCTGCAAGCTGTCATGTGCCTGGGAGAGACCCAGAACTTTGCGATCCATCAGTTGTTGATAGATGTGCCGCCGATGCTCTTGCTGACTAGCTTCCCCCGTGACGACACGGTGGTTTGTCAAGACAGGGTCAAACAATCGCAAACCTTTTATTCGAAATTCCGCCTGACCCTTTTGCCAAACATGAATCTTTTTTCTGGATACACTGCTACTAATGTGATTTCAAAGTCATTTCAAACCTTCAAATGCGCACAGTTATTGATGATTGCGTCAAATGACCTAAAGGCACTAGGAGTTTGCAAACTTGCATGCAAACGCCGGTCGTTTTCACCGACTTCAGCTCATTAAATTCAAAACAGTCTGACTTTCAAAACATCATAAATCAATTCAGGACTAGTAGCCCAACACTCCTCACCTTCCAATTCACTTCCACTTTCTCTCAACGTTATCTACCCTCCATCACTCCCTCCAAGTCATCTCCTACCTATTGCCTCATTTTCTCTATCTCTCTCTCTCCTTCCCTGCGTGCTTCTCTGGGAGGTCCAGGAAGTTTGCAGTATGCAGACTAAATAGTCCTCTGATGGATTAGCTGTCTCTTGCAGGCCTGAAGATTAGCCCAAGGGCAAACCCACTTCTGTTTTTGTGGGTGCCATGTTGAAGATGAATAACTTTTTATTAACTCAATTCAGAGTGACTCCTTCCACACCTCATTATGGGTAAACAGGACAAAAAAAAACAAAAAAAAAACAAGCACCTCCAGCTGGCCAGCGTTCGCTCTCTACCCCCATCTCTGTCACACTCCCTGCCTTTCTGCTCATCTCTAGCCTTCCCCAGCTGATAAACTTGCAATCTGATGCAATGTGACACTGCACATTTGGTTCTTGTTTTGCGCCGTGACAACTCAGGAAATTGACTTCTCGGTTTACAAAAATACCTCTGCAGCCTGCATATTAGAGGACATTTATCTTGCAATAAGGAGAGAAGAGTAATTGAGATTTTGTGATTTCATTATCTAGAAGCACAGGGCTTTTTCTTCATGCAGTGTTGGGTTGCATATTCAAAGCAGTCACATTAGGAAAGTTAAGTCAGACTTTCTGTTTGGTAATTTGTGTTCCTTCTTGGTTCTTTTCTCATTTGCCTACATTACAACAACAAACTTCAATGTATTTACTCAGGTTTTATGTGCTAGACACATCTTTTAGGATATAGACCAACTGGATTTACACATTTATGGACTTAAATAGTTGCCAGATTTTCAAGCCAAACATCTGTTGGAAAGTATATCTTAACCTTTCTGAGAGTCCCAATTAAATTTCAGTCTGGACTATGACTTGACTCTCTAAATATCAATACAATCTGAACCTAATCTTTTCATTGCAGCTCCATCTGTGTATTTAGAGTAGCATTCAGATAAACCAATGTCCAAGTATTTAGTTTTCTCGCTTTTTGTTGTTTGCTTTCAGGATTGCTCCATCCATCTTCCTATTAACTGACTGGCTTCTCTGCTCTTGTTGAAGAAAATTATCCCCACAGCACAATCCTGATACTCCCTAATTTGTTGTGGATGTGGGAGATGTCTAGTTAGTTATTCACCTCACATGTATTTTACAAGTTTTGGAAAAAAGATTAAAAAAAAATTCTCATCTGATCACAATTCCCACCTCCGCTTGTTTGTGGTGTTGCTTACATGGTTTGTGGCCAGAAATGTAACGGATCATATCTATTGAGCCGCTGCACTATGTATTTTTCAGGCGCATAGTGCTACTTTATAGCACAATCAAGTGACTTTGTTACCTTCAAGTTGTTATAAAAAACATCTGTAGATGTCAAACATAACTTAAAAGAAATTTGAAATTGGCCTGTATTGCTTTAAGAAGCTCCTCCTCTTTCTGACACTCTGCCTTCATCACGTCATCACATCAGTTTGCTGGTGGAAGCTCAGCTGGAGACTTCGGCTCCAAGGAGGATCCTTGTGTAAATAGACAGCACCTTGAATGAGCAAACATTTGGGGTTCTGTGAATGGTTGCCACGGGAGAAGGATTTGTCAAACTTGAATAAAAGAATCAAAGGAACCCTCAAGGTATATTTTTGATAAAAGAACATAATATGAAATGTAAAAAAAAAAATAAATAAATAAAAAGTTAATTTTACACAACACTTCAATTCTGTTGTGCTGTTTCAAACAGGTGCACAAACTCTTTTGGTGCTTCTCCAAATGAGAAAGAGAACAAGCACAAGGTGAAGTGCTCAGCAGAGAGCATATACAGTATTTATTTTACCTCCAAGTCACACATTTAAATTTTTTACGTGGAAGATATTTTTGAAATCCTCTTTTAGTATCCTTTTCCTGCCACTTTAACCCTTTCATGCATGAATTATAATCCTTTGTGTCAGGATTTTTTCCCCCATTTTTTTTTTTTATTTTCTTAAGGCATAAAAAAGGTAGGAAAAAAATAATAAAAAGTTTTTTATTTTTTTTATTTTATTTTTTTAGGTAATTAATTGTAATTTTCTCCAAATACAAAGTTGTTATTTGAAAAATACATCAGTAGTATTGTTCTTTAGGGATTATCTGATGTCACAATATTTTCTTTTTACCTGCAAGAATCGACCACAGTAGAAGGAGGGACCGGGTCGGTCGGCATGCTTTATTGTCTGTCGGCCATATTGGATTTAACAAAAAATAATTTCTTGCATTTGCAGCTGATGGCCAGAAGTTGATGGTGTATTTTATGATGCATTAGTGTCCACTTCAGTGGTCTGTGTGCATTTATGACATAAAAATCCACAAGAAGCACAAGAAAATGGCTTTTAGACAGCCGTCCACTGTAGTGACCACCACTCGTGTCCCTTCACATAAAATATAAACATAAATAAACCCCATTTTGGTTTTAATATTTAAAAAATGAAATACTTTTCCAGCTTTGGGTTTGAATACTTTTGTAAGGCACTGTATGAGTCAAGAACCAAAGGCATTTATCTCTTGGTTGTGTTTTCACCTGAGGCTCTTCCAGGCACATTCGAAATGCTTACTACCAAAACAGATTGAGCAGCTCCTGTTTGTGTGTGCTTGTTGTCAGACGAGGTACAGAGGAGGAAGTAAAAGGGCATCAGGGACCTTGCTCAAAGAGTAGCAGAGAAAGGGGGAAATAATAGATCGAAGAGGAAGCAAAAGTCTGCTGTCCGATCCCTTTCCGTGCCCTCTGTTTCTTTGAGAGAGATGAGCAAAAACACAGGTCTTGGTGTCGATGAAGACGGGGCCCGGGCAGCCACAGCATAGGATGCAGACCAGCTGAGCAAAGGAGGTCAGAAACTGCATCACAAATTGTCAGGGGAGATTAACTGGGAAGTGCAGAGGCAGTAACACACCATGTCTACTAAGTGAATACAAAACTTGCAAGGAAGAACCCTTGGAGAAATGCTCCTGCCCGCACTCGTCACGCAGATGAGAGAATAAATGAAAATACAGCCGTGCATTTCAGTCGGATTTACATTTTTTGCATTTCGATGACTTTCTTGAATGTGTAAATCCAGACCTGCTTGTACTTCAAGCCAGGAGTGAAGGGGTCGGAGTTAGAAACAAAACAGTGCAAATCTTCTGCATAATGCACTTTTAGCAACTGTTAAATGCCTGTTGGTGAAAGAGAATTACCTTAGAACTAGTATTCTAATGTTGAGCGTTTTTAATGGACAGTGAACAAACTCTCAGCAGGTGTGGACTCCCGATGTTTTCCCCAGGGGTTTGCTTCAGTTTAAAATTCGAAAAGCTGCCCCTGCAATCAATTCCAGGGCGAGAGCTCAGCGGGAGTTTGTGACCGTTTTATAAGCTTTAATTCTCCACACAACAGCAAAGGTAAGAGGGGTCGCTTGTAATAGCGGTGATATGGTCAAATATTTGGTCGTAAAAGTGGCTGGATAATTTAAATGATTTCCTTAAGCAGAGAGACGTTTAAGCTTCTATTTTGTGATTTGAAGAACTGCTACTGATGTAATTAGTCCTGTATGAAGCGTCTGTGTCCTAAAACAAAAAACAAAACAAAAAAATAATAATAATCAGGACTTGATTTTCTCCACAAATTGTGCTGCTTTCCACGGTAGCAGCTGTAAGAATTGCTTTCTCCTTGTGCTTTTATAAAATGGGTAGGATGTGTGTTCTTGTCCCCATTGTTTCCTTAGAAGAACTCAAATATTGATCAAACTGTCTAAGATCAGAGAAGTCGTACATATCCGCAGACCAGGAGGGGGGAAAAATATATATATATCTAAATTCCACATATCCAATTCAGGTGAGGGTAAAGGTACAAAAAAAAAAAATCAAACCTATAACAAAGACTATAGCTTTCAAATTCACTGTTAAAGTGTCAGAGACAAACAGGCAACAGGTTTAAATGGGGTTACAGAATGTGAACAAAAAATATTAAAGTGCGCTGTTTATTTGTTTTGTATACATTTTTGATGAAAACTCAGATGAAATGGATACCTTGTGCCCCAGGGACTGTGCACATGTCAAGCTCTGAGATCTGTGATATGCTAGTAAAATGGTCAATTTCCTCAGTGATGCTGCAAAAGACGCAAGAGTTTAAAAAAAAAAAAAAGCAGTTGAGAGCTTGTGGATCAGTACATGACTAACAATACCCTTGAATAATATGCAAGCATACTTATAAAAGTATAATTTTATGGTTTTATTTTTTTTATATTCTCATTAAAACATCTAGAAAAGCCACTATTCCCAATAAATAAGATAGTAAAACCCCAGTGTGTGAGTAATGGAGTAACAGATTACAACACAGATGATCAAAAACAACAGAATGAAGAGGAATGATGAACACAAAGTTGTTGAAAAGAACAAATAAAGTATAGTGAGGTGTTTGTGTGTTTTTTTTTTTTTTGTCACCTTGTCACCTAGGTTTGAAGAAAGGTTTAGAGATATGTCATATGTGGATTTGTAAACGTATTTTTAAAAGTAAAAGAACTGATCAAACATAATGGATTATGCTTCATGAAATATTGTATTTCTTGCCAGAATTGAACGTGAGGTAAGTCCAATTCTGAGCCTTTCTTTGTCATTTTACTGTCATTTACTGATGACTAGTGCCTCATAAAAACCACTTGTCTTTTGTCTGCCATGAGACATTTGTGTAAACAGGAAGACTGAGTGATGAAACTCACAGAAAGAAAAACTAGATCACCAACACAGGGTAGAATTACCAGTCTCAGTCAACAAATGACAGCCCCCCACATCAGAGTCCATGTCGGAGTTTCCCAGTTTTTGAGCAGCAGACACATCCTAACCTCAGCACTTCAGACAAGCGTTCGTACATCAGCTCTTTGTGTCAGAATTCTGAAAAGCAACCGCTGCTGAGGAACGTTTCAGCGGGGAAATATGACCGTATAAAGAATGTTTCTGCGGAACATAAAGAAGCAGGATGTGTGATTTCTATCAAGTGACTTAAAAGCATCCTCTCTAAATATGTTTCTCCCTCTGAAACAGGAAGGACAACATTGATGTCTACTCGCAAAAAAATAAATGAAATTACAATAAAAAAAAGTACAAAACTGAAAACCTAGGACAAAGAAACATACCTCTGCTGGGCCCTCATGCATAACAGAGCATGATTTCACAATAAAAGTTGCCGTAAAAAGCCCCTCATCATTATATGCAAGCATATCAGTATTATTTATATATTCATTTACCTTGAGACAATAAAAGATTAAAAATCATGAACAAACATCATGCTCCTAGAGGTAAATAACACTGGATGAAGTCCTATTTTGGTGGGTTTTTGTTTGTTATTGACAACTGAAACCGTTTGCGTGGCTGCTGCACATTTGCGCAGCAACCAAAAAGTTTGCATTGATTTGCTCAAACTTTCATCCACTGTTCAGTTTAAAACATGCTGACTTGTTCATCAGACATTATGTGCTCCATATATAAAACCCACAGTTTTCCTTATGATTTTAGGACATTTAGGAACATTGCATTGGCTGGATGAAAACATCTTTTCTTTAGGTCTCAGCTGTTCTTTGGGGCGTGTTACGATGCACGTTCTGTTGAAATGAAACTTCAAGAATGAAGCTTTAATAAACTCTGGTTCACATAAGTTCACAAAATTTCACATGTAGAATCGTGTGTTGTGTCAGTAACAGAGTAAGTGTCAACCAGGACGTTCTCTTCTTTAATGAACACAATATGTTCAGGTGTGAGGAGAACTCATTTCCAGCAAATGGGTAATTAGGCCCGAGCAGCTAAGCGCTGCAAAGGCCTATTGTAGTCATACTGTTTCTTCTTCTTCTTTTTATTATACTTCCGTCAAATTAATTATCTTTTTTGGGGGCTTTATCATAATCAAAATCTCACCAAAGGATTTTATAATGTTGACTAGTGGTATTTGTTTATGCATTTCATTTATAACAGTTAAACATCAACAAACACAACTGAAAAGGATGAAAGATGCTATGTCAGACAATTTTGTACATGTCTTATTTCAATTTTTTTTTTCCAGATGTGAGCCTTTTTTCATGTTTATGCAAAGTGGATGCACTCACAACAGAAATTGGAATGAACTCTGACTCTTTTTTTCATGAATTATTTTGGTAGCAGCTCGATGTTTGTCCAACATGCAGCTCAGCTGAGTTTAGTAATGGAGCTTTTGGCTCCAAATCAAAATTATTTCCAAGTACCACTTGAAAGTTGTTAGTTTACAATGTTTTAAAAGATTACCAGGTCCTGAGGAGCTATAACTCATCATGATCTTGTTCAACATATTGTTTTTTATTTAGTTTTTTTTTTTTCCCCCAACAAGCAAATCAAAAACCAATTCACTGTTTGGTCAGCTGTTTCAGCTGCAACTGCATGCTTTGCTTTCAATTCTGATTAAAGCACGAGTGTCATGAGTAAGCAAAGTCGCAAATGAAATATTGTTAAGCTCAAATTATGTGAATGAATAAGCTGCCACCTCGAACATAACCTAGAAACAGTAGGGCAGAGTGTAATTATCTAATCTGTTTTACTGAGTTCATACACACATGTGGATTTTGACTTGGCATTGTGTCTCTTCTCCACCCCCCCCCTTCCCCCTCCCCAGCTCCATTTCATCAGGAAGTGGTAAAAGAAATTAAAACTGATCCATTGCTGTAACCATAAGAGAGTTTCTGTTGTACGCAAACACCACTCGTATGTTCTCTGTATTTGTGAAAACGTATTTTTCTATTTCATCCATAGTACCAGTCAGACAAGGATCACCACTGCACAAATATGTAGACATATGAATGCTAATCGCATCCTTACGATATTGTAACACATTATGACACGATGTAAACTCAGCTCTGTCTACTTATAATGAATGTGAGCTCTCTCTCTTTCTCTCTCTTTCTCTGTTGATATCTCTGTGTATGTGTACTTGTTTGGCCATTGTTCTTCTTTCATATTTACTAACCTACTGAAGGCCAACAAGCCTTGTAGGGTCCAGGCCGGGTCCTAATACGGTGGACCGCCCTGTGTAGGGCTAGAGGTTAAGTTTAGAGGTAAACTGTGGAGGAAGTTTTGGTTAAGGTCAGTTTTAGGAATTGACTAGAAATTATTAGGGTTAAGAAAATGTTTGGATTAGGCATATGCAGTTACTAAAGTGAATGGAAGTCAATGCAAAGTCCTAATATGGCTAGAATTACAAATGTGTCCGTGTTAGCATCTATGTGTCAGAAACAATAGGTAATTTAACCTTTTTGTAGACAATGTGTGTATTTACGTGAATAAAGAATCAATATTCCATGCAGGGAAAACTTGGTCAGCAGCGATAATGCTCTGAACCTGCCTGCTCTAACTTCAATGCTGCAAGACTCCCTTCTGTGTCCTTACATGAGTTTTCCATCTTGTTTTTAAACTTTTATCCATACAGTCATCTCCATCTAAAATGGAGGTAGTTGCTCTATCTTTTGTTGTCTGCAAATTGCAAGCTGTTCATGTGACATGTTCATGTGTTGTTGTTGTTGTTTTAAAAGTACTGAAAACTACACAAAAGAGCACAGCTTGACAGATACATTATCACTATACAATCATGACGGTAACATACAGGCTGCTGAGCTGGAACGGGAACAGCTGGAACGGGAACGACTAAATTTGGATTCCCGATACGTTCCCATTTGCATTATTTGCTGTTAGTTGAACTGTTAAATTTATGTTTTTTTCTTGGTTTTTTTCTCTCCAGAAGCTGCATCTACTGTGTCGGTCTGTTTAGCTGTGGTAGGAGCTCATAGGCTGAGCCCATGCTAACAACAGCAAAATGTTCTCCCTCTGCTGCTATTAACATTTTACTTCATCAACATTGAACGATTTTATTGAAATGACTTTTTTTGCAAAGTGCCTTGAGCTGACGTGTTGTGATTTGATGCTATACAAATAAACTGATCGTGAAATTGAATTTAATTGAAACTTTTTTTGGCCAGGGTGAGTAATTGCCAAAAAAAAAATCTAGTAAAATTGCTTACATGTCAGTGATTGTTAATGCAAGATTTATTGATGAGTTGTAACTCTGCATTTCTCTAATGCTGTTTCTATGTTGCCACTGTATGCTTGACTAAGTATTGCTTCCAACTTTTTCTTTCTTATTTATCACCTTGTTCATAATAATATGTGAACTAGATTATTTCAAAAACCTTTTCTCTGTACTGTTAACATAACAATGTAAACATGTATACCTATTGGTTTTTGATGATAGAGGGAATTACGGATCTCTTCAAACCCTCGTTCCAACAATTTGCTTCATTGAGACAGACCATTAATGTAAGGGGAAAAAGAAATGACTGAGAGAGAGTGAAAAACTATACAGGTCAGGGAAAAGCATAGAGGAGTTGAGATTTTCTTAAACCTGGTTGCTTATTTGTTTTGCTGGAAATGCTAAACGTTGCTCTTCTGAGTTTTCGTTGGAGCATTAAAGAATATTATGAATATACATGAACCAATCAATATCTGTTACACGTGCTTATGTCACAGCAGCGCTCTTCCATTTCCAGTGTCAGCTCTGATTTCAGTTTAGAAATGCATCACAAGTCCACGTTAATCTGGAATAAGATGTAAAGAATCCATCCAGTTATCGCCGACAGTGGTAGTGAAGTATGAAGCCGCATCAGCAGGAAAAATCAGCGCTGTATTGTTAGTGGCCTAAGATAACAGCTGCGTTATCCAGCAAATTTGTTGGCAAGCATTTCCCTCCGCCTTGTCATAAACGGCGAAGGACAATTATCATTCTCAGCCTGTCCCTAATACATTTTTGTCATAAGGGACAGAGATTAGCAGCATGCCGTAAACACCACAGCTTCTCCCCGAGACCCCGTTCTGTTTGTTTACTTAGCATGTGTCTATAAAAATGATCAATTAAAATAATAAAGTCTCATAATCACAGACAACACATCCTTGTGCTAAACACCTGTAAAATGCTTATTTTACCTCACACTTATAAGCAAACTTTCTAAAAACGATGCAACAGACAGATCTGGATTGCTCAGTGAGTTGGTTGCTCAGTCACCTGAAACTTCCCAGGTTTTTGGCTCATATATGCACCTCTCTCAGTCCACCATGTGTCCCAACAGTGTTAAAATTACACTACATCTGGTCTGTCTCTGAAAAAGAAAAAACAAAACATTTGCCGTATTCTATCTGCAGTTCTCCTATTTGCTAAGTAAGTAGCAGAAAATAAGCGTGTATGCACATATATTCAGCTCAAGCAGTTATTATGTTCTACGACCCGATGTTCCGATACAATCCGACTGCTCAGACTGTACACATATTCATATACGCTCCGGCATTACACAGAAGAAGTGCCAGGAAGTGAGTAGACGCTCGCCCAGGAAGAGAACGCTCACCAAAAAAGCAAAAAATGTTCTTCCGTGTCAATCCTTGCCATCCTGCGTGAAGAGCCTTCAGCTTTTACTTCCCTTCAGTTAATTGCATACTTTTATTTGCAGTTGTTTTGTGTTTAAAAGATATGAATTAAGAGGGATAAGTGAATCTTAAATTAAAATATTCAAGCAGAAATGCTTGGGGGAAAAAAATTATTTTATTATCTCCCAAGGCAAAATGAACTTGCTCCTGAGGGCCCCAACAAAAGCTTTAATTTTAACAGACCATAGCTCTAGAATTTAAAATTTAATTTTTTTTTTTAAGAAAGAGCAAGTTATTAAATGTGATGGTTTTTGCAAAGCTAAATTGAAAGATTTTAAATGAAAAAAAATTATTAAAAAGTTTACTTTGTAGAAGTGCAAATGATAATTTTCCTAGTTTAATCCTTGTGGTACAGTTGCTGAAATATGATGCCATGAGTTTCATCTTTGTGTTTGAGCATGGTTTGCTCCCAAACACATCTCAGCAGACAATTACCAATTATCAGTGACTGCTGTTAGGCACATAAACTTGGCTCCCTCCACCAAAACTCCACCGAATCTGTAATGAAACTAGCGGTGATGATGTTCCCCTAAATCTTACTCTACGTCTCCATACCACTGTGGGTCAGCCCTGCAGATCCACAGCTCTGCACATCCCTCTGCTGAATGCCACGGACAAGCAGGGGGATTTAATTTATGTACCACCGGTAGGGACAAGGCTTTTCTGTTTTGTGACTACTGAGTTTTCAATAAGTGCCACAGAGGCTGTTTGTTTCCGGGCTTTGTGGGAAGAGTTGTTCTGATCTCTACTCTTCAGCAGGCTGACCCCGTAGCGCTCGGTCACATGTTTACAGATCTGCTTGACTGGAGAGGAGGAGAGGTAGAGAATGCATTTGATAGGAAATAGTGTGAGGCATTAGTGGTGCTGTGTAACAGGGAGAGTGCGACAGCTACTCTATTTCACCGGTGGGCCAACTAAACCATTGGCCCACCGGTGAAATCCCCGGTATCCTGCATGCCAGAACCCTGTCAGCGCAGTTTCAACTCTCACGTAAGCAATATTACGGAGAAATATCATGAACAAACCTTTAAAAAAAAAGGGATTTGTATTGTCCTGTCTATGTGTTGGTTCTCTCTCTCCCTGTTTTATAGCTGCAGGTTCTCCACCGGGGGGCGCTGCAGAAATCCACACCTTGGAGCTCAGCAGGTGTTGCTCCTGGACTGCTGCTTGTCGGATCGTCAGCAGGAGGAGAAGAGGAGCCGGCTGCCAAACAATCTTTACCCGAGTCTTTGTTTATCATTTGGTTGTGCTTCTTCCTTCACGGTTGCCTCTGAGTTGCTAACTCTGGACTCTCTACCCGAGCTTCCCTCGGACTTTGTCACTCGTGATTCACTTCTGCAACAATCCTCCACACTTCCATCAACCCCTACCTGTCCGCCCTCCAACGCTCTTCTCTGCAGTCCTGCTCCAGGTTCCGGTGTTTTGTTCTTGCTCATCCTTCCGAGCCTCCAGCTTCTTCAGTGCCGCTCGGCTCCAAGCCTCATCAAACCTTCTCCAGTGAGCTCCTTCCTTCATATTCTCCATTAATTCTCAGTTGTTGATTTTCCTTCACTGACCTCTCCCATTTCCTCACAGCGTTACTGTGTCGTGGTCTCCAGCACTTTCCAGACTTTCATCCCTTCATTATCTCACTTCTTGTAAAATAAACATTTTAAAATGTTGTCTCCTCGGTGTGTTTGAGCTTGTGGGTCATAAATATACCTAAAAAAAACATAACAAAAATATTTTTTTCTTCTAAATTTGTTTTAAAATATTTCTCCTGACTTTTCAGAAGTGCTCTTTCTTACTGTCTCTGAACACTGTTCAGTCATCCCCTTTGGCTTCTTCTTTGACATACTCATCACGTGTTCAATTTGTGTTCAACATTCCATGTAATATACTCCACTTTACTGATGTGTTGTACAAAAACAAAAACTGCAATAGTCTTTTGTTATATTACCTAAAACCAACAGGTAATATAACAAAATTACTCACTCAATGACAATGCTGTCATTTTACGACTTCTGTTGGTCACTGCAATAAACGAAAGATATATAAACTTACCTCAGAGAAAACCACAGCTTTTCCACAAAGGAGACTGTAGTTTAAAAAGAGGGGATGCCAGAAAATGTCCTGGTGAGCCCCTGTTAAACTGCCTGTGAAATGGACTTCAGGAAGAGACAGTAAATATGTGTGTGAAGCAGAGAAGAGAAACACACTTGCACGTCAGTCCTTCCTCCGACCCAGTGGTTAGGCGTTTTCAGGTCTCCACGATTTACTTTCATTTAAAAAAAGTGCAGATGCAATTGTTAAATTTCCAGATTTATAAGATTTAAAAGAAAAACATATTGTTCTCACATATAGACTGTATTTAAAAAAAAAAAAAAGAAAATATGTTAAGGGTTGGGGAAAAATAGGTAAAATAAGCCACTAAATAAAAAAAAATATACATGTGTTTTTTTCATAATTTCAGTCTTTGATTTTAGTTTATCACCATCCCAAATCTTGACTCACATTTGCCCAGGCATTTGCCCGGGTAAAAATAGTACATGACCGATTTTTTATTTAATCCTGTCAGTCAGAATGACGGAGAACAAGAAAGTCTAGTGCGACCTCTGATCCAAATGTTTGCTTTTCCTCCTACGGTGTTCTTTTGTTGGACTCACTGACTGTATTTCCAGTTTATTCACCTGGAATAAACTGGATAAATAATGGTATTAGTATGGTACCATATTAGTATGGTATTAGGGAATGGTGTTAATACTTTGGCGATATGCAGCGTTGTTATTTGATTGCTTTTTTGTTGTTATTTTGCCAAACAAATTTCAGTTTGGGTTCAATCAGACCATCACACATTGTGCCGCAAAGTTTTTGGGGAAATTTCAGCCAGGCCTGGGTGTTTTCTTTGAGAGGATGCTTTTTTGTCTTGGAGCCTTTCTTCATATTCCTGAAATATGAACAAGACAGCAGATTGTTGTCACAGAGTGAAGAATCATTTCTTGATGGGGCTGCTGCTCTTGCAATGCTACTGCCAGTATGTCTCGTGTTTTCATCAACTTTTGATAAAAATGACCAGGATTTGTAATTTTAGGGGTGGCTCAAATGTGCAACCAAGGTTTTAGGGCTTTATTTCCCCCCCCCAGCTAACAGATTTGCTTGTTTTTCAGATGAATTTTGCAGAATATATGTGTCATTGAAGGTGGAGAAACTTTAGAAATTATTCATCATTGCCTCTATTTCAATGGTAGCAAATGCTTTTATGCTTTTGTGATGAGAGCTGCAGAGAACATCCACATCTAACCAACCATGCCATAACAGTTTTTGCAATATTATTATTTTTTCTCTCTCTTTTTTTTCCCCACCCACAATGAATTGTCTACTCTGAAGAGATGCACAACTCCCAATACAAAAGCAAAGCAATATATTTACCAAGAGAATATTTTACCTCCGGGACAGAGCTTTGCATCGCATGCAGTCATGTGAACCCAGCAGTAAGAAAAAGCAAAGGATAGCATTCAGGAAATTACCACTGGCCATGAAAAGATTGAGAAATGAGAATTACAGAGAGAGAGAGAGAGAGAGAGAAAGAGATGGAAGGAAGGAGGGGATCAATAAAGTAATCTTTAGTCAAAGACATAGCACAAACCCCGTGCTCAGGATTACTCAGTAAGGGGCCATTACATGGAGAGGCCAGCGAAGCAATTATGAGTCTTGAGAGGAATTGACAACGAGATCCCCGTAGGGAGGAAAGATAGCTGTTAAAATGACGAGAGAAGCAGACGGCGTGTTGGTGCATGAGCATGATGGAGGAAACCAGTGATGAAATTTCAAACTATCATTATTGTGCCCTTCCATCTCCTGCTTCAGCACAGTAACTCCACACAGTCTGAGGCTTCATGCTGCTTCACACCATCTCCCTATATGATTGTACCTGCGCAGATAGCGTTGCACCTTGTGCTGAAGTTGTCAGTGGTAATGCTCTACCTACTTAAGACAACGCTTTATCTGAAGCTGTTATTAAAGAATTGTAAACCAAGGATAAACAAGACAAAAATTCTAAATAAAATTCTAGGATTTTTTTTTTTTTACTTTTTGCTACCTGGAATCGGAAAGACACAGAACTTGAGCTGTAGATCATTTAGCTTTTATGGTTCACGTATTGGGCGTAACGCTACAACCGTAAACAAAGTTTGTTTTCTTTTTTGATTGGACGTTATTTATTTATGTGTTAGACTTACAAAAAAGTACCAATTAATTGTGTAAATAAATTAAATTAATACATATACTACATTTCTAATCTGACCACTAGAAGTACTTCACTCATAAGCCACATTCACCCAGTTGTATTCACAAACGTGCACACATTAAAACACCAGTCACCAGACAACTCGGGGTTTCGTGCCTTGCCGAGGGGCAAATCAAAATGCGACAGCAGGAAGCCAGAATCTAACCTAGAAGCTGGAATCAAACCTAAAGGAAGGAAAATAAAATCTGGATAGAGTGCCACGCGTTGGACTTCTGCCCTCTTTTTATCTGACACCATTAAGCAGATTCCATTGCAACTAACTGCCTTTAGAAATAATTAATGACCAGAGTCAGGTTGTAAAAACCAAACTTTCAAAAGCTCATGCAGCACTTTCGAATTCATCATAAAATGAAACGACTACGGCACAACTGCAAGCATACCCGGCCGCGGCTGTCCATCTTTCTTCACAGGCAAAGAGAGCATTAATCAGATGAGCAGCAACAGAAACAGTCAGTCTTTGGACATGACAACTGTTACCCTGGCAGTGCTCAAATCTGGCCTTCATGGAAGAGTGGGAAGAAAAAAAACACACTATTAGCTCAGTGGTGATATATGGTGGTGGCAACATCATGCTGTGAAAATGCTTCTCTGTAGCAGGGACTAAGAACCCAGTAGGAGTTGATGGGTAATGGATGGTGCTAGATACAAGCTAGAGCTTCGTGGTGAAAAACAGTGGAAACTGGAGAACAGGTTCACTTCCAACAGTGTGAGATATAAGGCTAAACCACAATGGACCGCAGGTGATTCCAGACTTAAACCCAGTTTAGAATGATGTTCAACATTTTCAGTGAAAAAAAAATAAATAATAAATCAAGGTCTTAATGAATTCATGTTCAAATTCATCAAGTCACATCTATATTTAATCTGGTACTGAACATACATATTTTATATGTATTGAAACTGACTCGTGGCTTCCCTGCACAGAAACCACTAAAACTACAAGAGCCAGGATTCACACTGGAGCAGCTGCTGAGCGCACCCCAGCTGAGCTCCAACTTTCTGCTGCCGTCTGTATTTGAAGCCAGAGAAGTGAAAACCCTGACGCCTTCTCAACCTCTTAAAAAAAAAAAAGCCTCTTTGACAGCATCTGCTTGGGTAATATTGAGAAGCTGGAAGAGTCTGTCAGTGATTAAAGCACCACCAAGTGACAAATGCCAGACAGACAAGAGACTGGCAGCCGAGAGTGAAAGTCAAGCAGCACTCACCGCGGCTAGCTTCATTTAGCAAGCAGTCACATGTTTTGCTTGGCAAACCTCTGAATATGCAAATAGTAACCTTTTGGAAATGGCTGGCATTACCCTTGCCATTAGCATTTCTTGGTCACTTTCTGTTATCACAAAGTTAGAAAATAGCTTTAATCACTGCTAACCGCTCCTTTGCCTTCGTCTACCGACGCAAATCCGTTTTCTTCTAGTCAGGGTCGTGAAGGGGTTGGTGTTGGTGGACGAAAGCCAGGGTATGTCATTTTGTAATATTTTGATCTGCATTTAGAAGTTTATGTTTTTCACATTGTCTCCATTTTGGAAGATGATCATGGCAGCATGAGCATCATCATTTTCTGTGGCAGCAAGTGGAAAGTTGGTCAGAGTTAACAACAAGTTGGCTAAAGCTAAACCAAGGTAACCCTGGAGGAAAACTTGATTGTTTTTGGAATCTTCCAGAAGATTCAAAAAAGACTCTAAAGGAACATCCAGTAGTAGCTTTCCCCATTGGCTTCATCTACGATCTCATACGACAGCATAAAATATGAACGTTTTTTTTTGTTTTTTTTTAAATAGAGTAGTGGATTTCTGAAAGTGTGCAGCTAGTTTCAGTGATGATTGACGAGTGTTTTCTGTTTGTTTTCATTTAATTTAGTGGTTTATAATTGCCTTTAAGGTCTTGCCATAATCAGTTCATTTCTCTATGTTCACTTCTGTTTCTATGGTCCGTCCATATGAATCAATTACTTTGTGATTAGTTTCTGACGTATTTCCTGTGTTTTTCAATCGGTGCATTTTGGATTGTTCTCTCATGTTAGTGTTAGATTTTCCCCCCTTTTTTGATTTGTAAATTGTTTGATGTCTAGTTCAGCTCCCTGTGAATTATCCGTGTTAAATAATCTCCATCCCTCAGTCTTCCTGCTCTCACTCTGCCGCAGCTCTTCCACATTCTCGCTGATTAAGTTCACCAGGATCCAATGTCATTTTCCACTGTTACCTCAGTATTTCTGGGTTTACTTTGTCCAGCACTGTGTTTTGTTCTGATATGCTGTCCTGGTTTCAAATCCTGATATTCCTCCATGTGTGTTCAATTCTGTTATTAAATGATGTTTCATTACACCATGTGGATCCACAGTCCTGTCTGCAATTTTTGTCCTGCTTTAATGACACAATTTGTGACAGTTTTCTTTTCCTTTTTTTATGTCCCCATCAAATATTAGGATGTTTCTGTTTCCAGATAAACTATTACTTTGTAAATAAAAAAATACAAAAGAAAGAAAAACAATTCAGTTTAAAAAAAAACTGTCAAGGCATGCTAGGCATGCTAATAACCAAACAACACCTCCTTTAAGGAGTGAAATGAGAAAGTATTGTCATTATCTTCTATCACTTCCTTAAAACTGTCAATTTCTTGTTCATGTAATAGATGCAAGTCTCCCATTAAGTCATCTGTTAATTGCCACTGATAATGACTTTGCATATTTTTCTATTTTTATGGCTCCACATGTTTCACTGTCTTTTTATTTTTATCCCTCAGAATTCCTCATGTACTTTGTTGCTCTGCTGTTTCTTTCCTGTTTGCTGTCAAATGTGATTATATAGTGATTATATACTTCTGTTCTGTTTAATATCTTTCTGTTAGTTTTTCATACATTAAAGTTGGTTTTCTCTGATAACTAAGGCTACCATTGTATCTTCCTTTGGTCTGCATTTAGAAGTTTTGTGACTCAGAAAATTAAAACAGTGTTCACACCAAACATCGTCTCCTTTCTGAAAGGAAACAAAGTACTAATGACACTGTTTTAATATTCCTTGGTATGCTGGTATAAAACCAAAAGGTAGATTTTTTTTTCCTTTGAGGAGAATCAAGCTCTATAAAATCTGAATAACCTTTGTTGCTTTTGATATGATGCTCGTTCTTTAGTGCAAGTGTCTCGGGACACAGGGAGTAGATTTCAGCGTTCACCTGACAGGTATTACTTTTGTCGCTGTGTGAAAACTACACTTTTGGAACACTTGAACCGAGTCTGTCTGAATGAATTCATGAGGAAGTATGTGAAGCTGACATTAACTGGAGCCACTCCACGCAAGCAGCAGTGAATAATCTTCATCAGGACAGGTAGATTATCTGCACAGAACGTCATGAGATTAAATAGAGTTGTTATTGTCATTGTGACGCACGAGTATTTACATTAAACCTCTGTGCATGTGTGCATTGCTTACCTAACGCAGGTTATTGTCTCATGTCATTGCAATGCAAGGCGTACACCCAATAGTGTGATGGGGGGCATTGCTTTTCTTCAGCTGAGAGGCAATAGAGATACATTTTATACCCTCACCAGCAACTTTACTAGGCACACCTGTACAAATGCTTCTTAACGCAAGTAGCAAAGAGGCTAATCACTTGGCATGTAGACATCTAGATGTGGTCAAAACGTCTTTCTGAGCATCAGAATGAGGGGGAAAAGGCAGACTAAAATTTCTTCAATTGCGGTGTGCTTTTTGGTGACAGACAGGCTTGCCCGAGTATTTCCGACGCTACTAATCCACTGGGACTGACACAAACAACCATTTCCCCAGGTTACAGAAAATGGTACAAAAAGAAGAAGACATCCAGTGAGCAGCAGTTATTGGTGCAAAAATGGCTTGTTGATGTAGGAGGTAAAAGAAGAATGGGCAGTCTGGTTCGAGATAACAGCCAGGAGAAGCTCAAATAAGCAGTCATTCCAAACAAGGTATGTGGAATAGGATCTCTCGACACACACGCTGAATCTTAAAGCAGATGGCTACGGCAAGAAAAAAACAACACAGCAGGTGCCACGCCTTTCTGTGTAGAACAGAAAACCGAGGGTACAGTTTTCACCATTTCAGCTAAAGTGGACAAAATTAGATCGGAAAAGATGATTCCTGGTCTGACGAGTTTTTAATTTCAACTGTATAATTCAGGTATGTAGCACAAGCAAAGCATGAATCTGTCTTGCCTTTTAAAAACAGAATATCTCCTTGGCACACTTTAGGTGTTACAACACCACTTAACCTGTTTCTGTATGCCACGTCCATCTGAGATAAAATAAAAAATAAAAAATTCTCTAATGGCTAATTGCTGAAGGATAATGCAAAATGCCAAAAGGTCTCATCATCTGAAGCTGTTTTTGTTTGTTTGTTTGTTTGTTTGTTTGTTTAACATGACATTGTCCTCACTGTACTGAAATGGCCTCCACAGTCCCCAGATCCTGAAGTACCTTCATGATGGGATGGAAAGGGAGAATCACATCCTGGATGTGCCGATGCTATCATGTCAATAGGAGCCAAAATTTCTTGGTAAGGAGTCCAACACTGTCGAATCTATGCTGTAAAGAATTAGGGTGTCTCTGAAATCAATCAATCAGATGTTATTTGTATAGCACATTTCAGCAGCAAGGCATTTCAAAGTGCTTTACATAATTAAAATAAAAACAGCATGTGAGATTGAATAAACAGTGGGAAAGAGATTTAAAAAAACACAATTAAAACGTAAACAGTGAGAAAGAGAT
>NW_006799988.1:0-25623 GCF_000485575.1 Poecilia formosa | reverse complement strand
CCAAAGATAATAACTTCAGTTTTGTTTCTGTTCAGCTGGAGAAAGTTTTGGCACATCCACACATTTATCTGTTCTAAGCAGATAAATGTGCTTAGAACTTTTATCTAAGTAGATAAAAGCGAAAGGAAGCTTGCACTAGCCAAGGTGCTTGTGCCTCATGTACAGGCCAGTGAGCGTTCACTACATCTGGATGTGCACAATGGATCCATTCAGTCCAGGTGTAGACCGCTGGAATGCCATCTTTGTTAATACCCTGAATGCAGGCAGCGGGGGGAGGGATGCGCAGAATGTGTGTCGTTTGGAGGTCACATTATTGTAAGAAAACACAGGAGACGGATCACTAGTACAACACTGATAAACTCACCGGCACGTTTACACCCACAGAAATAAGAGGTGTAAAATGTGTTTGGAATCCGGCTCCGAGAACAGAATAACAATCGCAGACTTATATTTCCCAGGAGGCTTCGATGATGCATGCAGCTCACAGCTTCAGCACAGGGCTGCCCCCCTTCCCACTGCATGTTTGTGTGATATATTTTGCTGCACTTAGGCGGCGTGAGTGTACACATTTGGGTAATTGCATTCCCCTTCTGCTGCCTGCTCCTGGTAGGAAAGAGTGATGGTCGTAAAGGATAGCTTTGAGGAAATGGTTAGCGTCAAAGTGTGTTCCGGAGACGTCTAGGTTGAATTAGAAGTTTCCCATAAATTATCAAAATGTTTTACGACTTTCTCTCATGGTTTAATGGGGGGAAAAAAATGAGGTTTTAGTAGTGAATGTTTCACTGAATCGTAATCGGTAATTTTTGCATGGGATCTTCTTTTGGGATTAACCAGTGAGTAAAATTATATTTTTTGATAAATCACTTAAATGTTGTGAATGTGTACAACATTTTTCCTGTTATTCTGATGGCTTAAAGCACTTTTAAATTGTAAGCAAACAAATAAATTACGAACAGACGGCAAGCTGGAGTGAAATTACACATTTTTCTTTACCGTTGATTTCCAGTCGAGGAAGGTCTGCATCCATCCTCAGAAGCTGCAGTCAGTCTGCAGGTAAGTCAGAATATTCTAGTGTGAGACGAGGTAAAGACTGGAGTCGGCAAACTCGTCTGAATTTTTGGAGACAGATCTGGACGCAGTCACACAGTGTGCACAGCTCACTGACGCAACTGCAAACGTGCGATACAAGCTAATAACTCATTAAAATCGCACGTTGATTAGACAAACAGAGACATGGACACTCAAGACAAAAGCACTGGAAATAATCAAGGTCCTTGTTGAAATAAACCAAAGAAAGAATACAATCAATACTATCCAAATCATATTTAGATTACCATTAAATTTAGCATATTTTTCATCTAAACAGAAATATAACTCATTTGAATCCTGAGAGTACTTTCAATTAACACCATCTACTGCTGTGTTTGTTTCCTGTAAACTGTTGTCTACTCCAGAGTTTCTATGGGAATTTGATGCATTCTGGTGCCTCTAGTTGGTCCGAAAAATCCTGTAATATAGGAGCAGGTTCTGTTGCTAAGTTTGTGACACTTAGTCTTTGAATCATGGACCAAAAAACAGTGTGAATACTTAGACTGTATAATCTGTGACCCCAGCTTTATCTAGAAATATTAGCAACTTCATTGTTTTATAAAGCTAGAACTTATTATGTTTTAGCTAAATGATGCTTAGATTAACATAGCCTACAAGTTAAAATATTTATCAGGTTTTTTTTATTATTATTTTATTAAACAGTTGCTCCTAAACTGTTGCTGGTTCGTCATAGATATCTCTATTGATTTGTCATGTTCGCTACTTTTATGCTCTAACAAAGACAATTTAAACTCCTGACACACAGTTGAGAGGTAAAACTAGTAACTTCACATTTCAGTGATGTTTCTGCACTCAAAAAATGTAAAATTAACATGAACATGGATCATCTGGAGATGTGGATTTGAATCTAAAGCCATAAATGAAAACCTCAACGAGCCTCTTGACAGCACAACGATAAAAAGCTACAAATCTTTTCAAATTAAGTCCCAGTTAAATGCTCAGATCTATATTTTTGTAAAATTGCAATGAGGTTTTTCTGCCTCACCAACCAAAACTCTTTAGTGCATTCTAAGACAGAAAGCTTTGATTTCTTCAACAGATTTTGGAATACACATCAGCGTTACAACTGGTTTGAAACTCTTTGAGAAACAGTACGTAATTACGAAATTCATTACAATGTGAACAATAGACGTATCTTCTAGTATTACAAGCCTTTGCTGTCTGTGATCATTTTATTTGAAATAATGGAGGTTTTTTTCACAGCAGCTTTCTCAGTGAAATCTGACATTTTCTTGCCTCCTAATATGAATAACTAATAACACAGAAAGGCAACACATTTTCTTCTCTGCACAACAGGCAAATTGACTAGAAAGTTCTGACTGGTGCATCTCTACACGTCACTCGAAAGGATTGTTTCTCTGTTTTAGAAGAAAACATCATGTCCAGTTTTCCTTTTCTCTGTGAGGAATGCATCGTACTGACCTGCTGACAATTTTTTCCACTCGAAGGCAAGATTAATTTTAAGATCTGCGCCGATGATTAAAGATTTACATCTCCACGGTCCGCAGGGATTAAAATGTTGCAATTTACCTCGGTTCCCCACAGGAGTCCACTTCACGAGAGTTGGCAGAGGGGGCATGATGTGGAGGGTCTCGGCTCTGACCTGTGAGGGGAGAACGTTAGAGGAATGCTGCCTGGGAGGTGAGGAACTGCGGATATGAGTTTGTGAAATGAAAATGAAACATTCATGCAAATGAGTTGCATTTGACAGCACGGCCACTTGAGTTTCGAGTGAATAATAGCATCGAAGCAACACACTCCATCCTCATTTCCATATCTATTTCAGGTCATCAGACTTCATATGTATTAAAATGTGCAGTAATATACTTTTGACCCTGCGTAACTCAGACCTTTTAAACTTACAGAGGCTTCAACGTTTCATCGAGTGCAGTTCGCCAAAATCAAATCCAATCAACAGCTGCAGTGTGTAATTAAACTTTTTAAGTTGTAACACAATGAAAAGACGTTATTAAAAGAACTTAATCTATCGCTGTGGCTCCACCCATCCCATTTTCAAACATGGGATAAAAAAAATGTAGCTCTTTCCTTCTTTATAAAGGTTGACTGGGAAAAGTTAAAACAGGATGCAGCTGATAGACGTCAAACAATGTCCTTGCGCAATGACACTGATTTTCAAATTACATTTTTTTTCTTGACATAAGCTGGATTTTTTTCTAGCAAATTTGTGACTTTCAAACTCATAAATTTCCATGTGTTTTCTGGAAAAAAAAATATCAAGGGTTTTACTAGGAAATTTTCAACTTTTCAAACTCAGATTTTTCTTCTTTTTTTTTTCTGGAAAATTTCTGAGATTTTTTTGGAGGAAATTTGCTACTCTCAGTAATTTGCTACTCCTGCATCTACAATGTCCCTAACATGCAGTTTTTGTATCTGTAAAAGTACTTTTTGAGAAATGAGGAGTTAGGCACATCTGTGTCATTCTTAACTAAANTAGGAGCAGGTTCTGTTGCTAAGTTTGTGACACTTAGTCTTTGAATCATGGACCAAAAAACAGTGTGAATACTTAGACTGTATAATCTGTGACCCCAGCTTTATCTAGAAATATTAGCAACTTCATTGTTTTATAAAGCTAGAACTTATTATGTTTTAGCTAAATGATGCTTAGATTAACATAGCCTACAAGTTAAAATATTTATCAGGTTTTTTTTATTATTATTTTATTAAACAGTTGCTCCTAAACTGTTGCTGGTTCGTCATAGATATCTCTATTGATTTGTCATGTTCGCTACTTTTATGCTCTAACAAAGACAATTTAAACTCCTGACACACAGTTGAGAGGTAAAACTAGTAACTTCACATTTCAGTGATGTTTCTGCACTCAAAAAATGTAAAATTAACATGAACATGGATCATCTGGAGATGTGGATTTGAATCTAAAGCCATAAATGAAAACCTCAACGAGCCTCTTGACAGCACAACGATAAAAAGCTACAAATCTTTTCAAATTAAGTCCCAGTTAAATGCTCAGATCTATATTTTTGTAAAATTGCAATGAGGTTTTTCTGCCTCACCAACCAAAACTCTTTAGTGCATTCTAAGACAGAAAGCTTTGATTTCTTCAACAGATTTTGGAATACACATCAGCGTTACAACTGGTTTGAAACTCTTTGAGAAACAGTACGTAATTACGAAATTCATTACAATGTGGACATTAGACGTGTCTTCTAGTATTACAAGCCTTTCCTGTCTGTGATCATTTTATTTGAAATAATGGAGGTTTTTTTCACAGCAGCTTTCTCAGTGAAATCTGACATTTTCTTGCCTCCTAATATGAATAACTAATAACACAGAAAGGCAACACATTTTCTTCTCTACACAACAGGCAAATTGACTAGAAAGTTCTGACTGGTGCGTCTCTACACGTCATTCGAAAGGATCGTTTCTCTGTTTTAGAAGAAAACTTCATGTCCAGTTTTCCTTTTCTCTGTGAGGAATGCATCGTACTGACCTGCTGACAATTTTTTCCACTCGAAGGCAAGATTAATTTTAAGATCTGCGCCGATGATTAAAGATTTACATCTCCACGGTCCGCAGGGATTAAAATGTTGCAATTTACCTCGGTTCCCCACAGGAGTCCACTTCACGAGAGTTGGCGGAGGGGGCATGATGTGGAGGGTCTCGGCTCTGACCTGTGAGGGGAGAAAGTTAGAGGAATGCTGCCTGGGAGGTGAGAAACTGCGGATATGAGTTTGTGAAATGAAAATGAAACATTCATGCAAATGAGTTGCATTTGACAGCACGGCCACTTGAGTTTCGAGTGAATAATAGCATCGAAGCAACACACTCCATCCTCATTTCCATATCTATTTCAGGTCATCAGACTTCATATGTATTAAAATGTGCAGTAATATACTTTTGACCCTGCGTAACTCAGACCTTTTAAACTTACAGAGGCTTCAACGTTTCATCGAGTGCAGTTCGCCAAAATCAAATCCAATCAACAGCTGCAGTGTGTAATTAAACTTTTTAAGTTGTAACACAATGAAAAGACATTATTAAAAGAACTTAATCTATCGCTGTGGCTCCACCCATCCCATTTTCAAACATGGGATAAAAAAAATGTAGCTCTTTCCTTCTTTATAAAGGTTGACTGGGAAAAGTTAAAACAGGATGCAGCTGATAGACGTCAAACAATGTCCTTGCGCAATGACACTGATTTTCAAATTACATTTTTTTTCTTGACATAAGCTGGATTTTTTTCTAGCAAATTTGTGACTTTCAAACTCATAAATTTCCATGTGTTTTCTGGAAAAAAAAATATCAAGGGTTTTACTAGGAAATTTTCAACTTTTCAAACTCAGATTTTTCTTCTTTTTTTTTTCTGGAAAATTTCTGAGATTTTTTTGGAGGAAATTTGCTACTCTCAGTAATTTGCTACTCCTGCATCTACAATGTCCCTAACATGCAGTTTTTGTATCTGTAAAAGTACTTTTTGAGAAATGAGGAGTTAGGCACATCTGTGTCATTCTTAACTAAATAACTGCAAATGGTAAATAGACTCAGCTTATAGCCTTTTTCCAATCATTTTGACCCCTTAAGCCGCTTTACACCGTTGTTCCATTCACACACAGACTGGCAGGCAGCTTGGGGTTAAACACCTTGCCCAGGGGCACACCGACATGTGGCAGGACTCAAACTTACAACCTTCCGATTGCACGCCGACTACTCTGACCACATAGCCACAGGAACGCTGAAAAGATTTAGTGGCTAAAAACACTTTTTCTGGATGGAAACTGAAACATTCTCCACTGAGGAGGCTGTCTGCAGAAGGATGTGGCACTCTCTTTGTGATCGTTTCATAAAAGCAAACTGGAGGATCCAGGAAGGGAGAGTGAATCCTGTCGGGTAGGATCCTGATGCATATTCTAAGCCATTGTAAGAAAGGTGTGCGCTAACGCAAACAATCCACAACCACGTGACTGTGCGTCAACCGTTGGGCTTCGGATTAGGTGTGTGACAGCCTTTAGTCTCCCACAGTCTGGGGGTTTAGTTTGTGACCTGAAATGCCCCCGGATTATAAATCAAACGCATTCTTTAATAGGAGAATATGTCGCCTCAGACAGAGCTGCACTCTGTGTCTCAATTAATATAAATACTTGCTCGATGGTGTGAAATTAAAACAGATTAACTGGAAAGCCACCGTTAACTCCTTCAATGACAAGTGGTAATTTGTATACACTACGGTAATTCGGAGGCAGTAGCTTTAATTATTTACTCAAATGATGGACACAGATGATCCACACATACTTTCATTCTCTGATTACTTTACTCAGACCTCGAGTGCAGGTCAAAATTAAAGTCTTTAATTGTGACAAACGTGCAACTCGAGCCTGTTGGACCACAGTTCCCATCTCTGGGATCCGGTTTTGAATTATAAGCCCACCGACACAAAAAAAATTCTCCAGCGTAAGGAAGGACAGATCTTAATATCAAAAATTATTCAGTACTACTTGAGAGACAAAGAAAAAAATAAAAAAAACAAGTAAAAAAACTAAAAGCTTTATTTCTCAAGCCGAATGTTGTGTGAGTTTAAATGCTTTGAAGTCTCCCTCCCCGCCTTCGTTTTATTTATTTTCCCATCACATGATTTTCCTTTTGCAGAGAGCAGCTCTTCCTGCAGACATGCTTTAAGATAAAGGATTTTACTGGGGGAGTAAAAGGGAAGGAACATGTCAGGAACGCTGCCTGAGTGCAGCTCAGATTTCCTTTTTCCGTATCTCCTCAACATACAAGTACTAACACCCCTGCAGAGCTTCACCGGTATTCGTCATCCAAGTGTGAAGGTGTATTTCAGTCATATTTGTCTTTCACGCAAAAAAAAAAAGAAAGAAATAAAAAAATGTTTTAATCCTGGCAAAGTATGAAGGGGGGGGGAACAGTTTCTGTATCAGCATGATAATGAGGAGATAGAATGAGTTCAGTACCTTATGTGAGGTTTAAATTAATCTCCATGTAAAATGCAGGAGAGGCTGAACAGAAGAACATATTTTCTTCCTCGCCTTTAAGTCTCTCTGCATACTTTAACCCATGAAAGCATCTCTACCTTGAGTAATAGTTTGATTTGCAGCCAGTTCTCTCACTTTGAAGTCTCTCTTGAATGCACATAATGTGTATTTAACTTGTTAAAGATATAGCGCACATTATTTCAACACCTCACCTAAAGATATAAATTTGTCTGTAATTATCCTCTAGTTAGAAATGCATTATTTCTCAGACCTTGTAAATCCATATGAACAAAACAATAATTTTAAACAAACGCCACAGTGCAAGCAATCACAATTCAATTATTTGTAATTATTCTTTATTCTTTAGAAGAGTATCACAAGGTTTACCAGTTTTAATTGTCAGTATTTCAAACTTCGGTGAAAGTTTTCTAATCTATTCTCCATTGTGGAGCCAAAGAGAAAAAAAACCCCCAAAAAACTTTATGTTCATGTTGTTTACAACTCGTTCTGCTGTTTCGTTGCTTTATGGGCACAAATGCTTCATTTAGTTTCCCTCTGTCTTTAGTACAGTTGACCAAATGAGCTCGAGGTCTCTCACATCGATCTTTAAATGGATGGAGAAAAGCCAATTGCCAGTTGGTCAATTGGCCAGTCTTGGCTCTATTGGATGTGTCTGCACTGATTACAATCTGGGGTCATGGAAGCACCTCCAACTTTCAGTCCCTTAAGTTAGCAGGGTTGTTGAAAGGTTTGAAAGGTGGAAAGAAAATCTGGCCTTACTTCAGAAGTACTTGTTTGTGGGAGTGTGTCCGGGCCTTTTTCCATAAATAAATAACGGTGTACAGCTGAGTGATGTGTTCTGGGTTTGTATCTGCCAAAGGATGAAAGTGAAGTTACACGACCTCCGTTGTGCCAAAGTGATTTTTTTCTTCCCTAAAGGACTCAGTAAAGCTATTCAGACTACAGTAAGATGGATGAGATCATTATGCAATAAGACATGTGACTGTGATCCAACAGAAGAGTGACATTCAAGTGTCAATACTTCCTATATTTACAGTCTGGTGGACTTTACCAGTATAATTACTGCTTATTTTGATAGATAACACAACCAGCATTGTTATTTCCTTACATTACACAAACAGTACAGTAAACAGACGATGATGATGATGATGATGATGATGATGATGATGATGATGATGATGATGATGATGATGATGATGATGATGATGATACAGGGAATTCAAAAACATAATATGAAAGGAAACACATCAGTTTATCAGAATAGAGACGTTTGGTATTTTGACATGAATATCAAGGAAGAACCTGGAGAGAGTGAAGATCAACACACTTTAGAAGAAAAACAGAGAACAGATCGATTGAACAAAAGTAAAACACAGATCTGGATTCTACCTGGTTTGTATGTTGTGTTGTTAAGCTGTGCTTGGCTAAAATTTTCTGTATTTTCTATATTTCACAGTGATGGGCATTTGGATGGGGTTTCAGTAGAAACGGGTTTTATGCTGCCTTTTGTAAATAACATCTCAGCATTGTATTCCTACACCTCTGATACTGTTATATGTAGTCAGTTTATGGGATCTAAGCATGATATGCAATTTATAAAGGTCCTCTACATTTATGTAGCCAAATGTGGGTATTACTTTATTTCATGTAACACTTTGCAGATGCTCTTTCTTTTCTTTTTTTTTTTTTTTTTACACTGAAAGATTCATTCCTCTTCAAATGTGACATTTCAGACACTTCATTCCAAAACAAGCACAAACAAAATGGGCTTGAAAATGGACACAAATACTTCAAAGTCACAAGAATTCAAGCTCCTCAAAAAGCAGATTGATTTCATCATATGTAACATAGATAGCATTTATTTATTTATTTTTGATAAACCGACATGTATATGATGGAAAATATAGAAGCAGTATAGTGGACTAAATGTACTTGAAATAAATCAAAAACAGTAACACTGAAAATGGCCTCTTCTACTAACAAATAAAACTCTTAGCTGATACTTTATCAGCTAAGTTTCCCAGTTCAAACCATAAGCTTTGTGAGGAGAACGTCCTGCCGTGTAATGTGTGCTGTATAACGTTTACTCACTTATATTCAGGGGTATTTTAAACGCAGCCTTTTTTTTTGTATGCTGCTCATTTCCAAATTCCAAATAATCTCCAGACGCTCTCTGTGGTTTTCGCTGCTCACACCATCATTAAAAAGAGACTTGCAGGAAACGAAGGATTTCTCTGGCCGTTGCGAAGTTCTGATCTCGTTGTACCATAAGATCCATCTTTCTTGACAACATTCCACTGAGGTCATTTTTTATGGGACGACAACGTCCATAAGTTTCAAGCAAATTCAGATGATATATCGCTGCAGTTACAGCCAGATTAAGCAAGAACACAACTGTTTTGTGTGGGTTTTGTCAAAAAATAAAATTAAAAGAGATATAATTTAAAATAACGGGACATATTTTAATATGGACTACCACACATGAATTATTTGGATTGTTCAAATTGTTACATTCAAATTGATAAAAGAAACACACACTGTGGCAATTCTCTGACATTGTTGTCTTTCAATGCAGAGTGTGGGGGGGGATGCTAAGACATAGATAGAACAGTATTTACAATAATAATAATGTCAGGTCAATGCAGCCACCTTAAGAAATAAGTTAAAGTTTTTAGTTGTTTTTTTTTTTCTGATTTCCATGTCAAACATTGAGAAATGTCCAGGGTCTGGCTCCATCTGTCTATTTATCTTCACATCACTCTTCTCCTGCAAACAGAAAGAGATGCTTAATGTTCTGATGCATGTTGGTTCTACTGGGACTTCAGCCAGTGACCTAAATCCTGGAAGTAGATTTATTTTGGAAAACAAGGACAGTGAGTGAAGGACAAGTAGACTGGCAGGAGCAGCCTGATGACCCCCATTTCTTTCTCTGACTGCGTACGCCCAGCTGTGCACTCACACTAACAAAGCATGAAAGTAATGAGTCTTATTTAAGGTCAAGCTGTCTTTGGATGACATTTTCTTTCACTTTTGTGCTTTCTAGTTGATCTGATCATTATCAGTGTTAAATTTTTTCATATATATTGCTAAAATGTTGATTTTTTTTTCTTTCTTTTTTTTTTTTAGTTCTTTTATTCGAAGCACAAGTTTACATATTTGCACATTTGAAATAAGGGGAGCAGCTGCTCCACTTGCGCCATTGTTCAGGCATAATAAAAATAATAAAATGTCAACAAAAGAAGTTGTTTTTAGGCCAGCTGCTAAAATGTGCTTTGGCATACTTTAATCAGCCTTCAACAGGTTTTAAGGGTGGATGTAATCGCTAGTTAGTTTGGTAGTGACTTGGCATTTGCATCTCCTGAGTATCTCTTTACACCAAAACCAACTAGATTCAAAGAAATTCTCGAGTTTGATGGATTGATACGTGAGTGTACTTCAGTCTCGCTCTGTCTCCGGGACTCCCTGCCTACTCTCCGAATTATAGGATGGCAGGTACATGGCTGCGCACCAAGTACCCCTTAAAGTTTCCCAAAAGACACCTCAGAGGCAGGATCATGAAGCTGCATGTGTGCCGGATTATCGATCATTCCCAGGCTTTGAGGAAGGATGAGAAACGGAGAGGAAGTGGAGGCATCCAGCTGTGCTGCCACAACAGCCGGGAGAGCAGATGTGAAAGAGTAGCAAACAGGCAAAAACTGGAGGCACAAGTGGAATACGACGCCTCCAGAAAAACATATTCTTCTGCTCTCGGGGTAGCTGAGGTTTCGGCTGTACTATGACAAATAGGCTTTGACAGAGAGGTCTCAAGAATCTCAGGCTTTCTGTGTTAATAGGCTTAATAAATCTCAGTCACTAAACGTAACTCTGAGAGTCTGATGACTGCCTTACCCTTGGCCATGTTATGTTAAATACATTCAAAAAAGCTACAAACTTATGACTGGTAGGAGGTTATTCCTTATAGCTGTGAAGTGTGTGTGTCTAAGTGTTATTATTCTGATATAAAACCTTGAAAAGCCCTTGCTGGTTCTTGTATTTGCACTGAGAAATTAGCTGGTGGCCAGAATTTAATGTTTTACAGCATAACGAGCCCAGACCGACGACCATCCAGTTGGAAGCTCAAAACTTCAGAATTTTTTTTTTTCTTTAAGTCTGTATCAAAAGCTAGCTGCTAACAGGTTGTGCTAAAATCAAAGTATTTATGTTTGGAAGTTTTTGGTGTTGGAAAAAGACTGGAAGGTTGCTGTCTTCAATGTCATCGAGGTGTTTATAAAATCCAATCAAAGGAGACATAAAGCTTGTCAGGAGCTGTACATGTCATGTTTTGGTTAGGGTGTCACTCAAGCTGTCAACGTTGTCATGTATCATAAAAACTGAATGACCTTTGAATCTTTTTTCTAGCGTTTCTCACAGAGAGCAATCCAATTTGTTGAAAAAAAAACACACAAAAAAACAGATTACAAACTGCAGAAGAGGTCTGATAAAAAGTAATAGACTTTCTGCGTATTTCATTCAACAAAACTAAAATCTTCTCAGCGCAGAGAGCCGTGTAAGTCAGCATTTTCAGGGATGTTTTAAAAAAAAGTTTCAAACCTTGTGATGAAGCTTAGAAAAGTGTGTCTGCAGTTGGTCACAGATGTCGCTGTCAAGATTCATCCAGGCTCTACTTGGCACTTCAAAAAAATAAATAAAATCGTCACATGTTGCCAACTGAGAAACGCAGTGCGTTACAGTTTAAAAAATGAAAACAAATAAATAAAATAATGGAATTGTAATTCCTGTTCTCCTTCAACGAAACCATCATTGCTCCTGTTGCGACTTCGTGGCAGAATAATCGACAACTTGTTTATATCCTCGGCGCTCCAGAGCAAGCTTCTGCGAGCGCATTATGTGCATTTAAAGTCTCACAACAACATTTTTTAGCTCAGAAAACGTGGTCTGACTTATACCGTTTAAGCTGGCAAATCTTTTCATCTTTTAAACAAATACAAACATGTTTGCTTAAAAGATGAAAAGATTTATTAAAAGGTGGCAAGAATGCGAGCGCTGACAAATGGGGCTGTGAATGGATCACAAAAACGTGATCGTTTTTCAGTCAGTCAGTGCATCACATATAAATGAGGTTTGTGCTCCGCAGCCTATCAGTGAGATAGAAGGGGCATCAAGAAAAAGGACAAAAGAGAAATCAATCTCTTTAAAAAAAAATGCATAGATTTTTTTTATTTGTTTTTTTTCTACACATAATTCTGGCTGTGAATTACTTTCTCAGGGGAATACACACAGAAACTGATGTTTGCAGTTACTAATGCTAACCATGCTAATTACTAATACAACTTGAGATGTGCGCTCCATAATCAATTTTTCTGCAGGCATGGAAATTATCCACTCCCGAATCAGGAAGGAAGTGATGAAAAAAAAAAAAAAAAAAAAATAAACACTACAGGACTCTTTCAATGCACAGTAATTGAAATGAGTACTCTTTATAAAAAAAAAAATCTGACTTCTTTTAAAGTAATAAAGTCATATTTTAAAGTCATTTATCTCTCTGAATCATATCTGCTTCTGCTCCTAATATAAACACTCCAATCACAGCAGGAAGGCTTTAGAAACATTTTAGGAACACTTTGAATGAAAAATTAAACTCAGCTGAAATCATTCAGGTCAAAGCTTGACGAAACCAAAGATCGAAACGGCTTCAGTAAACTCGGATCAAAGCGTTTGGACTAATTGTTCTCCAATCATATTAAGCTCATCGTTTTGTCCTGCGGTGACACGGAAATCAGCATCTTACCAGTCACTGGCGTCAACGAAACATGCTGATGGTAACTATTGAGATATTGATTTTTGTGAGTTCCAATTGTTTATTTGTTGATTTTCGTAGAGTGGATAAATTACAAGCTGCGTACATTATCAGTGACTTAAATGTGTAGCTCCAGTTGTTTGGTTGTAAAAGTCTGCAGTAATATGCTGATGAGGAATTAGCAAATGACCTTCTATTGAGCACTGCTACGTGTCTGATGTGAAACAAGAGACCGTGAACTTAGGAACCGTGAGCAGCTGAAGCTGACTCCCTGACTGGGACTCGGGTTCTACTTACTCATAGTCTGAACCCAGATCATGTTTGTTGTACATGCTTTCACTCCTTCTTGTAGACTCACTGTTTAAAAATGTTTTCAACAGTTTTCTTAAAACGACATATTTTGCAAAAAAAAAAAAAAAAATTCAAAAGGGTAGTGCAAGGGTGTTTTCATCTGTCCACAGGGATTTCCTAGAAATGAATCTCTTCTGAGAACGTCGTTAATGTAAACGCAACACCAAGATGATTCAAAACTGACTGAAATGTGTAAATTGTGTTGGATAAAGGAATCTGCTACGTCTTCCAGTGAAAACACATTGCTTGGCTTTATAAGTAAACAAATGAGAACAGTTTTGTGGACGTGGTTCAGAAAGTTTATCATGAAAATCATAGGATTGTTCCAGTTAGAGGAGGATCACCAGCAAATTGTACAAAACTGTATGTAACTGCATTTTGACACTGGGCTCCATTGTTTCGCTACGTCGTCTGTAGCTGTTTCAAGATTTCACCAACTTGCCTAAGAAGATCAAACACTAATGCAGGCTGACTGGTGTTTGTATGCAGATGAAAACATCTGGACACAGAAGAACAAGAAAAGTCTGTGACACGTTGATATGAATGGGTAACAGATGGTTAATTAGACAGAAGTTAAACAACCAGGAAGGAGCATGAATATAATAGAGACGAATGCAAATATGTTTTTGTCAAATTATGTCTAACATACATTACTGTGCAGCTTAAAATAGCTGCTGGACTGTGTCTGACTTTGGGCTGTTTAATGTACCAGTGTAGCAGCTGGCAAAAAAAAGAAAAAAAAGAAAAAAGAAACAGCGTTAACCCATCACCATCACATATGTAAATCTGGGTACGAAGGAGCAGCATGCAATATGTCCATGAAGGAAGCGCCTGACTGTTCTACACACTGCTCAGGTCAGATATCACTGAGGAGTGCATCACAGCAGCCCCTCTGTAAGAGAGAGCTCAGTGGAAGAAAACAATGTAAGCGCCTACTGTTAAGACCTGCTTGTTTCATATTTGTGACGCAACACAGCAAAACAAGAAATAAGTCACAAGAGCAGAAATGAAATCCATCAATTTCTGAGAAAATAATTATTTTCTTTGCTAAGTATATGGGTTTAAGTCTTCTGATTGGTGAAATGGTAAATGTAGTTTTTCAGATCAGCTTGTACTAAATGTGAGCAGGAAGGCGTTATGTGGGAAAACTTACACCTGACTTACTTAGTTTGGCTATTAGCATGAATTTGATAATGGTTTCAGCCAATGAGCTGCAAGTTTGACAGATAGATCCATGACTAGCTACAAAAGTCATCGGAGAAGAAAACCGAATTCTCTACGTGGGAAACTGTTGTACAGCCACAAACTTCCCCCAGACTTAACGAACAAAGCATGAATAGATTCATTCACAGCAGAAATAAAGTATCAGAACAAGAGAAAAACTAAACATGCTGAAGCTGACGGGTGTTCAGTCCTTACTTTCTGATATGACAACATCCACCAGAAAGATGCTGGTGGGAAACAACACACGCCAGGACCACCTATACGATCTGCGATATTGAAATCTTTTCAATAACTCATGGAGTGAGTTTCAAAACTTTTATGCTTTTATGTATAAGATTTTTTTTATTATTATTCTTATTTTCAGGATAAAGAACCCAATAAAATTAAATCCCTCTTTTTCAAGAGAATACGATGCATAATGCAAAATCATTTTTTAGTGAAATATATTCAAGACTCGGAGCATGATGTGATTTGACGGGCCTTCACCTAGAAAAGCCTCTAATTTCCCCTTAAGAGGGTCTAGTTCAACTGTGTCTTTTTCAGAAGTTGGCTTTAGACTCAAACATATGAAGCAAACATCTGCTTCAGATGTTCAACAGGTCCTGCATGTCTCTGTTTCAGAGCTGGTACAAGCCACGCCAGGTATTACACGAGCCATTTGAATGAAAGCAGAGCGCATTCGTTGACTGGGCTTTGACTACCAGAGAGCATCACAGTGTGGAGGAGTGTATTTATGAGTATTATCTCCAAACTAGAGCTGAACCGGACGTTAACCTTTTAGAGTTAGACTTGACAATAGGGAAGCAGCTTTTGTTTGCTTCAAGGCATCTTCCGTTCCGTACGTCAGTCTTTTCACGCGTTTTCTTTGTATTTGCCAATCCTACATAAAGGAGAGATTTGTAGAGTTGAAATTACAGCAAAGGGTGGTTCCACAAAGTATGGGTTGTGTGAGGTTGAATAAACCATACACATCATACTTTTCATATTTTCATCTGTATAAAATAATGATGGCAATCGTTTTTACTTTTTCTCTACACTTAAAGAATCTAAAATATCTTTGCTTTGGTCTTCCTCTGAAATCAAAATAAGACACATCGAGTTTTGTAGCTGCGATGCGGAGATGTTTCAAAGGATGTGAAAATGTTTGCAAGGCATTGTATTAACATAATTAAACAATTAGGGGACGTAAAAAAAGGCAGACAAATTTAATCTAATCTGCAAAACGTGGAACAGATGAATGATACCATTGGGAAGCTGCAGATGTTTTGTATCACGGAGATTTTTAGTTTTAAAAGTTCATTAAAAAAAAAAAAAAAGTTTGCTGCAGTTATTTCTCCATGTCACATCAGCAGTGTCTTACCTTGCCTCTGGTTATAGGGAGAGCAAACTATGGCACCAGCAGCTGGTGCTCTCTCCGACTTTCATAGGATGCATACTGAGGATGCAGGAGACCCAGCGGAAGATAGACAAAACAAATAGCTTGACAGTTTTTCCTCTGCCCTCTAACTGGTGTGAAAAAAAAAAAAGATAATGCAAATGGAAAAGTGGCCTGCTGAATGATGATTAGTTTAAACCCAGTTTGCGGCAAATCTGTTCCGCATTGACAGCAGTGTTTCTGCTTCGCTTGTAAAATAAGGGCGGAGCAATTCTAATCTGACTATTCAACACCTTCATGTTTTAATAAGCTTAGAATTGCCTTTATCCTCTTTTCCTAAACCTCCTTGCTGACAGCTCAGCGCTCCCATCCTACATGGGAACAGCAGAAAAAGAAAAAAAAAAAAGTGTTTTATCCTGCAGCATTTTATGTCTCCATGCATTCCTTTATTTATTTCTTTTTTCCACTCTGTTGGAACACGCATCGCTGCATGCTGTTGTGACAGATGCTGGCAGTTGTTTGTTCAAGTTTTGTTTGACTGCAATTTTCTGCTCTGATTGGTGAAAAGTGGAGAGGGATTGTCGACGATCTGAGTAATTTACAGTTGGCAGTTTTGACTTCAGATTGCTATCTCAAGGAGAAAGACCGTATCAGTTACACTCATTCACTTAGTTCCTAAAATGGAGTTGCGCTTTCATTTGACATCTTAGTAAATTGGGCATATGCCAAGTTTGCTTGCCACTCTGTCTCCACAGCGTACGAGGAGAAGCCCTCTAATTTAGCAATTTCTCTGCCATTTAAAATGACCCCTTATAAAAACAAATAATAACACATCACAGTAACATTGGTGGTAAAAAAAATAAATAAATAGAAATGCATGTTGTCTGCACTAATATCAGCCTGAGTTAATACAGCAAATGTCTGAGTTTGTAAAGCAACAATTTGACGCTCCAGTTTTTGCAGTTTCATTTTCCTTTTTTCCTCACCTTCTGTAAAAGTGAAACCAAATTTAATAAATTGCTCTATATGTTTTGATTTGGAATAAAATGCACCTTGTTTCTAGTGCACTCATGTACATGGAAACAGTAAGGACTCTGGGCATTTCTAAACACACTGCAGTTATTTTCAACAAGACTGCAAATACAACAGCACGGCCACAAAGTGAGAGAACTGTTCCCTGGAATAAAGAGAACATTTCGACAACTTTAGAGCACAAATTTCAACATTCAAGAGCTTCATGTTTTTATAGGAATATACTTTTTCTGTTTTTTACCTCTTTACCTCAGTTTTTATTTTTTTATTTTTGCAGCTGATTGAAGAGTTGCTTATCATTCGAGGCTGTGATGTTTACTCTTTTCAATTCGATGCGAAATGTTTTCTTTGTGCTCATTCTCAGGACCTGGATGGATGTTTTTTCTTTTTTTTTTCTTGAATCAAATATACAGAGAAACATAAAGAAAGAAAGAGAAGGCTGGTAATAGAGGCCATAGGCTAACCTTGGTGTTCCACAATGCGTTGCTCTGACATGCCCCTGAGTGGCAAGCCATTCAACACGGCCTCCACCTCCTGCTGTGAGATTTGGAGTGTAACTCGTGAACATAATTAAGGCTGATGATCTCTTGGAGGCTCTCTGCAACCTATTAAAAGTGAGCAGAAACTCAGTTTCTTGGTGTTTGTAGATATGCTGGAAATATTTATGAATTTAACTTGAGGAAGCCCCTAAATAATTGAGATTTTGTTTTCCTTGTTAACATTTTGTGCACAGATGAGATTTTACATCAGTGCGTCCTCTTGGACCTTTAAATAGTTTGTCAGGTTAAATACACAAACTAAAGGTTATTACGTAGATTTTATGTGCATTTATATTCAACCCCCTTTATTCTGATAGCCCATAAATGCATCCAATGAAACCAACAACCTGCAGAAGTGACATAACGTGCAAAAACGGCAAGAAAAAAAGACACGTAACTATTATTTAATTTCCCTTTGAGATTATTAAAGAATTTTTGAATTTGAATGTAGGAGTGCTGTGGTCAGACAAAACAAAAATTAAAACACAAATGAACACCTACATATATTTAGTTTTATCGTTAGAGAATTTTGAAAACCATGTGTCACTTTTTCCCCCCCCATTTTCAGAAATGACGGAATCAAATGGTGTTACCTTCCCCATGAAGCTCAAACAAACTGTATCTTTCACAACTCCAGCTACAATTCCTTTTTGTTTCCCCTAACCCGTCGTCTCTTACATTGGACAAGAGAAAAATTAAATTGGCAGTATATGTCAACAGCCATTTGATTACATTTTGTCAAACTGTGCCCATCAGACCTAACTCCTCTTTCCGGTTCTATCAATTTCACGTACTCTCCCTCCCGATGGCGCGTCTCATTTTCACTGTTTGCTCTTTGAGCTCCCAGATTGCTCCGTCTATTTGCTTCCTTGGATGAGTTCAGTTTGAAGAACAGGAGCTCTGGTGGATAAGGGATACGTGTTTCATAGGGGAGCCAGTTAACCTGCTCCACCCTATCATCTGAGCTTGTTTTGGTTCAGCTGAATCCTTAGAAGCTTTTCTCCCTTCAATTCAAAAGCGACACCGGGGGGAAATACCAGTAGACTCTAAATTATTTTCCGCTTTTCTCCTGTTGCTTTTGCAACCTAATTTTTGACTGGTTTATTTTATTTGTGTCTAAGCAGAGGCCCAGAACTTGAGGGGGAAACTGCTAAGCTCATAGAAAAGTAAAATAAAATATATATCTTTTCTTAACAATGTATGTATAGGCAGTTTAGTTCATCTGATATCCAGTCAACACCTGATTTATACATTTTTTAAAAATCTTTAGCCATTTAAAAGGATGAGATGTTGTAAAAAAACAACAACAAAAAAAAAATCCTTCATCTGGCCCTTTTATGTTCCATGGCACATCAAACACTAATACAGATGCACTCTGGTAAAATGTGCACATTTTCTGGGAGAGTTTTTTTATATATGAACATCATCTGTCAATGGGCATGTCAAAGTGACCTTTTAAGCTTTGAGTTGGGAAAAAAATGTCTCTGTTCGGTTTGACAAACAAAATCTTCCACCCCAATTTCTTTGATGGTTTTTGATTTATGTTTCTGGTAAACCTCATTACTGCTTGGAACTTGAGGTAAGATTTGGCCCTAAAGAAACATATTTAGAGGTAATGCAGTAAGACTTTCTTGACTGAAAAGACGAAAGGCTGAAAAAAAAGAAAGAAAGAAAGAAAGGCTGCAGAAGCAAAGACTGTAATGATTATGGCCTCTGTGGAAGGTGACAGCGCAGTGCATTTGAGAGAGTGGTCAACATACAGTAATTTCACATACAATGACACAAAAAGTACACTGGTGAACTTTTTATAGTGTTTGAAATAAATTTATTTTTCAACTCACAAAGAATATTTTATAAGGAGTTTAATTAAAATGCATTTTTGATGACCAAGATTTTCATATTTTTTTGAACAATAACAAGGAGAAAACCTGAACCACAGGCGGCTCAAACCATTTGGAGCACCAGTAGTGAAACCGCAAGATACTGCAAATCCAATGCCATCTCAGGAAAATCTGGTAAATTTCCAGTAATTTACCAGAAACTTACTGGAAACTAACTCGAAGAGGAAGTCATCTGTTGAAGAAAAAACAAACATGGTTTCTCCCATGGAAACAATATCAGTGTGAATATACTCATTTTAATTAATTTTTGGCCAATTTCAAAATCAAAATGTACTGCTTCAAATGATTTCATTGCTTCTATGAGGCCACAAGGTTTCGATCATTTCAAAATGTGTGTAGGGTATAGTCTTTTCAACATCCTCCTCTCCATTGTCTTTTAATGACTCTGGTGGGGTCATTAAGCCGGTGAAAAGCTTTAAGAATCTCTCCAGTTTTTCTTTAGGAGCTGCAAAAACATCTAAAATATTAAGGCTGAAAGTATTAAAAGTCAAAATGTAGGTCCTCAGAGGAGCAATGATTCCTTGCAGAGAAACTGAGACCAGGAGTAGATCAGTTGAGCGCAAAACCAAATAATAATGGTGAAAAAAAAAGAAATTACTTTTCAGAATTTTTGGCAATTTCATGAGTTGGACAAAACCGTTCTTACCATGCATGTGGAAAGTAATTCAACGACAATAATTAGTTTTGGCTCTGTCTGACACAAATCATTTAGTCTCTTATGGCAGAACGCATATTGATTTACTTTGACAGTAGCTGAGTTTTCATTGACCATAAAATTGTGTCTTTACAAAATGTTGTTTTCCGACATTAGCAGAATATCGCTAAGAAATTTTGCACATGTTTGTAATGGAAATGCAGCTATTGTTTCTCTTCAGGTCCACAACAACACGACATGTCCCTTTATTTGGTGAGACTAGACCTAAAATATGAAGTTTTGTTTGTCATTATTCCCAAATTTATTGGTGAGTATTTTTTTCTGAGTGCCTGTCAAAATACGTCTGTCTTAATGTCCATCCATCCGTCCAGACATACATAGATATACATAATCTAAACACTCAATTGTAAAAGTGAATTTCTTTTCTCTCTCTATGGAGTTGAAAAACTTTAAATCAGGCTTGAAAATGCCAGTGCCAAATTAGGCCATGATGGGGAAATGTTTTAACAGAAGACACAAACAAAAGCAACACCCATTTTACTTCAATTCAACACATTTTCGTTTGACCACAGTGAAAAGTCTGACAAACAAAGCCGACACTTGAGATTTGACAGTTGTTGAGCGTGTCTTTTCCCGCAAAAGAAGGAAATGGACAATTTTTAGAAGAACGTCGACACACATGTGGTATGTTTTCAACAGTTGATGCAAATTTTAAGACTGCAAATTGGCACATATAGAAAAGAAACCAAAAATATCAAGACATGTGCTTAGTCACATACACACTATAAAATGCTGGGGGTCCAGAAGCACATGCAGAGGCAGGTACATGTGTGAAATGCCCAGGGCCTTCTCATGTGTGGAGCAATAGGTCAATATCATGCTGGATAAGGACTCACCAAGACAGACTCAACCTGCCAGAATTCACACTTCTCCCCTTGTCTATCTGCTTTCCCATCACAAATTTACTGTAGTGTGCACACAGTGCGGATTCATTTTGGAGTATTTTTCTTTTTTTTCTATTACAAGGAAAGATTCCTCCCATTTTCTCATAAAACACTCTTTTGCGTTTTGAAACTGGGTTCACATTTTTTATTTTATTTTTTTTTACAGTAAAAACACTGAATAGTTCAGGGAAAAGGTTCTGGCTTCAAACTGTATTTCCATAATTTTCCATGTGCGGTCCATATTAATTACTGATTGTACTATTGGACTGCCTTGGGAACTTCAGCGTGGTGCTATTTCTTTTTTTTTTTTTATTTAACAGTGTTATAACATTTATCACTGATTTCGCTCGTGGTACCAGCAGGGTTGGAAAATGTTGGGTTTTTAACGACTGTTAGCAAAATACATGCTCAAATTATTCCCATTCTGTTCCGCTGATTTGCACTACGGGATGCAGATTGTGAGACAGAGTCGGGAGATCTGAGCATGAAAGCTCCAGCGCGAATTGATCTGATGCCAGTGGGGAGACTCAGGCATCCAGAGCCAGTGAGCTATTTCGGTGCATTCAAGCTGACATGTTGAATATTGTCTCCAGCAGGGAGAGGAGGCCTTGTGCTTGGGCATGAGCCATCTTATTGTAATTGCTAACAAGCACATGGACAAAATCCACTTGAGTGATTGGACTGATAAACTTTGTACCTCTGTTGTTGTCGGAGCAATTACCGAGAAAAGCAACAAAACGGCCGGCCATCCCTGGAGGAATCTAAAGTATGAATAATGGGGTAAATCTTATTATGTTCTGCCAGGTCAAGTGCTCAGCAACAGTACCAGTCCAACATATTTTTTTCTTTCTTATTAATGAACAGCAACACACACCACACACGTCTGCAAGCGGTTGTTTCAGCAGCTCCGAAACTTTGGCTCATTTTAGTTCGAATTGCACGCCAGCAAATGAGCAAAGTTAAAACTTTGTAACTTTATTCGTCTAAAATGTCACGCATCAAAAGCTGCGAAGAAACATAAGAAAAACAACGACAATATTTCCAAATCAGACTAATTTAATTATCCTGGACCAATAAAGACCCAGGTCACTAATAAACAAAAAAAGACGAATTCATTCAGTCCGTCTTTGAGGTGTAACAGGAAATTTGTCATTTTTATGTATATCAAAAAATAAATTAAAGTGCATTTCCTTTCTCAGGAGGATATCAGTAATGAATGATCTTCCTATAGGGGGATTTTGCCTGACTGTGACTATATGCAAGGGTTGACATCGAGATATTTTTTGGCTTCCATTCAAAACACGTATTGACAAGTTGGCATCTAAATTTGCTTCAGCTGTGGTCTAATTGAAAAACTGAAAGTGTATTATAAAGCATAGTGTGGAAATACATTTTTGAGTAAGAAGCTTGTCTAAACTAAATTGCCAAGGTCACAGCAAGAAAAAAAGAAAAATGCTGATAAATGCATTGCAAGTAGGTAAGTGTTCCCAATAGGGTAATTTTTATTTTGAGTGTTTTTAGAGTTGATTACATCCACTTTTGCTCACTGTGCCATTAAAGCCTCGCTGTCTCTTTGCACAGACACAGGGCTGTGTAGGGTCCTTCACTTTCCTGTATCACAAGAACTGAAAAAAAAGCCTATTGAAATGTAAAATAATTCTGATATAACACAGATATTCAGACATTTCACAAGCATCTAACCTAAACTGGGTTGGGTTTTTTTTATTTGCTTGTTTTCTGGAGTTCTCTAAAAACATCTGGATCTAGGAGTCTTCTCAAAACCAAAGTCAGCATAGTCAAAGTTTTGCATTCCTTTTCTTTCACTCATTACTCAGCATGCGGTGTAGTGGCACAAACACTCCCAGTGTGTTTCCTGCTCCTTCTGTCCGTCTTACACATGTACTTTTCAGCTCAGATTAATTGGTGCAGGAAGCCATAGCGTTGTGCATATGGCGTCCGTACAGCTGACATTTTCTTGTACTTATTTCCTGACAGAAAACCTTTGCGTGATTCATTAATCTACAGAGAAAAATTACTCGTGTTTATGTGGCAGTGAAACACATTTTCAGCTGCTTATGTTTTAAAAAAAAAAATAAATAATAATAATAACGGCATTTTGATTTGTGTTGAAACTAGTGTTAAAGTGCAGTCAAACACTACGCTAAAATTCTAGCTACTTTATTGGTTTTACATTCATTATTTTTGCTGTGTTCCCTCATTTTCCGGCTTGTACCTTTGCAAGATGCAGTCGTTTTGTTACAGAGCTTTAAAAAGTAAAAAAAATGTGATTGTCTCAGTTTTAGGTTTAATGTTAAATCACATTTAACATCAGAGAGAAAAATTATTTTTATCCCCAAAAAATAAAAAAATATGTACGACAAGTATATATACATTTTTTATGTATATAAACCTTATTTGACACTAAGTATAACGTGATTGTAAAGTAAATAAGAGATTCCTGCCTTATTATTATTATTATTATTATTATTATTATTAACAGAAAAAATGAGGTAATTAGGTTCGACTGCATGTACAACCCTGATATGCAATGAGTCAGAGGGAGATGGATGCTTATCATTTCACATACCAGACAGTCACCAAATGCTGCCTTTTCTAAGACACAATTGTGTTTCGTAATTATTTATTTTATGTTTCTTTGATTTCAAAATGTCAAAACAAAAACCGTTTGAAGAACTACAGAAGATACACTTAAGATACGGATGTTTTATTAAGCCAAATTCTGTTCCCTCCAGAAGGCGGTATGAGTGCTCTTTGCATTACGACGCTTTCTTCCTTTTGCAAACAAAGTTTCCTACTTGGGAGCACAAGCTGATGTGTGATACATCCCCTCATCAACTTGCAGATAACAAGTACAACTTTTCTCCTGCTTGCCATTTTGCTCAAAACTTTTCTCATACTAGGTTTTGGTGCTGTTTAAAAAAAATAAATAAATAAATAAAAAATACATGCTTTCCTCGATACTGATCATGAACTTCAAAGAATTCCACTTCACATCGATAATAAATTTCAGTCTTGAAGATGTCTTCTGGATTACACCAGTAAGTGGAAATGTCCTATATATGATAACTTGGAAAGATGGAAAATGTAGAAGAAGCATTTCCCCCACCGTTCCCACAGGGGTAAAACTTCAGAGTCGTAAAATTGTGAAGAGTCTCCAAGTTTTGAGCCTCAAATCTCTAAGAGTCTTTTGTAGCCATTAACACCCTGGAGATGCAGCACTCGCAAACTTTTTTCCTGTTTGGTCAAGTGCCTGAAAAATCAGTAAAACTGCAAATTGCCCAGAGTTTATTCGGAGCTTTTTTTTAACTTTTCCTGTAGCACTCATTATTTTAAAAGATTTCACTCTAATAAGTCATTTCCAGTTAACAGTTTTAATTAAAGTTTGTAAAATCATTGTAGATGATACTACTACTTTAGCAAAACTCAAAAATGTCACCACCACATTAACTTTAAACTTGCTAAAACACAGTAGAGCAAACACCATCAGATGCCACGGCTCCTCATTTCACCACTGACAAGGTAAACTTCACAAATCACCAACAAGCATCTTGGATTTTTTGCCTCTCCACTTTTCCTCTATTTTCTGGGAACTTGTTCTCTTAATGAAATGCCAATTTTACTTTCACCTGAAAAAGGACTTTGGGCGAGTAAGTCCAGTGCTTTTTCTCCTCAGCCCAGGTAAGATGCTTCTGATTTCTCTGGTTCTCAGAAGAAGACATTTAACAGTGGTACCTGGATCTATTTGTGTAAGCTGGCTCTTGAAGCACAGACTCCAGAAACAGTTCACAGAATCTCCTTCAAACCCTTGAATTAGCTCTTCACTTTCTTTTCAATCCTACACTTATCCTTGTCGCTTATTTGTACCCCAGACATCTCTATTAAGCTTTTTTTTTTCTTTTTAAATGTATGAGTACAGAATCCTAAGCAGCCATGTTCTTGAGCATTGAGCTTTTTTGCTTGCTGTCCCTGTGGAAAGAATTGATGACCATCAGCTGTAACTAACAGTCTTCTGCATGGGTATGTGAACCATAACATATTTACAAGATGACCTTTCTGTTATTTTTACTGATCTGAAGTAATATTCTGAGAAATATAATCATCAAAATGAACAAAAACAACATTTGACACATATTACACGTGTGTATCTTTATAAGTGGTTGTGGATAAACTCAAATACAATGAGATTGCACCTGCATTCGGACTCAGATTGAAGGGCCAAAGACACTGAGCTGAGATTAGCATTTTGTTTAGTTTTGTTTTAAAATGGAAAGTCAGAGACTTTATGGAGCAAGACGTCCAGTTATACTGGTGACACTGGTCGAGTATTTGCCAGGCAGGTGAGTTGTGGTCGGACATGTTGCTACTGTTCAAGAGGCAGAATGGTCAGTGAAATCATATCACTGTCGAGCTGCACAGACAAAGTATGACTGTAAAAACAATGAAACAGTAATTAAGATAAAAAAAAACAAGCGTCGTGAGCAAAATGAGAAAAGTATCTGAACATGCCTATGATAGTTGTCACCAAATTCAAAATACCAGTTATGAGGAAAACAAACTACAACAATTATTGTTTGCATATAGGATACAGTTACGAAACTAAGTTGATCTTGCTCATAGATAAAATCCATCCTTGTGCAAACCAACCATCTTCCTGCAAAATGTAACAAATACGCACTTGAGAAATGTT
>NW_006799987.1:2908856-2911915 GCF_000485575.1 Poecilia formosa | reverse complement strand
TGCGACAATGCTAAAACATGTTAAAGTAATTTTAGCATTTAAAACTTATTTCGTCTTCAAATAAACCTTAGCATCCTAAGAAAAATGTATAACTCATTACATCTGAAACAATTATCTTATTCATATTTATATATCTAAAATGTAAAGGAAAACAAACAAATCTTTTATTTTGTATCAAGAACGGCGTTTCTGGCCGTTCTGCTGCTGCCACCTGCTGGTCAGAGCGAGGAATGACATTTAACTGAAAGATAAAGGGATATTTCATACTTTTAACACAAAGCAAAGAGTTCATAATAATGAAGCATTTTCATAAACACAAAGTGTATCTAAAGTGACCACAGAGACACTTTAAGTGTTTTATCTTAATGAAAGATGGAAAGAAATTATGTACTATTTAAGGGAGATTATAACTTTCTGATCAACCCATGTAAAAATGAAACAATAATATATTAAACTATGAAATGTCGCCGTATTTCGTGTTATGAGAGCATATGTGCAAGTTTAAGCCAACATTTTTTATCACTATGACTAACAGATTATTAGGGCCAGATTAAGGTTTTTCAATTTTGAGGAAAAATTATTAGAAGAAAGTCTAAAATTACTAGAAAAAATTGTTTTGATGAATTCAAACTTTGATAATGATCAAGATCTTTTCTTTGAAACAGACTCTGTTGTCTGCTAAATTATTTCAAAATTCTGCTACTGATAACAATCTGACGCTGCTGTAATGATTAAATGTTTCTTATTTGGAAAACTGGTGTGAAAGCATAACTTAACCAGACGCTCATTCCTTATTTAAATGTTTTATCAATTTTATAAAACTAAAATTCCCATAAAATTACTACTTTTATGTAATAAATTACTTTTGGTAAGATTAAGGGTATTCTGATTTTATTGCTATGTTTTTTTATTGCAACATTTTTCTTACAATAGTTTTCCATTCTGCCAGTATTATGACTTTATTGTCATAATATTAATATGACTTTTAAATTTCTTAGTTTGGTTCTAATACTCCATCTATAACCAGAATTGGACGGATCGGTCAAAAATGTTAACATTATCAACATCATGTGGGTGTCAGTGTCAAAACTTATTTGTGATAGAAACCAGACCATCTTGTTTATGTTTGTTGTTGTTTCGCAGTTTGTCCTACAGGGGGCTCCGTAGCTCTTCCCACTTTGCCTTGAATTGTAACGTGTTCACGGGGTGTGAATACTTTTATGATGCGCTGAAACGTCATCTCCGTGTTTTCTGTTTGTGTTTTGCATACGTGTGCACTTCCTGTTTCGCACGTTTTTCCAGGTGCGTCGGGCTGCGATCCTCCAGGTGAGTGCTTCCGGTTCTGGTTCTGGTCCCGGGGCGGTTTAGGAGTCTGTGTAATCTCTGGCTCAACCTGTCTGGAGGGTGTGGACCTGACTGCAGGTATGAGGAGGAACAGCGCGCAGTCTTAGGCGGAACTCCGCTTCTTCTCTCCGATTTCCAAGAAAACGCGACAACCAGGTGAGCAGCGAAGGGTACGGAACCGGGCCGATCCAGAATTGGATCATCAGATGGGTCTGCGGTTCTAATGTTGCTCTTCAGGCTGTGGGAAGTCCACGACGTCGCGCTGTTCCTCAGCATCACGCTCTACCTGTGCCACTCAGGTGAGTTTCTCAACTAAAAGCGGCATTTTATGCAGCTGCGCGCGTCAATCTGCTGCTTGGGTTAGAAAATCAACATTTCTGTCGAACAGAACCTCGAAAGTTTAATGTTTAATCATTTGCCTTCCTCCTCGGCCGGGCCTGAAATGTTTAAATAAACATTCCAGCAGAACCAGAAGTGTTTGTCTTCTCAGGAAGACTAAAGAGAAACTATGGAGGCTGTAAACCAGTCGGTCCAGTTTCCTGCCTGATGCGGCAGGAAACTGGACCGACTGACAGAAACAGGACAACTTTTCTGCTCTCATGTTCAGATGAGAACATGAGAGCATGAGACCTCATGTTCATGGGACCAAGATTTTGGGGGGAAAATCTTGGACATTTCTAACCTTGAGAAGTCCAACATTTTCTACTTTTTAACCTCATAAAATAATTAAAAAAAAGATTTCTAAGAGTGAGCTCAAAGTTTCTAAGTTTTTCTGTTACGAATCTTCAACTTCTCAAACTGAAAACATTCCAAGTTTTTTTTTTCTGTGATTAATCTCTACATTTCTGAGTTTTTCTCAAAAATGTGTGAGCGCTCACAAATTTCCAAGTTTTTCCAATAAATATCAGAGGTTAATCTCAAAGTTTCTGAGTTTTTCTCTTGCAAATTTTCAACTTTCCAAACTAAAACACATCCAAGTTCTTTCTTTCTCTTTCTTTTCTTTTCTTTCTTTATTTTTTAAGCACAATTTTTATATAATTTCTTTATCTTTATCAAATATATTTTCTAATTTTGGAGCTCAGAAATATCCATGTATTTTTCTAGGAAATGTCTGAGATCGGTCTCCAAACTGTGTAGTTTTTGGTGGGAATTGACTCCTTTTTTATTCGTAGTTGCCCTGATACGGCGCCGTAGTTTCCTGCGTCGTCACCCAAACCTCTGAGCCGGTTTGGATCTACGTCTGGGTAAAACATTGACCTGTTTATGGCTCAGCAGGGGACCCATGACCCGAACGCTGCAGCTGGAACTGCTGCCATAAAACGGCTGAACAGCAGAGAAACGGAGCGAAGACTGAAGCTTCTCTCTGTATCTGAAGCTTCACTGTATCTGAAGCTTCACTGTATCTGAAGCTTCACTGTATCTGAAGCTTCTCTCTGTATCTGAAGCTTCTCTCTGTATCTGAAGCTTCACTGTATCTGAAGCTTCTCTGTATCTGAAGCTTCACTGTATCTGAAGCTTCTCTCTGTATCTGAAGCTTCACTGTATCTGAAGCTTCACTGTATCTGAAGCTTCACTGTATCTGAAGCTTCTCTCTGTATCTGAAGCTTCTCTGTATCTGAAGCTTCTCTGTATCTGAAGCTTCTCTCTGTATCTGAAGCTTCTCTGTATCTGAAGCTTCTCTGTATCTGAAGCTTCTCTCTGTATCTGAAGCTTCA
>NW_006799987.1:2903494-2907707 GCF_000485575.1 Poecilia formosa | reverse complement strand
AAGCTTCTCTGTATCTGAAGCTTCTCTGTATCTGAAGCTTCTCTGTATCTGAAGCTTCTCTGTATCTGAAGCTTCTCTGTCTGCTGGTTTGTTGGAAGAATTTCATCTGGATCCTCCAGTTAAAAACTTTAAAATGTTCAGTTTCACAATCTGCTGCAGCTCTTAAGTTTACATCCATGTCGGGTTTGTTTGTGCAGCTGATTTCTGCAGGACAGCAGCTCAGCACAGGCTAAAACTTTATGATGCTCCAGAGAATCATAAAGTTGTTATTAATGCAGCTCTAGATAAACTGGATTTCAGCCTGATTTAAAGGAACTCAGTGTTTCGGCAGTTTTTGCTCCTGATTAGAGTAAAAACTGAATTTTGTTTCTCCAAGTTTGGTTCTGCAGAATAAGACGGGTCCACAGCTCTCCATTCACTTTTATTATACTAGTTATTATTTTCCAAATAAATTAACACCTTCATTTAAAGCTGCGTTTTGTATTTACTTGTTTTCTCTGACTAATATTTCTGAAACGCTGAGCTTCCTCCTCCTGATGATGGTGAACAGAAACCTTCTCTTCTTTCCTGATAAACTTAAACACATTTAAAATTAAATTGTTTTTATTTTCATGACAAAGGCTGCAATTAAAAACATAAAATCTTACCAAGAGTTTTTAGTTTCCAGTGAAAATATCATCTATTATTTCAGGTTTTTCAGCAAATATAGAAGTTTGTTTTCAGTAAATAATTCCTTAATTTTGATGAAAAACTTCTCAGATTATTTCACTTACAAAACCGAAAAAATATCTTGTTACAAGGGGAACGAAACCTTTTCATTGTATTTTGGGGAAATTGTTGACTTTTCAAACTTTTTGTTTTTTTGACATTTTTAAACTCAAAACATTTCAGATGTTTTTCCAGCCAGTTTCTGAGATTAATTTGAAATTTCAGATCGGTATTTTTTTTGGCAAATTATTGATGTTTCCAACTCGCAGGTGCCCTCGTTTATTCTAGAAAATTTATTAAATTAATCTCAAAATTTTGGGGGGGTTTTCCAAGCAAGTTAATGATTATTTTTTGGGGGGGAATATTTTTGACTTTTCAAATTCAGAAATTGCTTTTTTTTTTGTTTTGTTTTTCAGAAAAATTTCTACGATTAATCTAAAAGTTTCTGAGTTTTTCTCTTGCGAATTTTCAACTTTCTGAGCTAAAAAATGTCCATGTTATTTATTTATTATTATTTTGAACATATTTTCTATTTTTGGATCTCAGAAATTTCTAGAACATTCCTAAGATTAATGTCAAAATGTTTGAGGTTTTCATTTTGGGTAAAATCTGAATCGTTTCCCCTCGTCCTCCGGCAGCCAGATCGATCTCCGTCAGCTCCTCCCAGAGGAACCTGATCCGGTCGGTGCAGGACGATGTCTTCTTCTCGGTGGACGTGACGTCTTCCGGCGTCCCCACCATCCGATGGAGCTTCATGTCCGGGGCGGTGAGCCGCCCCATCGGCGCCTGGCAGCCCGGCGGCATCACCAACATCACCCAGGACTACAGCGACCGGGTGAAGGCCTGCGACAACGGCTCCATGCTGCTGTCCGACCTGAAGCTGCAGGACGCCGGATACTACGTGGTGACGGCCGAGGACCCGGACGGGAACAGCCGCGACCTTGGCTTCGTCCTCAAAGTGAACGGTGGGTCCTCCAGATCGTCCTTTCGCCAAACTTTCTGCTAGAGAACATGAGCCGCAAGACAACAGACTGAGGCAGATCAACAGTCTGTAAATATCTGAGTGCAGGAGAGTCAAAGGTCGACTTTGAAGTGTGTTGATGAACTCCATTAGTCAGGTGTTAAAATATTAAAAGCAGTAAAAGGAAGGAGGGAAAGGTCAAAGGGCGAAAACTAGAGATAAAAGAAGATAAAAGCATCTCAGACAGCAAATCTTTGTTCTGTGAAGTTGGGGTCAAAGGTTAAATCGGTGTGACTCTGGATCCTGACTCCGGTCCGTCTGTCCTGCAGAGGTTCTGTACGAGGATCTGCAGTACCTGTCGGTCACGGCGCTGGCGCTGATGGTGGTGGCCGCTCTGCTCGCGCTGGCCATGTGGCTGCTGCACCAGGGCTGCAGGAAGCTGGGGGCGTGGCGACGTCGGCGGCGGATGCCAGGTGAGGCCTTCAAACGCTCACCGGAGAAACCAAAGCTAACGCTAAGCTAATGCTATTGGCGTGAGGACGGCGTCCCTCAGGGCGCAGGTCTGGGCCTCCTCCACGTTTTAAAGCATCTTTATGGAAAAACTGCAGCCGGAAAGTTTAATTTAAACTTTTTATTTTCTTACTGAAAAATTTAAGCTGAAATTATTCACACCGCTAAATTTCTGATTCATTTCTTCACTTTGGAACCAAAAATTGTCCTGGATTTTGTTTGTCCTACACAAAGTGATACTTGGATTAGGATCTATTTTTAAGAAAATGAAGATTTAGCGATAAGCATCCACACATACGTTCCCCTTTTAGTCCAATACCCTGAAATAAAAAGACACCAGTTTTCAGTTAATCTCCGTCTGAATGCTGCTGTTCTGGTTAGAAAGTGCTGCTCCTGCCTTTCTGTACATCAGCCAGCCGTTCCAGGCTGACGCTTTAACTTTACATCCACTGATGATTTGAGTTTGTGACCCATAAATATTCATACAGCCGCGGTGAGTCTCATGTTTGTCCCGTTGCAGCAAATGATGCGACGGAGCTGCAGCCTCTGTGATGAAGACATGAACTCCTGCAGAGTCCAGACTCCGTCCTGAAGCCCGGATCAGATTTTAAAACTCCTGCATCATGTTTACATTTTGAACTGAACATGTAAATACACCCGACTCCCCTTATTTATTGTGGAATTAAACCAACCGTGTGATTTTATCTCAGCTGTGTGGCTTTATTCACCATCGGGACCTGAACAGGTTTGAGTCCGAAAAGCAGAAACATGAAAAACTTTTTCTGTAAAAAAATGACAGGAAACGTCTGAATCAGAGCGTCACACTGCAGAAACACAGAACCAAGTATTTTAGTCCAGATCCTGAAATTAAATTAAATTAATTTTTAGATGACTGCAGATACACGTCTGTTTGCTTTGTTCCTTTTTTAGTTGCACTTCAAAAACACTAAATCTTACCAAGTAACTGTCTGTACTGCAAATATCTTAGTCACATTTCACTAAAACCTGGGAAAATTACTTATGATTCAGTTTGAAACATTTAAACTGTACTAAGATATTTTTACTAGAACAAAGTTACTCTGTAAGATTTTGTGTTTTTGCCGTGAGGACCTTGAGTTTCAAATAAAGTTTCAATCTAAAAACTTACAAGTAACATTTTGGCTTGTTTAGTTAAACTATTCCTTAATATTAAGTTTTAGTTCCTTTGGCAAATTATTTAACTAATAACCTGAGAAAAATGTCAGGTTATGAGTGAAATAATCTGTCAGAGGAACTATTTTAAAATCAATACTAAGAAATTACTGACCTAAATGATCCTAAAGGTATTTAGGTACAACAAGCTGAAAAGTTACCTGTAAGTTAGTTTTATGTATCTACAATCATCTGAAAATGACATAAAAGATATTTCAAGTTTTGCACCAGAAAATACTTTGTTTTTGTGTTGAACAGCAGATCTTCCTGCAGGTTTGTCGTTTTAAAAATCAGCAGTAAACAAATGTCTTCGCTTTTTCAAGTCCGACATGAATCTGATTCTGCTGAGCGAGAGCTGCCGTCCGGCTCCTCGGCTGAAGGTTGAGTGGAAGGAAAACCGTCGGCTCGGCCTACGGACAGGGAGTGAGCGCCGCCATGAGCAGCTCCATCTTGTAGACGAAGTTGCGTCCCTCCATCTTGCTCCAGTTGACCTCCTTGTGCGGTCCGCGCAGCTGGCTCCACTTGGCGTCCTGCACCACGTCGCTCTTCGGCAGCTCTTTGATCTGGCTGCGCGGGAACTGGACCAGAACCTTACAGCCGCTCTCCGGGCCGTTACGCACTGGAAGGAAAGCAGAGGCCGGGTCAGGAGCCGGAACCGGATCAGGAGCCGGGTCAAGAGCCGGAACCGGATCAGGAGCCGGGTCAAGAGCCGGAACCAGACCAGGAGCCGGCACCGGATCAGGAGCCGGGTCAAGAGCCGGAACCGGATCAGGAGCCGGGTCAAGAGCCGGAACCAGACCAGGAGCCGGGTCAAGAGCCGGAACCAGATCAGGAGCCGGAACC
>NW_006799987.1:2885620-2902524 GCF_000485575.1 Poecilia formosa | reverse complement strand
GGATCAGGAGCCGGGTCAGGAACCGGATCAGGAGCCATAACCGGATCAGGAGCCGGAACCGGATCAGGAGCCGGGTCAGGAACCGGATCAGGAGCCAGAACCGGATCAGAACCCAGAACCGGATCAGGAGCCGGGTCAGGAACCGGATCAGGAGCCATAACCGGATCAGGAGCCGGAACCGGATCAGGAGCCGGAACCAGATCAGAACCCAGAACCGGATCAGAACCCAGAACCGGATCAGGAGCCGGAACCGGATCTCTACTCTACAGGAATAGAGATGGATGCTACGGCTGAAGCATTTCATGTCAGTCTGTATTGATAATTATTGATAAGATTTTTGTTTTAAATATCTGAAGTGCTACCAGGCTGGTGGTTGGATCTTTCCTCTTTGTCCAGTTTTCACTCCATTCTGTTGTTTTAGCAGTTATCAGGCAAAGTGGGGAAACGTGAAACTGTTAACCAGCAGGTTGTTGCTAGGTAACCAAAGTGGGGGGGGGACCTGCCAGTTAACCAGCAGGTTGTTGCTAGGTAACCGTAGAACGAGTGAGCTGAAGTTGGAGTGAGTTAGCGAGCAGTGAGAGGTTGAACGTTCAAGTCTTTCCTCTGCCTACATTTCCCAGAATGCAACTTTTAAAAGAAAGACTCAGACTGACGATAACTCACGCTGTTGAAGCTATTTTCTCATTTTTCCTGTTAAGATGCTTTGTGATGCTGTTCTGGCTGTTGGAACCGAACCGAACCGAACCGGCCCAGCGTTGGTTAAGGCCTCACCTGAGATGGCATATTCTCCGTTGGGGGAAGCGACGGTGATGGCGGAGGCGTTCCCGATGCTCTCCACGGGGCCCAGCCCCACGTGGTTGCTGAAGCTCAGGACGTGCCAGCCCATCACCTTGGCCAGCTGCTGCACGGCGTGCACCTGGTGCTGCGACATCTGAAACGAGGCGCGCCGTCACACGCCGCCCGCTGCCGGAAACGGCTGCGGGAGCGACGGGCCGTACCTGAGAGAGGAGGAAGTCCTGCAGCTCCTGCTCCTGGTGCGACAGCGTGACGACCCGGCCGTCCCGGTGCACCACCCGGATCTGCTCCACGCCGATGTTCAGCTGCAGCTGGATGGACCTGCACGCACAGCAGCCATGGTTACCATGACAACAGGACGGTCTCCCAGAATTTGAGAAACAAAATGGCGTCCGCAATAAAACGCAGAATTTAACTGAATTCGCCGATATCTGCGACGGCGTATCGGCACCGTTAACGATCGGAATAAAAGAAATTAATTTCAGCCAATAAATCTAACATTTTCTTTTAAAAAAGTGAAAAACTTGCTACAATAAACCTCAATTTGTAGGATGGCAGAAATTTTTAAAAAATGTTTTTCGATTTGTGAAGCTGTTCGTGTTTTTTTTTTTTAAATTTGATTCTTTTCTAGTAAATCTTCAATTTTCAAAACTCAGAAATCTTCAAGTTTTCTCTAAGAAGTTTCTGACTTTTAAAACTGAGGACTTTCAACTTTTTTCTAGAAAATGTTGTGATTAACCCCAATATTTTTAAAAAACAGTTTCATTCTAAAAAATTTCTGTCTTTTTCTAGCAAATCTTCAACTTTTGAAACTCAGAAATGTCATCGTGTTGGAATCTCGTTCTGTTTGATTAGTGACAGAATGACAGGAAATGTGAACCTCCAGCTGCTGATTTCATCAGTTTCTTTCATTCCACCATGACTGAAAACTTGTTGGGTTAATAAATATGGTTAAAAAAACAAAACAAACAAATAAGGGAAGAATAAAGTTGCCTTGTCTGAGGCATCAAACTCACTTGCAGATTTGCTCGTAGCCGTGCGAAGTGATCAGCACCTTGACGCTGGACTCGTAGACGTCGTTGATGTTGGACCAGTGGGCCTGGATCTGGGGGTCCTCGATGCGGCTGGCCAGGCTGTCGATGGTCCGAGCCGTCCTGCAGAACCAACCCGCAGCGTTAGAGCCGACGCCAGAGACCGTCTGACTCCTCTGGACGGATCTTTACCACGAACAGGACCGCTTGAATGCTCTGCGCACTGCAGCAGCTCTGAGCTTCCTTTAGTTTAAAATATATTTAATTGGTGAATAAATAAACCAGAAGAAAGGCTTTGTGTTGTTTGGACTCGTGTCATGGCGGCTCTGCGCCCCGACGCAGGGAGGATGACAATGCGGGTCAAATGAAAAGCGGTCTCAGACTGGCTGAAGCAGGCGAAGCTAAAACTGCCTGACGAGGAGCTCTGGCAGTTTTGCAGAGCTCCTCTGGAAAACATTTTTAAAATGCTAAATATTTATATTTTTTATACAAGTGCTCTGGTTGTGTTGCATCGTCAGGAAATCGCCTCTTCATCAATTAATTGATTAATAAATTTGTTGACATTTTAAAAATGTATTCATCTGATTAATGGTTTCAGTTCTACTTGAATTCAAATCAAACAGAAGCTGTAAAACAAGATGGCCGCCCTGACATCACTCTGAACCACAGAAACTCAAGGAGATCACAGGTGGAAAAAAATCCAGATTTTCCAAAAATTAAATCTTCAAAAACCAAAAATGTGATTAACTGCTTAAACCAGTTTATTGTTGAGGCCTAGTTAAAGCACGACGGCGCTACCTGCTGCGCAGGAAGATGTGTTTGGCCTGTTTGATGATCTTCTCCAGCAGCCCCTCGCTCTGCTGCAGGCTGGAGATCTCGGCCTTGTCGTACGCCATCGGCCCCGCCAGCCGCAGCCGCTTGTGGCCGAACGGCGCGCTGGCCGGATGCGGCATCACCACCGAGCTCAGCTGCTGCTTGTGGAACTGAAACGGGCAGAACATCAGCGGGTCACTTCCTCTGAGTTCGACTCGCGCGTCCTGCAGGGCCGAACTGCGTCACCTCTCTCATCATCTGGTGCAGGTTGTGCTCCAGGACGTAAAGATGGTCGTCCGGTTTGGGTTTCTCCGGAGAAGCTCGGCTGCTCTTCTTCTCTCCGGTGGAGTGGCACAGAGAGATGGAGAGCTGCAGGCCTTCAGAGGGAACAAGAAACTGTAATTCTGCAAATAACACATATTTCTGAAACATATTTTAAAATGTATTAATTAAAAATAAATATAAAATGAATAGATAATTCATTTTAAATAAATAAAATATTTGATCTATCCAGTGAATATTGATCGGTTATTTATTGTTTGAACATCAGCTGTTAATTTTATTCCAGATTCTCAGATAATCTAGACTAACGTCCCAAATCCTTGAGAATTTGGCCTGAGAGTCCTTCAGTAAATGTCTCACTGTTTCCAGTTTGTAAAAATAAAGGATCTCTCTGGGACCGTTTTGTGGTTGAGATGAACCTGGGCGGTTTGGGTCCAGTAGAGACGCCGGGCCGGGTTCTGACCTGGGAAGGGCTGCGAGATGATCTGGTTCTTCACCACGATGTGCGGGATCTGCGCTTTAATCTGGACCGCTTCTCTGGAAAGCTGCGCAAAGATTTCCTTGCAGAGCAGGACGTTCTGCGCCGCCTCCAGCTTCACATGCCACGGCTGCGTTCCTGGGGAAGGATAAGACAGACGGACATCAGCGCACAGCCCGGCTGGTCTGAGTCCAGTCGGGTCAGAACCGGACCTGCTTTGCTTTTCTGGGGTCTCCTGAAGAGGTTGACGGTTCCCAGGTCACCGATGTCTGGAGCCTGTTTCTGGATGGAGACCTGAGGACAAACACAGCCGATTAGCAATCGATTAATCGGATAAAAAGTTTGGCAGATTTTTGTTCAAATCTTTTAATAGAATATTAAAAATACATTAAGAGATGCAAATAAACATAATCTGGGCTGGAACGTAGCAGCTGGTTGTTGCTAGGCAACCACAGAGCAGCGTGTTAGTTGATTCCAGTGTAGCTAGCAGTGAGAGGCTAAAGGATAAAGACTTTCCTTTTCCTACATCTCCCAGAATGCTGTGCGGTTCTGGTTCAGCGAATATCAGGATATTGATACTGATCACATCTCGCAATATACCTGGTTATTGATTTATTTACTACATCAACACGTGAAAAGCTCTGCTGACTAAGATTTTAATTAACAAATGAATAATTAATATTTTTTTTATTTTTCTGCAGATTTTGAAGTGAAGCTAAAACTACATTTGAAGACTTCCAGTAGACCAGATTCATAGAGGGTGTTTTATCTTAAATGCAACATTTTTATATATTTTGAACAGTTTTGGGTCTGAATTTGTTGTTTTCAAATTCTAAGGTACTTTATGAAGCCCAAATGGAAATTATTTTTTTTAATTAATTTAAATTCATTCTTTTTAGTTAATTTAATTTAATTAATTCTTTTAATTACATTTTTCAGCAAATCACTTTTTTTTAGCCTATACACTAGAGATGACGATTAACTGATTAGTAAATTAGTTGGTGATTATGTCATTGATCGATTAATCATGATTAATCGATCCCGCCCAGCAGATTTAATGTAGAAACATGTTTCTGCGCGGCCGGGACTCAGACCTTGATGTAAGCCGATCCCTCCAGGTCGCTCGGGATCTGGACGTCCAGCGGACAGTAGTCCTCTGGGATCTTTTTGTCCAGATCAATGTCGGTGTTTTTGATCACCTCAAACGTGCCGGGGTGAGGAAAAAGGGAACCTAAACGAGTCAGTCAAGGGTTAAAAAGTTAAAATAATCAGTTATTTGTTGGAATGAATCAGTCATTTACTGATCAGCGAGGTTTTTCTCACCTGCGCTCCGGTAGCTGAGGTCTCCCAGGATCTTGTCTCCGACTTTTCGGAGTTTCCACTGCGATCGGAGTCGCAGCAGCTCGGCGTTGAAGTCGCGCTGCCGCCGGTTCTCCTGGTTCTCAGCCACGGACTTGCTGAGCTTCTCGGCTCCTTTCAGGAGGAGCTGCGCCGCCGTGGCCAGAGATTTCTTTTTGCTGATCAGCTGGAAAACCTGCGGCGTCTGCAGAAGCAACGAGGAAACAAAACAACCGCAAACAGCGCAGAGACAAGGAAGAAGATTCATGTGGATTTATTAGTTCATCTGCTCTGTTTTCATGTAGTTTTTGTTTTAAAACGTTAGTAAGAAGTGAACATGAGAACCAAACAGATCCAAACCGCCTGCCTGTGGCTCTGGCCAGACCTTCATCAGCAACAGATAAAAATCTATTTGAATATTTCAATAAAATATAAAACATAATTCTAGATGCCATTTCAGTGACAGTGGGACCAGGGGAGGAGAAGAAATGGGAAAACCTGATAAGATCACAAAAAGCATCATTTAGTTATCCTTTATGTAAGTTTTCTTAATTATGGCTTTTAATTATTTATTTACTTACTTTCCCTCTTTTTCCACCCAAAACATCTGTGACCCTCAGTTAACCAAGGAATATTGGAGAAAAGGAAAATAATAATGCAAATCAGAAAATAACTGTTGATACTAAAGAAAAAAAAACAGGATATCCTAACCGACGTATGTTAAACAATTTAATTGTTGTTACATAATTTGGTAATGTTCTCTGCACATCTGCTCCGGTCAGGAAGGCCGACGGATCGGAGCCACGGATGTTTGACGAGGATTTTTAGCAGCTTACTTTTCCAGCGTTCGGATCCTGAGACACCGGATCCAAAGCCATGTACTTCTTCTCCTTCACCACGCTGAGCACGTCGTGGAGCACACACATCTCCGTCAGGGCGCTGCGCAGATTGTTGCGCACAGAATCCCAGGGCCAAAGAGACGGCTGGAACTTCACCGTGCCTGAAAGAAGCAACCATGAAGCCTGCAGCCTCAGCTCTGACGTCGCTTCAGGCTGGGAGACGTTCCTCCTACCTTCCTCTTCCTCCGTCTCCTGCTTGCCCCACTCCCTGTCCCTGGGCTCTCCGTCGGCCCCGTCCTCCTCGGAGTCGGAGCCCTGGCTGAAGTCAATCCTCTGTGCCAGCTTGGTCAGGTTCTGGGACATGGACAGAGGAGGGACGTACGTCTCTGTGCCGTGGAAGTCCACTTCCTGCACCTGCTTCTCACAGGAAGACTCGATGCTGATCCTGACAGCCGGACCGCCCGACATGATGAGACCAGAGCTGCAGACAGGAAGAGGAGGAGCCAACACCATCAGGTCACTTCCTGCTGGTTTAGAGGGTTCAAGCTGCAGTCGCCTTTATAAAAATATGATTTTTTAAACATTTTTGCTAAAATGATCATGTCATGACAGCAGAGCTGCATAGTAACTAATAACATTTACTACGCTGTACTTTTTATTTTTGAGTCATTTTATTATGAAGTATTTCTATTTTCAGTAAAATTTCTGGGTTTTCTATCCACTGAATGAAAAACAAACATGTTTTAACCAAAAATTCACCAATAAAATTTCAGAAGTTTTTTTTTATTGAAAGAAATTGAATTGGGAAAAAAAATATTTTGCCTGATTTTGTTATTTTTTGTTACTTATATGAATTATTGTCATTTTGCTCAATGGCATACCAAAATTTCCACTTTACTTTATATTTTGATTCGTATGATGATGTAATTTTAAAAATTAAATGATTGATAATTTCATCAGTTACTCAGTACTTGAGTAGACTTTTTATCAAATACTTTTTTACTTTTACTTGAGCAACAATATGTTAAAGTAGTGATACTCTTTCTGCTTTCTCACAGTAATAACTACAGTAATACACCACTCTGTCAGAAACAACCGATCAGAGCCAGCAAGAGGGTCTTAGTGCTGTCAATAATGCTCATGCTCACTCTCCCCCACTTTTTCTCTCCTTCACTACAGCTGATTCACCACAGCATAGCCGCCCACAACTGCTAGCATAGCCATGGTTGACAGTCAATAAATGGTTTCCCCCACAACATAAATTATTTCTCGCCATTAGCACATTTAGCAGCAGGTACATGAGCTTGATTGACAGCGCTCAGATCGCCTCCTGTTTAAAGCAAAGTCTCCAGATTTCACAGTTATTACACTTAGGTTGAGAAAGGCAGAATATCAACAGAAAATGCAGAAAACACGCCAAAAAAATAAAAAAAAAATAGATTTGCATTTCATCCCTATTTTTGTCAGCAAAATTAAAATTTTTGGCATCAAATTTGCGGGTTTGGAGGTAGAGAAAAGCTGAATATGATTCAAACACTGTCAAGCATGAAGGTGGAAGAAACTGACCGCAAAAATAGCAAATATCCAAAATCTAAACATCTTCAATCTGCCTCCAGAGCTACTGATCCAGATCTCCGTAAAAATACTAGAAACGTTCGGATTGCTCTTTTATTAAACATACTGTTTTATTTTAAATCATCAGGGTTCCTCATTATTAGCTGGATTCATTGTTTTCTTTAGTCAACATAGCAATATTAGCTCACATTAACTGCTCGTTACCCCAACGGAATATAATTAACTAAACACCAGAACTCACGAGAACAGAAACTACTTCAGAGAAGTGTTAATCGAATAAATCTCACCTGCTACTCAGAATACACCCGAATATAAGCGATTATTCGCTGAAATTGGCCAGATTTGGAGCTCCGTGTTGCTTTTTCTTTTCTAAGAACGCAGGAACTGCAGGGTCTGCACCATTTAAATGCCGGGGCACTTGGGTAGTCTGTCTTCCTTAAGCGGGCGGGCAACAACCGCTAAAACACAGCCACTTTATCTTGATGGGCTCACTTTCAAGCGTAACAGGGTTCTCTGTACCCAGGCACATGTTTGGTGTTTATGCAGCAGCATGCTTTCCCCTGGGGATAGGCCATATACTTCTGCTCGGTCAGTAACAAGTTTGGGAGTAGTTATATCGCTTTTTCCTTAACTGTATTTTTTTTTGTAATCTGCAGTTGAATAAACCCGCAAAGTCAGCTTAGTACCCTCTTCATTAAGAAATTCTTCAACCTGCTGGGATCAATTTTATTTTGTGATCGACCGCCTCCCGTGTTGGAAGTTATCGAATTGTCTGACGCTGAAATAAAAATGGTGCAGATCCGGTGTCACAACATCATAGAACCCCTGACATTTTTCGTAACTCCGAAAAATGTCACTCCACTACTATCAGCTGTTGACTTTTTAAGTGCTTCAAAAATGTTGTAATCAAGTTATTGTTATTTTAATATAATTACAATTGAATAATATATATTTATAAATTAGAAAATTGTTGTAAGTAGGAACCAAAGTACTTAAAAGCTACGGCGGTCAATTTAAACCACCGGATATGACGTTGAAAACACAAACGGTCGGTTTTGTTCAACGGGTTAGAGTTCTCCCCGAAAAAAATTGAGCATTTAGCTGTTTTTTCCTTTTATTTATATATAACTAAGCTTTTATTTCACGCTTTAACCGTGGGATTAGGTTACAATGGTTGCTGCGGCTCGAAAGGAACGGGTTTTGGACTGCGAGAGAAGTCATGTTAGCCTAATTAGCATTCAGACTCGCTTTTGTGAAAGTGCCCGGTAGCATTTTTAGGAAAATGAAGAGAAAAGTGTCGAAATTAAGATTGAGTCCCAACGAAGAGGCTCGTATAATCCGCGAGGAGCTTGACAGGCGGAGGAAACTACGGATCCAGCAGGTAATGGTTGGTTTTACCAGAAGGTTCTGTCGCTTCAACCCAGATAGCAGTCATTATTCTGTTTTTTAATCCAGTCAGATTCAAACCAAATAACTGTGCTTTTTAAAAAACAGACATGAAATGTTAAAAAGTTATCCATTTGAACAAATAAGCTCTATTTATAAACTGTTCAGCTTGATCCAGAGGAAGCATAAATACAAGGGAGTAGCATAAATACAAGGGAGTCGTTTCAGTGGACTCCCTTTTCACAAGAAGAAAACCCCAGAAAAACCAAACTCAGAAAGAGTGACCGGACCGGGAGTACTTTCTATGTTGAAAACAGAAAGACAGAATGAAGCTAGGGGATAAATTAAGGCAGCAGAGCAAGGATTAGATCTTGAGTTCTCCCTAACTCTTTTTTGATACTGCGTCCAGAACCAGTTTCTGACCTGACGTTGTGCGTTGGATGTCCAGGTGCGGGAGCAGCAGCGGCAGATCGCGCTGCAGATCCGGCGGGAGGTGGAACGGCGGCGGCAGCAGGAGCTGCGGCAGCTGGAGGAGCGACTGAGGGAGGACTGGGAGAGGCGCCAGAGGGAGAAGCTGCACACGCTGCAGAGTCTGTATCTGGAGAGCCTGCAGCTCATCGGCCAGAGCCACAGGAGCGCCAAGGAAACCGTGAGCTAGCAGAGGCTTCCTAGTTTAGCAGTGAGAAACACGTTGCTGTGGAGCCAGAATCTGGCTAGAGTAATAAGCTAAAGGAAGGTTTTATATTCCTACTTCAGGAAGCTGACCTGGCAGCTGCAACTCAGAGGGAGGAGGAGCATCATGTTAAAGCAGAGGAGCGTTACCGTGAAGCTCTGAAGGAACTCAAGATCCAAAAGACTAAAGAGCAGGAGAGACAGAAACGGTGAGATTCCTGAAAGCTGTTAAAACATTTGTGTTGGTTCAGAACGGTAACTTCCCTCCTTCATTTATAGATCCATCAATGCGAGGAAGAAGGCGCTGCAGACGGAGAAGGAACGATCAACTAAAGTGGCCAGACTCCCGCCGCCTCCGCCTGATCCCATCCAGGTGCTTCCCTGCAAAATTCAACCGTTTTCAGATTGTTTTCCTACTCTGGCATATGTATTTGGTCCAAGTAGCAGTGAGTGACCGGCATCCAAAGTTTTATCACCGTATTTTATGGAACCATTGCTATGAAACTATAGCTGTGACTGCAGGGCTCAGGCATCAGTTTGTTTCTTACTTCCGATACCATTACAGATATCTGAGGTTTAGCATCAGATATCTGATACAGAAAAACAGCCAAATTAACTAAAATGTTTTCTATTTTTAAACTCAAAGGTAAATGTACCTGAGCTACATTCAGTACATTAACTACACCAATAACTTCACAAGTTTGGTCAAACATGTAAAAACAACTTTAATTTGTTCAGTCAGAGCAGTTAGGAGCAAAACTGACAGTGGAAAATAAATAATAAAGAAACTGATCAAAACAATAGGTTGACTATCCTGGTCAAACATGTGAAAATAAACTGAATCAAATTTTCTTTGAAATGGTTCAGAAAGTGCAATTAAGAATTCTAAATATAAAGTCTAGATATCTAGATTTTTCTTCAATATTGGGACCAAAACAAATATCAACATCGGATCGGTGCAGCTCTGGTTTTCACATTTGTTGGTGGCAAAAATAGTAAATCTAACAATGCAGACAGTTATGTTTTTCTATAAATGTCATTAGTTGGAATTTATTATGACAAAGGTGCCATATTTTCAGCATTATAAGCCTCATAGAATAGATGCTGTAGGAGAGGCTGGAGTTACGTTATGCATCCACTAGATGGAGCTGCACTAAAGTGAATGTTAACAAAACAGTCCGACTCCGGTCAGGAGGAGAGCCTTCTGACTGGGCCGGGGCGTGGCCGGATGATGGTCACCCTTCTCCGTTCACACACAGCATGTTGGTGGAGAACGTGGTGCTAAACGACCTGCAGACGACCTGATTCTAGACGGTTGGTAGGTAGATAGGTCAGTCAGACTTTATTAACAAACCAACGTTCTGACAACTATCCCAGCATGCACCGCACGCTTCTTCTACGGGGGAAAATGAAGTCAGTGGCTGCTTACTGTAGTTGCTAAACCTGTTGTGGCTCAATATTGGTCCATATATAAGGCACACTGTTGGCTTTTTAGGAAATTGAAGGTTTTTAGGTTCGCCTTATAGTGCAGAAAATACGGTAAATGTAAATTCCTCTCATGATAAATGATGAACGGTGTGGTAAATGCCCAGCTGTGGCTCCGAGGTTTGACTGTTTCCTGGTTGGAGCAGGACATCGATCCCAGGAAGTCCCACATGGTGAAGAGGTCGGATCTGAACGCCTTCGCTGCCACGCACTATCACATGCCAGAGAGCGCCGTGGAGAAGGAGCTGGAGGCGGCACAGGTCAGAGAGCTACTTCTGGTTCTGGTTCTGGTTCTGATGTCCGTCGACTCTAAGCTCTGGTCGTCTCTGCAGCCTGACGCCAGACTGGAAGCTGACCTGGAGTCCAGGAGGCTGCAGGAGCTCCAGAGGGAGGAGGAGAGGAGGAGAGAGGAGCAGCTGGAGAAGGCCCGGGTCAGAGGGAGGCAGGCCCTGAGGAGGGAGCAGCTGGAGCAGGTACGCCTCCAATCCTGAAACTCTGACTCACCACGACTGCTGGACAGTAAACGATCCCAGTAATCATCACTTTACACAATGTAATGTTGTTTTGAGAACATTTTCTATTTGATGATGGCATAATAAAGCAAGTTCACCCTCAAACTGGAAGACATTTTAAATATCCAAAATAAAACCCAACTGAAAACAACAAAACAAATAACAGAAATAAAAACCACACATAATTTTCCTATATGCAGCTTCTACATGTTCACATTCAGCACTATGTAAAATAAAGTAACTTGTGCTTGGTAGTGATTCAGCCCTTTAGTCTCATGATCCAGTTTGTTGGTTTCTTGCTCTGTTCTTCTTCGCTGTCTTCGCTTTGAATCTCCGTTTCTCCCACTTTTCTGTTTTTGTACGTTTTGAATGTTTCTAATGCAGTCATGTGAACTGTTCTCACATCTCTTCTGTTCAGATGGTAGTTTCTGTGCTGCAGATGTGTTAACAGCAGCCTCTGGTTTCAGGACCGGCAGCGCCTCCTGGTGGAGCTGCAGCACCTGCAGCAGACCGACCTGCTGCGGCGAAGGCAGCAGGTGTCCCAGATGCCGCCTCAGATCTTCCAGCCTCTCTACCAGAGGCAGGAGGCCAGAGAGGAGCTGCAGAGGGAGCTGGAGTTCGCCTTCGAGGACATGTACACCGGAGAGAGACGTGAGGGCGACTCGGCTGAGGATTGATTTAGGCCGTTTACACACCTGATGGTTCGGTAGACTCAGTAAGAGTAGCACTACTTCAACATGTTTTCTCTAAAGTAAGAGTAAAAAGTAGCAAGAAATTATTCAAGTAAGACTTAAAAAGTACTGATCAAATTATCAATCATTTAAGGTTTAAAAATTACATCATCGGACGAACAAAATATAAAAGTTAAGTGGAAATTTTGGTATTTTAAAGACAAAAATACCAATAATTCATATAAGTAACAAATATAAAAATCAGGCAAAACATTTTTCTTTCAATAAAAAACTTATGAAACTTTAACAGAATCTGCAGGTTTTTTGGTTAAAATGTTTGTTTTTCACTCAGTAGGTAGAAAATCCAGAAATTTTATTCGTATGGAAGAAGCAATTCTTAAAAATAAAATTACTCAAGTAAAAGTAAAAAAGATGAGCTTAACCGTCTCCTAAAGTAAAAAATACTCCTAAAGCCAAACGTGTTCAACAAAAACAGGATGGCGTCGGATTTTTCTTTTCTTTGGATAAAGGCCATGAGTCATTTCTGCTGCTAGCGCTAGGTTAGCATGTTTGTTTAGGTTGCATTTACCCAGAATGCCCTGTGCTGTAGTCCACTTCCTGCTTTGGTCTGATGCATTCAAACTGCTGCAGTGTTCACTTCTGCCAAACCCAGACTGAAGTTTGTAGGTGGACCAGAGTTAGCTTAGCATTCACACCTCACCAGCCGAACCGGACTTTTTGACCAAAAAGGAGTCGGATTAAAGCGGGTTAGACGGGGCGGGTGTGAACGCATCCTGAGCCTCTCTGCATCAAAGTCGTTTCTCTTCTCAGGGGTTAAAGGTGATCTGGTGGTCCAGCTGGTACCGGAGCCTCTCCCAGCCTCATCCAGCACCGGCCAGGACCTGGATCTGGACCCGGACCGGGACCTGGATGTCACTGTGGATGAAAACGCCGAACCTGAGGCAGAAAATATTCAGAATGAAGTTGAAGGAGAGCAGGAAGTAGCAGATGGTGAACGAAGTTTTGACTAAAATCTCCCTTCTTCTCACGTCTGCGTCTCGTTTCACATCAAACTCTCTTCCCGCAGACGTCACTCCTCCCAGACATGCGCTCCGGAAACTCCTGGATCGGATCCGGAGCCAAAGGACCGACTGGATCAGCGGCAGCAGCCGGGTTCCTCCGTCCGTCGACTCAGAGCTGATCCCAGAGCGAGACATGAGCATCGAAACCGGATCTCTGACCCCCGAGGCGCTCGGTGAGCCCGCCGTCCGTGTGCGTCTCTGTTTGCTTTGTCTCCATAGCAACGATGAAAACTGCCAGTTTGATGCTCTCATGACGATAATCACACAGTTTTAAGCTGATTACATAATTTCCTGAAATGTGAATTTTTTAGGTGCTTTTCTCCAACATGAATGTTTCTGTTTTGTGTTTGACTCATGCAGCTGTGGAACCAACAGAACCGCCACCCGCAGCAGAACCTTCACTTCCTGCTGAATTTCTGAGCAGAATCCAGGAAGCCGAAGAAGAACGGAAGAAGCGGGTGAGAGAGACGGTTAAAATGTTTGTCGGCCTGTCATGACGTCAAATTCTCCCAGAAATGAAATAAATGAGAATGTTGCTGTTTTGAGACCATTTTAGTCCTCCAGTGATGATGTGTGGACTTGTAGAACGGAGGCTCATATGTTGAAAGTTTTCACCGGTTTGTTTGTTTGAAAGGAAGCGGAGCTGGAGGAGGAGAAGCAGCAGCAGCTCGCTCTCCTCCAGGAACTGGAGGAGCAAAAAGCCGAGCTGGAGCAGATGCTGCAGGAGGCTCAGAGGGAGAGGGAGCAGCTGAGAGCTGCCGCCCAGCAGGAGGCGCTGCTGCTCCAGCCACAGGTTCCTGACCAGGACCGCGCACCGGCCAGCTTAACCTCTGAGGAAGAAGTAGGTCCAGCATGTCTGAACAGAGTTACTGCAGCATGTTAGCCTCACCTCTCAGGTCAGGCTTTCATATTTCAACTTGAATTTCAGGATGTCGGCCATTTTTCTTTTTTTATTCCTTTAAACCAGATATTGCCATAAAATGTGACACATTTTCATGCCTTGGATGAATTTATGTCGCATCATGTTTTTGACTTTAAGGTAATAAAGCAAAATCGGATCCAAACCTGAAACTGGGACTTTGATGTTTGCGAGTTAATTTTTCTTGATGACCATAGTGGCCATGTTGAAAAAAGTTTTAGGAAATATGATTTATACGAGTCCAGTTGTTTCCGATTTGACGTGAAGAGTATTTATAAATGATAAATATTGGCAAAAAATATTTTTTTCTTAAAGACCATCTTGAATTTTTCAGTGGTTTATTTTCCAAAAAGCTAAGCCCTGAGAACGTCTGCATGTAACTGACATGTTCAGTTCTCTGCTGCAGTGATGACTTCCTGTTTCCTGCAGGCGGTGGCTCCTGCACAGGAAGACGTTTCCACCGGGAGGCTCAGACTGTACCAGCAGCGCCTGCTGGAGCAGAACAGGTGCGTATCGTTTCTCCTTCAGCTCCAGCCGCTCCGTCAGCCCGACTGAACGAAGGCGATCTTCCAGGATTCACCAGAGATCCGTGGAAGTGGCCCGGCAGCGCCTGGAGGAATACCAGCGAGCTCTCCGGATCCGCCACAACCTGACCGCCGCCGCCTTGCTGAGGCCTCCCGTTCACCCTGCGTTCCTCGCTGCCCCGTCTGACAGTCGCCCAGCGACGCCCTCCGAGCCTTCAGACGTGTCACTTCCTGCTTTCAGCAGCAGCGCCGGCTCCAGCGTACCGTCGGATCCGTCCGTTATGAACTGGTTCAGCTCACTGAGACCAGACGCTGCTCCGCTCGCCGACAGCCAGAGGTGGGCAGAGAATCCAGGACCTGTTCTCAGAGAAATACTTCAACGTGTTTTTACTCAAGTAAAGGAAAAAAAAAGTTTACTGAAGTACTGATCAAATTATCATTTAAAATTTAAAAATTACATCATCAGACGTATCAAAATATAAAGTTAAGTAGAAATTTTATTATTTTAAAGAACAGAATGAAAATAATTCATATAGGTAACATAATTACAAATCAGTTTCTTCCAACTGATGAGACGTCACTAGAAGCTGCAGGTCTGAGTCAGTCTGGTGACTTTCTGGTTTCTACATGTTTGTTTTTCATTCAGTGGGAAGAAAATCCAGAAATGTAAGAGTAGAAATATTAATCACTTGGATAGTAACCGTTTATATTTACTCAGTTATATTTACTTGAGTAACTTTTTTGAAAACTGTATTCTTAATACACTGTATTTTTTACTTGAGTAATTTTATTAATTAAATGATAATTTGATGAATTGCTCAAAACTTTTTACCAAATACGTTTTCACTCTGATTTAATTTTCTAGCCAGCTACTTTTACCTTTAGTTGAGTAAAAATATGTTGAAGTCGTTCTACTCTTACTAAGTGCAGTTTTTGGATTCTCTGCCCAGAAACTATTCATATAAAATTACTCAACTAAAAGTAAAAATACTTTAAAAGTGCATTATTTCCAGTTACTGGAGTAAATGTAACTAGTTACTACCCATCTGTGCCGGACAGACCCGGAGCTTCGCCGGTCGCTGCCCGCGGCTCCGCTGGCGCCTCGGCCACCTTTGACCCGATGACCTCCAGAGACCACAGGAGACGGGAGCTGCAGGCGGCCCAGAGACGGGTGGCGGAGCAGAGGGCGGCGCTGGCGCTGCAGCAGGAGCAGCAAGAGGAGGAGCGGCGCAGAGCAGAGGAGGAGCTGCAGCACATGAGGAGGCAGAAGGAGGCGCTGCAGGCTCTGATCGACGCCGATAGACGAGTCAGTGGCTTCACTAATCAATGACCTGATCACAGATGATTGATTAACTGGAGTAGAAAGACTCAGAAAAGACGATTGTTCTGTAAAAATGTTCTACCTGGAACATATTGCAGGTAGAACATTACGACCTGTTTACTATTGCAGCTTTAGCTTGAAATCCTGTAAATATTGAGCAGCTTTTACTGTCAAAATGATGATAATCAGCAGATCAGCCTCGCACTGTATTGATGGGATTATTAGGATTATTTTAGCTGCAGATCCTTTGCTGCTACAAATTATCAGATGTTTACTGAAGAAATAAACATTTTACTGCACTTAGGCAGTAAAATGTTTATTTTCTAACTTAAGAAATAAATAATATTTAGTTTATGTCTAATATTGTATAAAATATGCAGGATTTGTTCTGTTTAATCTGAGTGAGGACCTCCTGGTGTTTCCTCAGAGCGGTTCTGATTCTCCCAGTGACGCTTCGGACCCACAGGAAGCCGAGCGGAAACGGCTGCAGCTGCTGGCGACTCTGCTGAGAGCCATCGAAGAGTCGAACGGAGGAAGTCTGTCCCACCTGGAGGAGCCGGAGGAGGGAGACGACCTGAGAGGAGCAGGTGTCTGTCTGCCCATGAAAACCAGCTCTTATTAACTTCATACAGAAGAGTTTATCTTCTCCCTGTAAGGCTGTAAAAGCCTTTAAATGTGGACAGATTTTCCACATCATATCTAATCTGATATTTAATTTTGTGTTTGAATTTCTCTTCATTCATTTAGGGCTGCACAGATTGAGATTTTCTGATCCTTGGCCACCACCGATTCTTTTTGTTTGGTTGGTTTTGTGATGCCTGACATGTCGGGTGTTATAAAGCCACAGTTCACCTTCAGATCAGATATGTTCAAACCTGTGGACAGATTTCTGATATACATGTGTTGCCCTGATCCGAGGTGTGTGTGTGTGTGTGTGTGTGTGTCTGTGGGTGTGTGTGTCTGTGTGGGTGTGTGTGTGTGTCTCTGTGGGTGTGTGTGTGTGTCTGTGTCTGTGGGTGTGTGTGTCTGTGTGGGTGTGTCTGTGTGTCTCTGTGGGTGTGTGTGTGTGTCTGTGTCTGTGGGTGTGTGTGTCTGTGTGGGTGTGTGTGTGTGTCTCTGTGGGTGTGTGTGTGTGTCTGTGTCTGAGGGTGTGTGTGTCTGTGTGGGTGTGTGTGTGTGTC
>NW_006799987.1:2870025-2884900 GCF_000485575.1 Poecilia formosa | reverse complement strand
CTACAAAAGAGCAACTGTTAGGGATGCTCAAATATGAAAAATTGGACTGATATTGATATCTGATAGTAACACCGGTATTATGCCAGATTTACCAATATTTCATTTTATGATTTTTTTTTATCCGATTACTCGATTAATCGTAAGAATAATCGATAGATTACTCGATTACTAAAATATTCGTTTACAACAGCCCTAGTTACAGGTTAGTTTTCTAAACTACAAAAGAGCAACTGTTAGGGATGCTCAAATATGAAAAATTGGACTGATATTGATATCTGATAGTAACACCGGTATTATGCCAGATTTACCAATATTTCATTTTATAATTTTTTTTTATCCGATTACTCGATTAATCGTAAGAATAATCGATAGATTACTCGATCAATAGAAAGAATAATCGATAGATTACTCGATTACTAAAATATTCGTTTACAACAGCCCTACTTCATAATGTAACGTTATTATTTAATATTATTATTGGTGGTTAATTCCTGTGTATTTAACTCCTGGCCGCCGTAATGCAGCACCCAGTTAGCTTTGTTGATCTGCATCGTTTATCCAGGTTTAATTGTTTTAAAATATGTTCTGTCGTTTCCTTTCGAAGCTCCTCTGGTTCCGAGCGTCGTTCCTCCAGAACCTTCTGGACTCCTCCATCCTCCACGGACACAGAAGCCTCCAGTGACTCGGGTCAAACTGGGTTTCAAGTGGATGATTCCTCAACAACATGAGCTCAGCGCCATCCAAGAGGTGGAGACTCCGGTCAACATGAGTCGGGTTGCAGGTCCGCCTCCACTCCTTTGGTTCCGGACCCGTTTCGTCCAGTATTTAAACCAGGAGAAGCTCCTGATGATGATTCTTGTCTTTTCAGGCTGTAGACCCGATTCTGCTGAACGGCGGCTCGCCTTTTCAGGCCCAGAAGACGATGATCCTTCACACCTGCAGGAAGGTTCAGGATTTTTCTCCACATCTGACTGGATTCTGGAGTCTGGCTCCGTCTCCAGCTGCCGACCCAACTCTGCTGGGAGGCGGGTCGCCTTTTCAGGCCCAGAAGACGACTTTCCTTCACACTCAGCAGACTTCAGCCTGCGGTGCGGTTCTGCCAAGAGACGGGTCGTCTTTTCAGACACTGAAGACGACGCGCGTTCCCGCTCAGCAGACGGAAATCTGCAGGATGGTTCAGTACATGACACCAGGCAGTCTGGGTCCGTCTCCAGCTGTAGATCGGACTCGGCTGGGAGGCGGGTCGTCTCTTCAGGTCCAGAAGACGACGTTCCGTCACGCCTATCAGACGTTAACCTGCAGGATGGTTCTGCTGACAGCCGGGTCGGGTCGGAGACCTCCTGCCGTCTTCCCTGGAGGGAGCGACTCCTGTCTGGGGCAGCAACGACTCCAGAGTCGTCTGGTTCTGGTACGGATGCGCAGAAACGACCTGCTGAGGGAGAAAACGTGAAGCTGCAGTGATTCTCCTGTTTTTCTAGATTTGGCCATGAAAGCGACGTCAGCGCCTTGTTCTGATTCTGGAAGAGGAGCCGACTCGCCCGGTCCTGCAGCTCTGAGCTCTGGATCCCCCTCAGAGGTAACCGTGCCGAGCTAACCGCGCAGTCTGTGTGACTCTAATGAGAATCAGACGGATTTGACTTCATATCTGGACTTTCTTCTCCTGTGAATCCCCTCTGAGGTCCACCGGCTGTGGATCAGTGATGAAAACTAGCCAAATCTGAGAGCGGAGGCAGACGACGCCTCCACCGCTGATTACGCTGGAGAAGCTTCTGTGTGTGTGTGTGTGTGTGTGTGTGTGTGNTGTGAGCATTGTGAGAGTTGAAGGGAACTGAGAAGGGAAATACCAGGGCATGAAAGAGAGCATTAAAATGTTCTGTCTGGAAATCAGTGGAGTTGGCACTAGCGATGGGCTTGGAGACTTTATTATAGACACTTTATTGTCGTGGAAACGATGATTGAGTGTAATTGTGTTTTTCTGTCTCTGTCGCTCCTTCACCCCGGCTGAAGGAAACTGCAGACTAATGATAACACCTTCTGAGACGGTGGCGTACACACTGATGCACAGGGTATTCACAATCATTTTGCTGGTGAAGCTCTGAAATGATTAATAATTAAAGAAAGAGGCAATATTTTGTGTTTTCCTGGCACATAGTGCCATTTTATTGCATAATCAAGTAACTATACTTGTCAGTAGTAGTTGTTGTAAGAAAGCTATATATCAAATATAACTTAAATGAAATTTGACTTTGTAATTGAAATTGGGCCTCTGTCTCTTTAAGAAGTTCCTGCTCTTAAGAAACTCTGCCTTCAGGAAGTTTTCACAACATGGCTCCTTTATTAACCCTTTAGCAATATTTTTACCAGCATTGCACTGAGAAATAGCTCATATAATTAGGTCAGCAGACGTGCAGTTTCACCAGGTGTTTGCTAATTGCTGCTGGCTAGTCTGAAGGAGCTGAGTGAGGCAGAAGCTCAGAAGCTTGGAAACTGCAGCTCTGAGGTGCAGCTTCACCCTCAAAGGCGGGGCTAGGTCCAACCAAGCATTTTGCACAGCTGAATGGTTGCCACGGGAGATTAAAGGACTTCTCAAACATGCATGAAAGAATCAGGTATGTTCGGATGAGGGATAAACATTATAGTATAATGTAAAGCTCAAAGTTAATTTTATATAATACTGCCTCCTGTGGGCAGAATTTCTAAGTTTTGTACATCCAGTTTTCCTCTAAAATCACCTGCTGAAGAACCCGACCTGCAGCCTGTTCTGTGTCTGCCCAGTGACAAGGTCAGATCGGGTTTATTTTAAGCTGCTTTTACAGAAACCATTCGGGGGCTCCTTAAAAGGTTGTTGTTTTGCTATGAGTGTTTTTGGCGACACCTCACTTTGCTTTCTAAAAGGTTTGGCCTCAGGTGGTCACAGTACCTGCTGCTTGGAGTGTTGGCGTTTCAGAAACAGAAAGTGTGTGTGTGTGTGTGTGTGTGTGTGTGTGTGTGTGTGTGTGTGTGTGGTGTTGTGCGTGTGTGTGTGTGTTTCTGTGTACTGAGCGATGATGTGAAACGTCTGAACCTGAATCGTGTCCATTCAACACGTTTTCATGAGGGTTTCTACACTTGAACTGAGCTCAGTCCTTTAGTTCTGATCCGATTAGTAATAACTAGATCGGTCACCGATCGATCGGCACACCTCTAGTAATAACCGGCACGTCGTTTATTTTAGTCCAGCTTTTCATGACTTCTCTTTATTTTGCCACTGGAATGTTTTTGTTACATAAATCGCTTTAACCCGTCTTGTTGCTGAAACGTGCTTTACAGACACACCTGAGTGAGTCTCCGGTTTTGCCTCAGGCTCTCTGCAGGCTGGCCGGCTCCGACTGCCTCTCCTCCACCACCATCTCCAGCGGCAGCTACGTCTCCACCGACCCGGAGCAGAATGTCGGTGAGTCAGCCAGACCTGAAACCCGCAGTTGTTATAATAACTGACTTGCCATGTCTCTATAAATCAACTAATCGCTCAATAATTTCTGTTTGCATGATTCATTGTTTTTGTCTTTCTACCAAAAACTGGATGAAAAGTTTTCATTCTGGTCTTTTATTTTGGAGGATAATTTAGTTTACAGAGGCTTTATAATTAATGTTATTGGTTGTTTGTGTTGTTTTTATTCATTTTGGATATTTAAAATGTCTTCCAGTGTTAAATGTTTATTTGAATTTAAAGTTTGTTGTTCTTTGGGAATGACTTATTATTATTATTATTATTATTATTATTATGTCATGTTTATTATATTACTGCAAAATGGTCTCAAAACAACAATATTATCATTTATGGCAATAACTTCTGGGACAATTTATCAACCAGCAAAATGTTTTATTGTGACTAATTATGACTTTAAGACTCAAATTTATTACTTATTATTTTAATTATGACTTTTTATTGTCTTAATTATGAATAAAACTAATTATGGCTTTTATTCTGGTAATTCTGACTTCCTGTTGGGCTTTTATTTTGCCTTCCGCTGTGGAGCAGAAAACGTGTCTAATCGTTAAAAATGATCGCCAGCTTCCTGTTGGTTTCAGCAGACAACCCTCGGCTCTCCAACCCGACTGGACCGGGTTCTGGTGCCGCTTCCTGTGCGGGTTTTCCGGACTCGTCCGTCCCCGCTGGCCCGCCTGTTGACTCGGTGTTTAACGACAGCGTCATCCAGCGCATCATCGATAAATACACCAGAGAGCTCGACATCTCGCTCAGCGCCGCAGGAACGACGACAGGTCCGGATCCCGTTCCATCTCGGCCCGGTCCGGCCCGGTTCACGTCCAGAACGATAAAATCTCTCCTGTTGATCTCAGACAGCGACGCTCTGGAGGAGTCCGGCTCTTCGCTCTCTCAGCCGTCCAGGACGGAGGATGAGACGTCGGCTCGTCGTCGGCTCGCCCGGCGCCACCCGGTGGCCGGCCACGACCCAAACCCGGTCAGTCACTCATCCATTCAACCAGGTTCAGATCAATCAGAAGATCTGATCGGTTGATCTGATAAACCAGCTACATGTAATCAGAGCACAACTTGGAAACGAGATGGAGGCGTCAGATTTTAGCGGTTGGAGGATCTCTCTCTCTCTCTCTATCTCTCTCTCTAGTCTTTGGCCACGAGCCATTTCTGCTGCTCGCGCTAGGCTAGCACGTTAGCTTTGGTTGTATTTACCCAGAATGCCCTGCGGTCTCCGGTCCGGTTCTGAGCCTTTCTGCTGTTTTCAGGAGCAGAACCCGTCCTGCGTGGCTCCAGAGAGGCTCTCTGTTCTGGAGCGGTTGGTCGGCCAGCCGTCGGCTCAGTCCTCCATGATCGGTACCAGGCCCGGTCCGCCGGGTCGGAGCGGCTGGGACTCCACTCTGAGCCAGATGATCGGCCGCCTGTCCCAACAGTCCGACAGTCCGGGTTTCTGGGCTGGTCATGACACGTCGGAACCGTCTTGGTCGGATGAGCTGCCGGAGGAGGTCCAGATGAGGGTTCTGGTCGGGGAGCTGCAGGTCTCTGCCGATCAGCTCAGTGAAAGCTCCGGTGTGTTTTATTCTGGATCATTTCTGGTTTTTTAGTTAAAGATAATTTAAATTTAAATTAATGACCGAATTCAGGTGAACGAAGTTCTGCAGCCGAGTCCAGAGAACCATCAGGACTGCAGCGCCGCCTGGCTCGGAGTCCGCCCGCCTCGAACTCGGTGCTGCAGAACCGAGCCGGGCTGGAGGACCTGGACCCGCACGGCGCCGACGGTGAGAGAAAACATCAGGAGTGTTTCTCATTTAAACCCGATTTGGTGTTCTGGGTTCCCTCAGCCTGGCGGGCTGCCAGGATTAACCAGCTCCCACCAGGACAAACGATTGTTTATTTAAAATATTATCTTTACCAGCAGTTTTTGAGTGTCTTCACTCCAGATATCTATTAATTGATTACAGAAATAATTTTCAACTAATTTAATAATCGATTAATCAGTTAATGATTTTAGTCCTACATTTTTTGTTCTTCAGAAATAAAGTTGGACTGAAACGACTCGTCTTTCTCTCTCCACTCAGATTCGTTCCACCCGCTGCGTCCAGAAATCACCCACAACGAAACCGCTGACCCCCCTGTGACCTTTCACCTTCCTGACCTCAACACATCAGACGATCCGTCGCTGGAGCAGCTGAGAGCGGAGGAGCCGGACGGCCACAGAGACGTTGAGGAGTCCTTCTCCCGGCTCGTCATCTCCGAGTGCGTCCAGCAGGACGGAGTCCTGACACCGCCCTGCGTGTCCTACATGTCCCCCGCCCTGGGGACGGCGCCCTGCGTATCCCACATGTCCCTCGCCCTGGGGACGGCGCCCTGCGTGTCCTACATGTCCCCCGCCCTGGGGACGGCGCCCTGCGTGTCCTACATGTCCCCCGCCCTGGGGACGGCGCCCTGCGTGTCCCACATGTCCCCCGCCCCGGGGACGCCGCCCTGCGTGTCCCACATGTCCCCCGCCCTGGTGACGCCGCCCTGCGGGTTCGGGGAAGCGTCCGCTCTCGGCTCGTCGGAGGCAGAATCCTCCAGAATTTCCGTCCCAGTCGGTGAAGGTCAGGATTTCTCCAGCTCAGAAATCACACCGGTATGTTTTCATCTGACTGACGTAGAAAACAAGAATCATTTTAAGGTTCGATCAGGTGCAGAAAATCTAAAACGGATCATTTTAAGTTGTGTGGAAAATTAAATGAACAGCAGCAGCAGCTAGCGTAGCGCTGCGTGTTATGCAGAGCTGGAGAGCAACTAGTTACATTTACTCAGTTACATTTACTTGAGTAAAGTTTTGGGGGAAAAAGTACTTTCAGGAGTGTTTTTAGCGCTGAACTGTTAGTTCCTCCTGCTGGATCTGAACCGGGTGGATTTGTGGTTCTGTAGGAGTCAGACGGGGAGAGGGGCATCCTGGAGCAGTCTCAGATCACGTTGGTGAGTCTGACGGACACGACGCTCCAGGACGCGGTCGCCACGGACGACGAGGGACTGCAGGACGGTCCAGACAGCATCACAGATGGACAGGAAACCATGGAAACGGAGCCGACAGAGGTTCATTTATCTCAGCTTTACATCGAATCTGCAGTAACTTTAATTAAAAATGTTTGTTTGTTAAACTTACCAGAATAATACAACATATTAATGAACAATGTAGACAGAAAACATTGAAATTAGTCTCAGAAATGTTCTTGAAAAAAATTGAAAATTTGTGTTTCAAAAGTAAAATATTTGCAAGAAAAACGTCACAAATGGTGACAGTTTGAACAAACATCAACATTTTTCTAACCGGCACGCTTTGTCCACCAGGGGGCTGAAACCACGTTGGCTCATCAGACGCCATCAGGTACAGACAGATCAGCTGCTCAGGTCGAAGCATCAAGTGAGGCCTTAAAGCCGCCATCTTGATTATGGCCGCCATCTTGTTGGTCCCCGTGTCCAGCGTCCCTCCTGGAGTTCCTCTGGAGTCCCAGCAGGAACCAGCATGACGTCTTCCAGCGGCGGCGCCGGGTTCTCATGCAGCGGTCCGACCGGCGCGTTCAGGAGATCAAAGCCAAGCGGGCCGCTGCCAGGAACGGACCCCCGAGTTGGGTTCTGGTCGAAGGACGAGATACAGGTAGAGCCAAGGTCCAGACCGTCCCCAGGAAGGAGACGGCCGAGTCCCAGAGCACGACGGAGGACAGGAAGAGAGCAGAGAGGAAGCTCCGCCCACCTCCACCAGGTAGCACACCTTATAAGGTCTACGACTTTAACCTCAGGACGTTTTTTATCGCATTATTACGACTTACTGTTGTACGACTTTTTGTGTTATTAGAATTTTCTCAGCTTACAAATTTCTCATAACTGTTTCATAATTCTGATCCTTTTATTCTGAGAATATAATAGTTTTGTCAGAGCACTTTTTCCAAAATGTTACTCTAGTAAATGTAACTAGTTTCTCTCCAGCTCTGGCTGCGTTTTGCTGTTTTACAGATTTTTGTTGTTTTTCCATCCTGGTTCTGATTCGTTCATCTCCAGACGTCGTTTTAACAGAATTTTGCGACCCGGTTCTTCTCTCAGGTCGCCGCTCCGGTCCTCAGATCGGAACCGACGTTCGGATCAGCGATCCGGATCAGAGGAAGCGGAACCTGTCAGAGATGCACCAGCGGACCCAGAGGTACCGGCGGGCCGGGGCGGGCCGTCTGCGCTCTGAGCAGTGTGTGAGCGCCGTGTGTGTGTGTGTGTGTTCAGGCTGTACGAGCAGCTGGAGGAGGTGAAGCAGCAGCGAGCAGCCCGCAGCCGGCAGGAGGACTGGGCCAGGAACCGGCTCAGGGCCAAGGAGTTCCACAGGGTAGGAGCGTTTCCGCCTCGGGTTCCTGCAGCAGAACCGCAGCTCACTCTGATTTCCCTCCACAGAAAACGCTGCAGAAGCTCCGAGCCAAGCAGACGCCAACGTTTTAATTTATCACCTTTATTTAATAAAAACTCAGATTGTTTTAAAGATTGGGCTCAGACTGATGTTTGGCACAAATAAACATTTATTCAGATGAATTTATTAAATAAACATAATTAATTCGCAACAAGAAACCAAAGTTATAAAGATTAGAGAACCCAAACCGATCATCCAGGAGGTCGGTGTTAATCTGGTGGCTGAAGAGAATAATCTGGAGATTAAAACCGTCAGCAGAGGCTCAGAGTTTGGAGAAAAGCGTCTCTTTGGGGCTTTTCTTCTCCATGGCGGCCTGAGCCGACTTCATCACATCCTGGGTCTGCAGCATGCTCATGTTCCAGGCCGCCTGCAGAGACGGACAGGAAGAACTGCAGCCAACGTTTTACTTTATATGATCAGCATGATCCAATACTGAAACCGATAAAAAGTCAAACTCAAATAACATAAGATCTATGAAAAAACTAAACAGATCAAATAAACATGAATATTATCTGATATGAACTTTAAAAAAATAAAATTACACAAAATAAAAGTATTCTAATAAACCTGACTAATATATCGACTAATAAAATGCAAAAAACTTCAAATCAAAAAGACTAAAAAATATAAACTAATAAAGATAAACGGGCCAAATGAACATTATTATAAACTTTAAGATAAACAGATGTAAATAAAAGCAGCGGGGTGCCGAACCATGTAGTCCAGTCCCTCAGCGACGCTGTGATCTCTGGAGTAGATCAGGTTGATCTTGGTTCCCTGCACGGCCACCGGGCTGCGCGCCGCTATCTCCGCCGCCATGTCCAGCGCGCCGGCCATCATGGCTTCCTGGTCTGGAAACACCCGGCTGCAGCGACAAGCACGTTCAGGCTGCAGCTCAAAACGGGAGTCACAAAATAAGGATTGCTGAAAATGTCACATTTACAGAAAATAAAATCTGGGGGAAAATATGAGTAAAGTTTTTAAAGTGATTAGTCCAAATACCCGACTGTGTAAAATCTGCCATCGCTTTTAACGTTGGGTTTTTACCTGACCAGTCCGCTGCTCTTGGCCTCGTCGGCGTACATCTTCCTGGCGGTCAGAGCCAGCTCGTTCACCAGGCTGCACACACCGCACATGACCTTTCAACTCAAGGTTCCTGCTAATAAACATGGCCGAGTCCGAAACCAGCGGACCAGAACCCGGTCGGGTTGGGTTTTACCTGCGGCTGCCGATCACTTTAGGAAGCCGCTGCAGCGTTCCTACGTCCGCCGCCAGACCGATATCCACTTCCTGTGAAACGGAGACGATCCGGATCAGACGGAACCGCTCAGAACGTTCCCAACCATCAAGACTGAGCTGCTGACTTTAACAGGGAAGTTCAAAGAGTAAAAACTCCAGAGAAACTTATGGTCCTTCATCCACACGCAGCTCAGTCTCCATAAAAACAAACATGTCCGCCACGTCTTAAGCTGGAATGGTTTCCGAAACGTTCCCATCCACACAAACACGCCACTCAGTGTTGCTTTAAACATGCCAACCCATAGGGGGCAGTGCAGCACAAGGCCAAAACCTGTCAGCCAATCAGATTGCTTCAAATAACCACAACTTCCTGTTAGGACTTAATCATGGCGCCAGGAGGATCAGTTGTAGCTTAAGCTACTTTTAAATACTTTATTAGAATATGAGGTAATTAAAAAACAAAACGCTTTGAAATTGTGTCAAAGCAATATGTTGATATATTAGTGCATCATTTGTCCAGCTGCAACTATTCCTGAGTTTTGACCCGTTTTCTGACCTTGACCTGGAACCAGGCGTCCTGGGTGCACAGCCGAATGTCACAGGCTGTGATCAGGTCAACGCCTGCAGGAAGAACCAATAATTATTAGAAACGATCAATAATCTGGTTTAATTAATCAGCTGCAGCTCTGTTTTAAATGAATTTATAGCATCTAAAGGCTAAATAAAACATTTAATCAGTGAGAAAAGGCAGAAGCAGGTTTTAAAAGATTTTTTTTCTACATTTTTAGGATTTAAGATGAAAATATGAAATAAATTTGTAATTTAGAACATTTATATCTGTTTTTTTATGTTTTTAGGTAGACAACATAAAAGTTTTCAGTTAAATCACCTTGTAAGTTTTGTGTTATTTCAAACGTACTGAGATATTTGACTAAAAATACTTGGAAAGATTTCACTTTTACAGTGAAGGACTTTGTACCAGTAAAAACAAAGGACCTTCTCTTTCCTGAATAAAATAACTCAAATTAATAAAATCCTTGCAGTTTCAGATTAAGTAAATTTAACTGTAAATTTTTAAAAAATCTAATTAAAGGTTTCTTATCAAGTAAAAATAAGCAATGACTTCATGTCTTTGTTACGCTTCTCGCTGCTGGATTTATGTCGGCCATCTTGATGGCGTCCTACCTCCTCCGATGCAGGCTCCATGGACCGCCGCCACCACCGGCTTTGGACACTGCAGGAGAAGAAGAAGAAGTGAACCCTGAGCGTCTGATGAGCCTTTCTGACCGCCGGTCCTCCCTCACACCGTTTACCTTCTCCAAGACGGAGAACGTCTCCTGGTACCTCTTGATCAGTTTCCTGACGTTCCAGGCGATCCGCGCCGAGTCGTCGCCTTCCGGCTGCAGAATGTCGCCCGCCATGTCCATCAGGTCGAGCCCTGGACGGCGGCAGGTCAGACGGGATCAGAACCCGGCGGCGGCATCGTGGCGTTGCCCACAGAGTCAGCTGTTTATTTTCACCTCAGAGTAGTCATCTGTCTGTTATTCCTATCTCAGTTTCATCCACTGGGGGGAGTACTAACTTTTTCCATGTGGGCCAAAATTGTCGATAAAACAATCCGACTTAAAATCAAGCAAATAAAGTAACTCGATTTTTAATGTAGATCCAAAACTTAATGGGATTTTTACAACGGCCTGCCAGGAGCTTCGTAAGTAGAAATAAAGAAGTACATTCCTGCCAAAAACTTAGAAATTCAGTGATTAAGTCTCAGAAATGTTCTAGAAAAATGTGTGACATTTGAAATTCAGAAATCTCCAACTTTTTTTGTTTATCTTAAAATTCTTGCACATTTCCTTGTTTATTTTTTTTTCTAGAAATTTTCTTAAATTCATCAGAATTTCTTTCTGTTTTTTTATTGGTAAAATTTGTGAGATGTTTTTGGCAGAAATGTACTCTTCCTGTTTTTTATACATTTCCAGTGGCATTAATCCGCCGTCGTACTGGAGCAGGTTGATTTTTGCATTTAAAGAAACAAACTTCAGAGACTGGAAACAGATTCTTAGATTTCTGCAGCTGTTTGCACTAATCTGAGTATTTTCTGCATGTCGTTGTTTATTATGTATTTTATATGAAAGGTCACATAAACGTATTTCTACTAAAGGCCCGTTTCCAGCCAGACGGACGCTCACCTGCTGTGAAGGTCGACCCCGCTCCAGAAATCAGCACCACCCTGCAGGTCTGGTCGTCAGAGATCTGCTGGAAACACTCCACCATCTCCCTACAATGAGAAAAACCACCATTTGTAACAAAACAATGAAATTATCAAAAACTCGTCTCAAAAAGACAAACTATTAACTAAATTCATGATAAATGACTTATTTTTAGCCCAATTAAAACCCCAGATTCAGTGTCTCTGAGCTTTAGAAAACTGAAAATGTCAAATATAGCATTCACAGAAAGTTGAGTGGAAGGAAAAACTACACCACCCTTCTAGAACTTGGGGAAGTTTGTGAAATGTAGTTGCACCATTAGGATTTTCCACCTGAAAATGTTGCTGGTTTAAAATAATTTCTAAACTTTATTTGAAATCTATAAAAGCCCCTTAATATCTGGGTCAAAGGTCAGCAGTGTTTACAATCTTGGAGGGATTTTTAGCCTCAAACCTGATAAATAAAATTAATTCAGAGACGCTAATGTGACCCGAGCCAAAGTTGTGCAGCCGCCGGGTTTGAGGGAATTTATGACATTTTTTTTTTACCATAAAGTTAATATTTATGTACATTTATTTATTACAGTTTTTGTAGAAGCTGTTACGGTAGAAACTAAATTCTTGGTTTAAAACTGTATTTAACTGGTTACAGTCTGACCTAACAGGACTTTTTTTGTAAAATGAATTCCCAATTTGAATAAAGAACATAAAAAAACAATAAAATTGATGTAAACTAAAGATATGAATTAAAAATGATTATGCTAAACTGGCAGAGATGCGCCATATTTAACAATAACAAACTTCTACTTTCCATTTCATTGATACTTAATGTGGCTCAAAAATAAATCTCTGATTTTTTCATATTAAATCTGATTTCTGATTTTAATAATAAAAAAATAAATTACAAGTGATGGAAAATATTCTCAGAAAGTGGGTTTTACTTTAATCCTCCCTTCTGTGAGCTGAACTGTGGAGAACAGAGCCAAATTACCAGAAAAAACTTTGTTTTAATGAGAAAAGCTTCAGGATTAACGGACCAGCTCAGCCTGTGAACCTTTACAAGATGCTCAACTTTCCTCATTTCAATTTGGTTTAATCATAAAGTTATTACTTTATTCTCCTTATAGTACGACTGTTTTCTGGTAATATTAATATTTTATTCTCGCATTATTTCGACTTCATTGTCATATTAATTAATTATTGCAATATTCTTGTTTTACTCTTGTAATTAACCATAAAAAACAAAAAAATCGCAGTCTGGCCCCAACACTCAGAGCCCAAATAAATAGAAAAACACGCTTAAACAAGATGGCTGCCCTGGGCGCGATGACATCATCCTGAACTACGGAAACCCAGAAAAAAAATCAACAAAAAAATCCAGATTTTCCAGAAGTTAAATGTTGAAGAACTGAAAGCGGAGCCGAGTGTTGGTCTTGCCTCCAGAAGGCTTTGTTCATGGCGTTGAGCTTGGCGGGTCGGTGCAGCTGGACGTGCGTGACGGACTCGGCCGGCTGGCTGACGGCCAGCGTGGTGAACGGCGCCGTGGGCCCGTCTGAGGACGACATGGTTCTGACCGGGACGGGTCGCCACATCCTGCCGTCTGAACGACAAAGACATTTCATTTTTTTATTCACAGAGAAAAGATGACCTTTGACCCAGCTGAGGAGAAAAACTGCATCACATTTTATTAAAGTTTAACATGTCTTAAAAGAGTAAAACTTATAAAAACAAAAAGATTCTGATTCAGATCAGGAGTTTAAATCCATTCAGGCATTTTCCTTCACTTACATTTTAACAAATGAAAAACATTGTTTACTGTTTCTCCCATTGTTTTTTTTGAATACTTGTTTATGGTTGTGAAAATATTTGCTAGTAGGACAGAAATAGTTTCTAAATCTGAATTTATTCTTTCCTTTTATAGATTTGCTGCTGATCATTTGTTACTTTCAGTTCATTCTTTATGTTATGGAATAATAGTATTTTTCTCACGTAAACTATTATTCAACTTTATTTTTATGATGAAAGAAATAAATCTCTAAAACTCTGAAAAAAAACTTTTCACCACATGAGCAGTATATTTGAAGTATTAAACAACGTTTTAAATGTTGGTTGTTTTCTATTCTTTGTGTTTATTCTCAGCAACAAGAACAGATTATGTGTCGCTCATTTTTCTAAAAAAATATCTTGTTTTATGTTGCTCAGTTCCCCAAACATTTGTGCTAAAGTCTGCCCTTGAGGAAAAGTCACTGGATGTTTGTTGTGAAATCAAATAATTGCATCAAACATGGTTGACTAATGATCAATATTTTGTGTTTTACCTTTCACTTTTACTAGACTTTAATTCATCTGTAAAATGTGTAACTGCATCAACAGCCAAAATGGAAGATCATTTTTGTTCTGTGACCGAGGGCCGCTCAACCTCACTTCGAGGCCTTAAATGGCCCCCTATCCGCACTTTGGACACCAGTGGAATAAGTTCTACCTGATTTTAGGTAAGTTGTTAAAAATGTTTTGTTAATTTTAAGGAAACTCTAAGAACTTTGACTCGATCCGTAAACTTGACCTTTGACCTATATTCCATTTAAAGCTCGTTTCTTTCATTTAATCGGATTTTCGAACCTAATCTCCGACAAAAACATGAGGAGATGATCGGAAACTACATGTTTATTTTTTTAACTATGAAGTTCACAAACTGCGAGTTAATAAGCCAACATAAACATAAACGAGTTAATAAGCCAACATAAACAGTTAAACTTACATTTAGGCAGGGCTGATCTAAACAGGACCGACAGCATCGCCCTTTGCCCTGCAGACATCGGATGTTTTCAATGTGATAAAACTGAGACATTTAAAAATCCCTGCTAGCTACCATGCTAACTAGCATGGCTAATGCTAACTGAGACCAGCTAACTTACCGAAACTCTCCGCTGCTTCACTGGTTCACCTCCAACTAAATGTTAAACAACACAACAATGTATGTCTAAAATTAAACTACAAACCGGAACGAAACTTTCAGAAACGGATTCCCAGCCATTTGAGCTTCTAATACGGTGGCCGATGAGGCTCACGTAGCGTACGGAGAAACGCGAACTGATCTGTTCAGGATTTTGATACTGTTGAGTTTTATATGAATGTTAAAATGAAGTAATTTATATATTTATTCAACATGAAATAACATTTCTAGAGATAACAAGGAAAAACTGATAAAAAGTGTTTTTGTAGAAGTGCTTTAAAAGTAAACTGATATTTTTAAAGAATATTTCAATGAAATTTCAGTTCTTCAAACTAAGTAGGTTGAAGACTTAACTAAGGTTCAGTAGGAAACGTGTATGAATTAAAATGAAATAAAATGAGACTTATAATTCCACCTAAAAGTAGTTTAACAATCAGGGTGCTTTCTGTCAGCCAAAATAATGAATTAGCACATAAACTTCCTCGGTAACACTTTATTTGAAGGGGGGTGAATAAGACTGACATGACACTGTCATAAACATGACATAACACCTGT
>NW_006799987.1:2816644-2869680 GCF_000485575.1 Poecilia formosa | reverse complement strand
ACAGGTGTTATGTCATGTTTATGACAGTGTCATGTCAGTCTTATTCACCCCCCTTCAAATAAAGTGTTTCAACTTCGTCTTGTACAAAATAAACAAAACATGGATAAAATACTGAATCCATTGTCCTCATCTCAACCGCAAGAGATCAATCAGCAAAACATTCTCTGCTGCTGCTCCTGATTTTTCTTTTATCTCAATTTCTGGGATTAATCTGAACATTTTAGTTTTAGCCATGTTTCTCTTTGTACACAATGTCTTAGACTGAACGGTAGATTTTTTTTTTCTGATTTTTTTTTTTTTTTTTTAGAAAAAAATAAATTAATAAATATTAATCTTAAATTTTTTAATAGAAAACTTCTGGGATAAACTTTAACATTTGTGAGGTTGATTAGGTTTAACATTTTTTATTTTTTCATATATTTATTATTTCTCTGAGCTTCTGAATGTGTTTAGTTAAAAGTTAAATCCTACAGTGACTCAGGGAATATTTTAATCTCCCACCGTGAGTCAGAACCGGATGTGTGGAGTTGATGAAGGTCCGTCAGAGGAATGAACGGCATACTTACCTGGCAGGGGTGACTCCATGATCCTGTAGGTGGATCGCCCAGGGTGAGGATCAGCCATTGCACTGCGGCGATCTGACCTCTGTGAATTCTCCACATGGGAGAATCTCAACTGCACAATTTATGGTGGTGGGGGACTGCGTTCGCGCTCTCCCCTGGTTTTAATGTTAAATAATAAACTTTAATCCAACATTATCTGTACATTTGAGGTTTTAACAAATAAATATTTCTGTCATTAAAGCTGTATATGTGACTTGCATTAAAAATATTTTTACATATATTTTATGACATTATAATAAAAAGGGAAAAAAAATAGTTTGAAATGTTAAAAGTATGATTGAAAAACTCAGAAATTTTTTGATTAATCTCAGAATTTTCCTAGCTAAAACCTAACGAGAATTTTCTCCAGAACAAGCTGAGACTTCTGAATCTCTGAGTGGAAATTTACTTCCACTTTATTTTTTCTGTCTTCCCTTCGTCGTAAATATAAGACAAATAATCAGAGAAAGAATCAAACTCCTCTGCCTCTCTCAGTGCTCCCAGTACAAACTGTAGAAACTCTTCACTCTTTCAGAGCGACCAGTCAGAGCCAGGAGGCGGGGCTTAGCGCTGCCAATCATTCACAGGTGCCAACTGTGATAAAACAAAGTGTATCTGTTGTCATTCATTCAGTTTGTTTATTCCGTTAAATGTCATTCCTCGCACTGACCAGCAGGTGGCAGCAGCAGAGCGGCCAGAAACGCCGTTCTTGATACAAAATAAAAGATTTGTTTGTTTTCCTTTACATTTTAGATATATAAATATGAATTAGATAATTGTTTCAGATGTAATGAGTTATACATTTTTCTTAGGATGCTAAGGTTTATTTGAAGACGAAATAAGTTTTAAATGCTAAAATTACTTTAACATGTTTTAGCATTGTCGCAATGCATTTTGGGAGCTATAGACCGCCTGTATATTGGTTAATTTTGATTTCTGTTTCATAAATGTATTATTTCTCTGAGCTTCTGAATGTGTTTAGTTAAAAGTTAAATCCTACAGTGACTCAGGGAATATTTTAATCTCCCACCGTGAGTCAGAACCGGATGTGTGGAGTTGATGAAGGTCCGTCAGAGGAATGAACGGCATACTTACCTGGCAGGGGTGACTCCATGATCCTGTAGGTGGATCGCCCAGGGTGAGGATCAGCCATTGCACTGCGGCGATCTGGCCTCTGTGAATTCTCCACATGGGAGAATCTCAACTGCACAATTTATGGTGGTGGGGGACTGCGTTCGCGCTCTCCCCTGGTTTTAATGTTAAATAATAAATTTAGGGAAAACTGCTAGTACTGATATTTCATAGGCATTTAATACTAAAGACTTAAGGTTTTCAGCTTTTTACCAGGCTTTTAGTAATAAATGTTATTTTAAACTTGCTTTATTCTGAAATACAGCTAATTGGTAAAACCAGTAATTAAAGTTACTTATTTTAAACATATTTCATATGATAGTGGGGACTATGTTCTCGGTCTCCTCTGGTAATAAAAGTTGTCTTTAAAAGTTCTAGTTGTCGACTTTTTCCCCATCTTTGAACAATGCGATTTTTCTGTGTTTTTTAATTCAAACTTTAGTGGGCTTTCTAGCAGGAAGTGAATCATCGGAAGTCAAAATTGGAAATCAAAGAAGAAAGCGCAAATTTCCTTTTAGGAAAAGCACATGATAACAGCAGGTACTACAGAGGAATTCCTTCAAACTGTTACCCCTCATGGAAACAACACGAAGTTCAGGTCTATCGATCTGGGTATAGGAGGGAAATGGAGCCGCTGCACATAAACTCACTGTTGACGAACCCGTGGTTCCGCGTTGGAAACGAAACCTTTTACTGGGTCCTTGTGAAAAACTGAGCGGCCTCAGAGGTTTATACAAGTTTCTCTTAAAAAAAATAAAATAAAAAACTTTGTAGATAAAGTCAAGTGAGTTGCGCTCTATAATCTGGAAAATACGATACTTAGGTCACTGAGCAACCGAAGTGTAAAACTCCTCACTGCGCTTACAGGAAAAGCGTTTATTCACGGTTATTCGTGGCAATGCTAACTAGCCTAGCATTCATGACAGGGAAGTGGGGGGCTAATCTCACATTGAAATGTCCAAGTTTTCTTTAGAAAAGTTTGAAAAGTACAAAAGAATTGCTAGAAAAAAACCAGACTAATTTCTAATACTTCAAAGTTCTTTTTTAGACAATGAACAGCATAAATTTTGATTTTTAGTTTATTTTTCTAAGTTTTTTCTTTTTTAAAAACCATTAATCTCAGAAACTTAAGTTTTTATTAAGAAAAACTCAACTGTTGATTTCAAGTTTCTTCCTAGTTTTATTTTTTCTTTGAACAGCACTGCTCGTAGGGTGATTAACAACGCTAAGACCCGCCTTTTGGCTGATTGGTTGTTTGCATCTAGCACTGAAAGAAGTCAATTTGTCTTTCACAGATTTTCAGTCTGCAACTGTAACATGTTTCCACTTTCAAACATCTAAAATATATATTTTATGAAAGTTCAATACTGCAGCTTTAAACACCTCAAAGAGTTTTCATGTTTTTCACGAGTCAGTAAAATAAGTTTCCAGTGTGCCAGCAGTGACCTTTGTAAATGAAGTGTTTGAAACAGCAGGCAGAGGGCACTCGGACCCAGGGGATGAGAACCAGCAGAAACGTTTCATGCCCTGTTGAGCGTTTTCCTTTATTTTCTTAGAACAAAAACATTTTTTCTCCAGCTGCATATCAGGTCTGAACACACAGAACTAAACCATCAACATTTAAAACAACAAAAAACACGATTGAATAATAATAAAAGTTCAGAAAGCCGGTGCCGTCTTCAGCCATTAAACTGCCGGAGCATCGAAGTGACTCCTGCCTCTGGCAGCCATCTTGGAATACAAAAAGTCAAAGCGACAACCAGATGGTGTGGAAACAAACCGACACTCTGCAGCTCGTCTGCGCTGCAGAAGTTGGATTTAAAAGCTCGGCTGTCGGTTTAAACTCCAGACTGATAAAGTTGTCCTGGTTGATGGAGTCCAGCCGGGTCCGGTTCCGTCCTCTGGACCCAGAAGGGCCGGTTCCGTCTCAGTTGGCATGCGAGACGGTGGAGAAGCACAGCTTTAATGTGTAGGGGTACGGTCCGCCTGCAACAGGAAGGGACAGGATGAGACGCAGCAGCGGCACCGGTCCGGGCCGGGTCCGGTCCCGTAGGGCAGCAGGATGTGGATGAAGCTCAGAGTTAGTCCAAACCGGCTGAGAGACAATTCTCAAAACAGAAAACTGAGGCAGAATTTATTCTGCTTCACAGACATACAATGGCCCGTTTGGGACATTATACATGAGAGGAGCACATTCCTGTCAAAAAACTAACAATTTGAGAATTCAGAAATTTTCAAGAGAAAGTTCAAATTTCAGTTTGAAAAAATATTAAATTTGTTAAGAAAAAAAATGTATACATATATTTATCTGAAATTTTACTGAAAAATAAGACATTTCCATGCTCAAAGAGGAAAAAACCTCAAAGTTAGGTTAATCTCAGAAATATTTTGTATAAAAAAAAAAAAAAATCTTGAAAATTTCTTGAACGTTTCTTCCAAGTTTTTTTTGTTTGTTTTGACAATTCCCGAGTTTGAAAAACGTAAAATTAAAAATTTATGATATTTTCTGGAAAATCTCTGGGAGTAATTTTAACATTTGAGGTTCCCCCCTTATGAGATCATTCTAAAAATGTCCGAGTTTTAAAAAGAGAAATGTGCTACTTCGCCCCTAAGCCGCCATCAGATTACAGTCTGATCAGTTCTGCATGAACTGAGCCGTTTTATCGCGCCGTCACTTTAAATCCAAGTGAGCTACTGCTGGCCACGCCCCCCACCTCAACATTTACACTTTGTACGTGTTTAACTGGCTGCAAATAGAGTAATTACTCAGCCGTCCATCTTTGAAAAGCATTAGTGGGGCCTCCTGCACAGCCTTCAGCCTAGCGGGACCAACAGTGAGCAGTGAGAGAGCAGATAGTAGATGAGTGATCGAGACAAACCCTTTGATGACCCTTTGCTCGCCTGCCCCCCCACACCTGGGTTTTTCATCTGGTAGTGGTTCATCAGCGCCAGCGCCTCCATGGCGTCGTTGATGGACTCCCATTCCAGCAGGCCAGAGGCGCTGCGGTCGCTGGGAGCAGCGCCACCTGTTGGCAGGATCATCAGGGTCAGATCCAGAGCAGGAATGAATCAGTTCTGGTACCGATATCTGAAGGTTGGCACCGGCAGATACCAAAAACAGAGCCGAGTACTGGGTCATTTATAGATAGAAAAAAGATTACATTGGTCAAAAACATCAAATCTCAGGAATTTTCTAGATTTTTTATCCTCCCACTAGCAAATTTTTGAAGTTTTAAACTCAGAAGTTTTGAAGTTGTCTAGAAAATTTCTGAGATTCTGAATTTCTTGGCAGAATTTTACTCGATTATTTAATCAGTGAATAATTGATCCCAACTTATGGAAAATGTCTCGTCATAAGTGAATCTTTACACGATGCACCGATCCACTTTTCATATCTGATACCGATATCTGAGATTTAGCATCGACTAAATTGACTTAGAATGATTTTTAAATGCAGATTTAGATGTACTCAACTAGAGGTTAACTCTGCACCAGAACAGCACATTTAAAAACACCAACAGTTTAATGAAACATGTAAAAACGACTAATTTGTTCAATCAGTGCAGTTAGAAGAACAGCCAATAGAAAATGATAAAAACAGCAGCAAACCTTTCAAACAGTTCAGAAAGTGCAATCAGGAATTCTTCATTTAAAACAAATAAATCATGACGCTGCTCAGAGCCCAAAGTATAGAACCAGACTGAATAGATCTGCCGACATGGATTGGGAATATTGATCAGATCTACAATTCTTTCAATGTTGGTGCCAATAAAAATATTAGAATTGCATTGGTGAAATTCTAGTTCAGAAACAAAATCTTGATTTTTAGCCTTTGGATTTAATTTCCACACTTAAAAAAAGAAAAAGGAGTTTTAAAGTTCGTACTTTTTCCTGTGAACATTTTGACGTTAACTGGACTCTTGACGCCGAGTTCTTCACAAATCTGTAAAACATCAGGGTGAAACATGAAGGTTTGTGTTTTTTAAGATGGCGTCCTGCCTGCAGCGGCGGCAGACCTGAGCGAAGATCTCGGGCGTGACGTCGGGCTGCGCGTTGAAGAAGTGCAGCACGTTGCTCGGGTGCTGGATGCGGTTCTTGGCCGCCTGCTCCGGCGAGGAGAAGCGGTTGTTCCGGGAGCCGTGGAAGTCCTTGAAGCTGCTGGTGCCGTCCTCCAGCTCGTAGCACTGGCCGGGGACGATGGCCTGCTGCTTGGAGACGCTGCGGGGGCGGAGCCTCACGGTCAGGCCACGCCCCCTCAGTGCAGGAGGGGCGGGGCCACAGGGCGGACTGAACTCACCACACGTTGAGCTTCTGGCCAAACAGGAAGTTGTTGTTGAGGTGAGTGATGGCCCGGTCCACAGCGTAGCAGTCACCCATCTCCACCATGGCGGCTCCCGGTTTACTCTTCATGAACTTCACCTGTCAGGACAACAGAACCGGGTCAGAGAGCGAATGGACCGGGTCAGAGAACTGCAGCGCTCCTTCACTGACCCGCTCCACGTTTCCATAGAGACAGAAGATGTTGAAGACCCGGTCTGCGTTCATCTTGGCCGTGTCGAGCCCGTAAGCCATGACGACCGGCGAGTCGGCGTGGGCGCCGTATTCGCCGGGCGGCGGCGGCGGAGGCCCGTAACCCGGCCCGTAGCTCCGGCTGCCGCGGCCCCTCATCGGGGGGCCCATCCGACGGCCCTCGTAGGGAGGTGACCCGTAGCTCTCCTCGTAGCCATGGTAACCGCCTCCTACACGAGACAGGGACACGAGACAGAAAAAGGTGATGCACCAAACCGAAGGCGTAGAGTCGGTCCAACACAGAAGAAACGACTTAAAACGTTTACAAATTTTAAAAATGTATTCAATCACAAATTAATCTGACAGATTACTGAAATATATTGATGCTTCACAAGTTTGGCAAAAACAACTTTAATCTGTTCAGTCAGAGTCAGAGTTAGGAGTCGGACAGCCGATGTAAAATAAATAACTGATTAATAACACGTTAACCTTCGTAGAGAAACGTAAAAATAAACGGCAGAAAGTCCAATTAGGAAGTTAAATATACTGTAAAATAAATGAGCACACAGCATAGAAGTAGACTGCATAGATTATGGATTTAACCGATGTAGAATGTTTTTCAATAACTGGTAGATATTGGCTCTCTGATGCTAGATCAGGGGTCAGAGGTCAGCAGACTCACCATACTCTGGAGGATGGTCCCCCAGCAGAGCCGGCTGCCTCTGGCGCTTGTTGGGATTTGCGTTCACGTCTTCTGAGGACAGGAAGTCAGGAGGAGGAAGAGACACACAAACATGACTCCAGTTAATGAGACGGCAGGACGACCAGCAAACAATGAGCCGACAGGCCGAACGGCGCCCGAAGGAGCGCCGGGCTAAACGGAGCTCCGGGTCAGCAGACATGCTGCTCGAGGCTCATCATCTAACCAGGACCCCCCACAGTCAGACTGCCTCAGTGATCAGGGTTGAGGGGAGAGGCATGAAATGCAACTGCAGGAAGAGCAGCATGTCTGACTTCAGGTTCTGTCCGTCCAGAACCAAACAGACTAGGCCCTTTAAGACAACCCGAGTGGAGTAAGCAGAAACGCTGAAGGATGAGGTGGATGCAGATGATCGGAGGCCGCGTTCAGACCTGGCAGCAGCATGACCCGGGAGGACGACTGAAACCTGGAGAAACCGTAACAAACTGCTGCGTTTAACGCAACTTTATTAGAACAAAACACAAACCCAGGGTTTCTGCCACAGCATCATCAGCCTGGCAGCCCGCCAGGCTTCACCCGACTCCCACACCAGGCGTAGCGTTGCTTGGTTTTTATTCAAATCTTTTTTTTATTTCACCAAAAGGTTTCCGCCAAGGGATTATAAGCTGGGCTATGAAAGGCTTTAGCCTCTCTGAGCTAGCTAAAATAAGCTAAAAACTAAGTTGCCTAGCAACAACCTCATGAGTGACTTAACTGTTTAAAAATAAAAAACCAAATGGAGTAAAACCTGGATAACACAGGAAATGTCACACTACCCGTTTGTTTTAAACATCTGCCAAACAAAAAGACCAATTAATTAATATGAAATACTCATATCGTGACATTTTTCGGCCATATTGTCCAGCTCTGATTTTCACCCAAAATAAATGGAACGATGTCCAACACGACTGAAACCTGGAGAAACCTCAAACTGCTGCGTTTAACGCAACTTTATTAGGGGAAAAAACAGAAATTCTGATGCGTGTTGATGATTCTAACAGTGGCACTTGACAAAATTCAGATGATTGTGTTCATGATGTAAAGATTAAAAAAAAAAAAAAAAACCTTCAATGGATGTTTGGATAAAACCGAGGAGGTATGTAGCGCTGGATTATCCTTCCACTGAAGCACAACCAGTTGATAGTTAACATTTCTGAATTACGTTTTAATCAAAATGTCTTCCTCGGATGTTTGATTTGAGACCATGGAACATTTTTGAACGTTAAACGTAGCGATTAAACTAAGCTAGCTTTGATCCAGGTAGCAACAGGAGTCCAGGGTGGATGTTAGTGCCAGGTCTGAACAGGAGCCCAACAGGTGAACAGGGGGGGACCAAACACACAGGCACTCTGGGTCACAAATGGCTCAGTTAAAGTAAAGAGGTTTGTACGCTCACACACACCTGCACCGCTCCCATTGCCATCTGCATCACCATCTGTACAGGTGCGACAATCAGAGAGTCACAGTGGAAGCCATGTTATTCACCGTTACATGTTCACACAAGAGACAACAGTCCGCGTAAATGTCAGGGGGTAAATGAGGAAACCTGAACCCAGCTGTGCTAACAGTCAGTATGAATACGATTGGCTCCTTTGAAAAAAAGCCCAGGATGTAAATCGTGTGTTGTTGCGCTTTGGAAGGGTGGTGGTGGTGGTGGGGGTCTCGCATTACTTACTGCATGTTTACCAACACGGAGAGGGGGGGGGCATTAGCTGCAGCAGATCCCTCACTCTCCATTCACTTCATTTCATCCAAACCCTCCTCTTCCTCCTGCTCCTCTTCATCATCATCTCCTGGTTTTACCAAAGGCGGCAGCAGCGCTCACTGACGGCTGAGCCGGGACTCCATCTCTAGAGGAATAATCCTGCTTTAGCGTCCGCCACAGAGCACAGTTCAGAGTGGGGGAGGGCTGTGGCTCCTCTTAGCCGCAAATTGCCAAACCTGCATTACATGGAAGGCATTAAAAAAAAAAAACTAAACAAGGAATGAGCAGAAAAGAAGAGAAGGAGCAGAGAGAATGGGCGGTGGTCAGTGGCTCCGGTGTGAGTGGTGTTGGTTGGAGGTGGGTGGGTTCTGTATCAGTATGCATCGTCTGTGGGTCGTCTTGACTCTCCGTTCAGTGAGGCGCTGTAGATGTGGCAGGAGGGGGGGGACCGAGTGTAGCTCAGGGCCCCAAACGCGTCTCCGTGGCTCAATGAGTCCTACTTCGTCGTGTTGGGTGGGTGGGTGTCTCCTCTGTCCCTCTGTGTGAGCGCGGCTGTGCTTTGACGATGCGTGTTCTCTGCAGATCAGACTACAGGTACTGATGCTGGTCCATGCCTCTGCTCTCGCTTTTTAAACCTCCACAAGCCGGGTTTGGCTTTTTAAGAAACAGCCTCCGTTTCCATTTGTCTTTTAAAAACAAGAGGTGACCTCCAGAAATTTGCGGTCACGCGACAGCGGAAAAGACCAGAATCAGTCTTATGTCACAAAAACTCGACTCCAGGCGTTTGTATGAATCAGTCATTAAACCCCCAAGAAGACACCTCGTTACTTATCATCCAAGTTAATGTCTGATTGATGCGACATCTTCTTTGTAAAACACAACCAATAATTATACGAGTTTAAAAAAAAATCCCATCTTGCAACAGAACATTAACTTTTAACCACATTTTCACTTCAATTGAAAAGTGAAAATGGAGCGTTTCCTACGACCCAAGTTTCCAAAGATGGGATTAAAATCTCCAGAAGAAACTGGATAAAGTAGAAAAAGCCACATCACCAATTTGGAAGTACTTAAAGATATTCAGAACAAAAAAACTGATCAATAATTATCGATACTGACTGATGTAGAATAGTTGTGCACCGGTTGGTTTGGACCGATCTTTAAAAAGTCTGACCTGCCAATTCCGATTTTGGCCGATGCCAATATTTTTGTTTGAATTGTAGCCAAATGTTAGGTCTGTCACAATAACCAATAAATCAATCAATCACATGATAAATTACAATTCAAGAATTTTCATTTCCATGAGTTATTGTCTCCAACAAAAACTGAATGATGAAAGTCTTCAGTTTGGAGGGTTTTTTCAGAGACTTTCATTTATTTCTTGTTCAGTTTATACATTTTGGATATTTAAAATGTTCAGTGTGAAACGTTCATTACAACTTAAAGTTTATTATTAATATGTTCTTGCATTATTATCCCATTATATTCCTTTTAAACAACAATATTATCGTTTATCGTCCAGTTATTGAGACAGGCCTACATGTAAAGACAGACAGAAATCCTGACCTGGTGGGTCTGTCCGTGGTTTGTTTCCAGACTTGGGATCGGTTTCACAGTAAAGCATCGACCGATCTCCATAAATTCAGGAAATCGGGGTCGATTTATCGGTGCACCTCTCATATAAAATGCTTACATGGTGAAATGTTTTCCAGCCCTTTAATCAAAACCACATGTCCACTGTCCACTTTACTGGTGACTGTTGCAGATGTCTGAGTTGTTCTGTTTGTGCTTCTGTGTGTTTAGAACCGCGAGAACAAATAATCGTCCACAGCAGCCTCAGTAAAGCCGCCCGCCGCTCACCTGACGTGGAGCAGCAGGAACACGGCTGGCAGCAGAAAGAAACAAAAAACACTCCGATCAGGTTCGCATCATGGTGGCAGAAAAATGCAAACAATGGACGGCCAATGAGCGAACGCCTGGCGAACAAAAGCCTCACTGTTCTCAGCTGCTTACAGCTTCTGTAAAAGGCAGCAAACACCCTTAGGACAACATCCACTCAACCAGAAACCTTCCCCATCTCACTGCGCCCGTCATTTCTGCTCACCTTAAAAAAACATCAAGGGAAAAACTCTTTTAGAAACAATCATTTCTCTACATGAGGCCTGAGAAGTAAAAACTTGCTGCTCTGACTCGTTTGCACCGAGTTTAAGAGCGACAGCGAAGATGATCTGGTCAAACCCAGGCAGAAACTTTCAGCCCCAAACCCACATGAAGCTTCACAAGATAAAAATTTAAAAATGGGGGGAAAAAAAAACTTTTTTAAATTATCGAAACCTCTGGCTGATGGCAACATTATTTAACATTTCCAGGAGGAAAATGTTTTGTTTCAGAAATCAACTTCTTATCATAAAAACTGAGTTTATTTGTTAAATTTAAGAAATACAGTAACTATTTGCTAAATATGATAAAACCTTAATTCACTAAAGAAATACTGCTATTGCATTTTAGGCAACATGATGCTTATGTTTAAGGAAGGAATTTAAGAATTTGGATTTTTGGGCATTTAATATATAAAATAAGTTACTTTGGTTAAATGAAGGCGCCAGTTTTCAGCCGATTAATCGTAATTAGTAAAGCAGTGATTAGCTCTGCCTACATTATACGAAAATCAAGAAGCTAAATTTTAAAACTCTGATTATTTCCATCAATTCTCATTTTAAATTAAGTTCTTAATCATATAAACTTGAAAAACATGAGGAATATTTACCATGAATGCTGAATCTAGTTTTGGAAACCAGGCTGGACAAACGGACTCATGTAGGAACTTTTCTATTTCTTTGAGTTTTAGTATGAAAAAGGTCAAAGGTGACGCCGATCCCCACACGGTGTTGTGTGTTTACTGAACGGACTGGAGCGCTGCAGCTGGTAAAACTAGCTGAATCACAGCTGCCTGACAGCATCAGGCGCCTTACTGTCGATCAGTTGTAATCGTCGCCGAGCTGGAACAATGACATGCCAGCAGCATGAGGAATGCCAGCGGAGCAGAAAATCCCTTCCAGTCTAATAGCGTAACTGCAGGGTATCATCTTTCTGCTGCCAGCGTGTTCCTGCACATCCCAGCTCCCAGGCAGCGTTCACCCGGACCGGACCGGGCCGGACCCGCCCCATCACTAATCAGGAGGCAAAGTGAGCCGACTGACCGGAGGTCAGCGGCGCTCTGGCGCCCTCTGCAGGTTTTACCTGGGCCGCCCAGGTTGGGGTTGGTGTAGTCCCAGGTGTCCTGGTCGTTCTTGAAGACGTTGAGGCGGGTCGGCTGGGGAAACAGAGCAGCACAGAACGTCACCTTAAAGCTAAAACAGGGCTTTTCAACATGGAGGAAGAAGAGAAAAGTTTAAAACCAAAACATTTTTAACATCCTTTTTGTTTGGATATATTTTATTTGATTAAAAAAAGTTAAAGTAACTGATGCAAATGTAACTTCTGTCAGATTCATCCAGCTGCTTTGCTTCTCAAGCTACTGTAGGAGGAAAAACCAAAGAAAATGCAAAACACCAAAAGAGCTGCGGAAATAAAATGAAATCTGATGCGATTAGTGAAAAAAAATTACATATTTTCTTAGAATTAAAAGTTGGGATTGTGTTGATCACATTTTCCACCACAGAACTCAGAGCCGTCTAAAATCAGAAGCGACGAGGTCAGCATTATGCTCATCGAATGTAATAATTATTTAATAGGAAACATCCTAAAAGTTGATGCTTCTTTGCAGCTTTTCCAGTATTGTCTCTCAGTGGGGGTCAAAGGTTAATGTCTATGGAGGGACTGTGACATGGAGACATTTGGGAACCGATTCTCTAACTCATAATCTGATTGGCTGGAGTGTCTGAAAATCACCTTTAAGCTCCAGGTGAGGTCTGAACTAAAGCTCCAGGAAAAAATAAAAAAATTCCAAAGGAAAGAATTCCAAAGCGAGGAAAAATAGAGTTCTGAGGAAATGAAAGCAAAATGAAAAGGCGTTTTGGTGCAACTGTTGGCAGGTTGGTGTTGACCGACACTGAGGATGGAGTAGTTTATAATGGGTCTGTGCAGATTTAACTGCCTAATCTCAGCATGATTCAGGCCCAGCTGAACGGAGTCCCATCGTACCTTTGCGTATTCGATCTTCAGGGTGCAGCAGCCGGAGTAGATGTCGGCTCCGTTGAGCGACGCCTTGGCCCGCTGCGCGCTCTGCACCGAGTCGAATGTGGCGACAGTTAAGGAGGCGACGGCACTTCAGCTCTCCTGACTCTCTGCTTTTCCTTCACTTCACCCTCCATCTGATAAGTTTCTGCCTGACTGAATGACACCTTCAGTGACGGAACTGGCTCACGATGTTCTTTCGGTTATCATGACTCAATCTACATGCTCGCCTGTCACTCTGCTTTGTTTTTTTTCCCTGCTGAGCTCTAGATCTGGTTTTCCAGAGGGACCTGCTGCTGGTACGGCTTCCAACAGTAAAAGCTTGTTTCTACCCAACAGGAAGGATATTCCACCATGGCCTGGACGCCGTTCTTCCGGAAGATGACGATTCTCTGGACGGGCCCACAGTTGTTGCAGATGGTGTAGAGGACGTCCTGCAGGGCAGAGAAAACGCACAACAGAAACCCGTATAAATGGGCCATCTGAAACTCTGATGCAACAGACCTTGTCTGAAAGAAAAACGCAGATGCGGACTGTTCAGTTAATAGGAACTGACATTTGTTCCAGACGGGTTTTACCGTCTCACCACTTGGGCTCCGTCACATTCTGATAAACAAAAACTCAAAGGAGCCTTTTACAGATTAAACACTCAGTTATTTTCAATTGAGTGAATTATTTCTATAGCTATAATTCACAACATGTCGCCTCATTCATCCTGACCGGTCCTCCTTAAACAGTTCAAGTTCAGCCTATTACTGAATCACTAAGTTTTTATATCTAAGGAAACCCAGCAGATTGTATCGAGTCAATGACTTGCAGTATTTCTTCCTCCCGGTTGAGCGACAGCAGAGAAAAAAACTGTCCTCCGATGGGAAGAAACCTCCAGTGGAGGCAGAAAGAAAAGAAACGCAATTAAAATAAGTCTGTTCAAGAGATGAGTGATTAAATAACGCACCGCTTCCTGTCTTCTTCAGCGTCTCTGTCAGTAGTAACGTCTGGCTGCTGATCATGTGACTCGTGTGTAAAAACTGTTTCCACTGCAGTTTTGCCAAATGCAGTCAAAAAACCACTTCATCCCAGCGTAATCTCTTTTTTTTTTTAAAAATCAAGTAAACATGGTTTTTCAGAGTTAGTGCGTTTCCATTAACCCAATTTATTTTCGCAATTCCAACAAAAGAGCAAATTAATGTTTCAATTAAACATTAATTAATTAATTAGCTCTTCCAATTAAGAGCAAACTAATGTTTTTAAATATAGATGAAAACAAACCTGGTGTTTGGGAGTTTCTCAGTTTTTCATGGAAAAATTGGATCAAATTTCCACAACAGAATTTCACTAAAATTAACCAGCAATATTTTCTTGTCATTAAGTTCAAAAATGTGCCTCTCATGATATCAGTGATATCAATATCCTGCTAAACTTATGTTTTGCTTTTATTTTAAAACCTAAAAAAACAATAAAATGGTGCTTCTTTAAAAAAAAAAGAAAAAAAAAAAAAAACAGATTCCCATTGGTAAACATTTAGCAAAACTACCTGCCATGATATTTGACCAAAATGTGATAAATTAGACACTGCAATTATAAATCTGAATCAAGTCCTACCGCCATATTTTAGAACTTGAGGGTAATAAACGGTTTCCAAGGCGACACCACTTGGTTTTTATTCCTGGTCTTTTTATGCCATTTAGGCTGAAAACCCAGCCAGAAGCTAATGTGTCCATTACCGTGGTGATGGGGTAGATGGGGTTCATGATGGTGAAGAGCAGAACGTTGTTGACGCTCCTGGAGTCGTCCGAGTCTCCTGGCCTGGAGATCTTCTTGCTGGTGGAGTAGTTGATGAAGGCCGGGTGTCCGGCGATGTAGACCTGGTTGTCGGCTGCATACGTGACGGCGGTCGACGAGCCGTTCATGTCCTCGTACTCCACCAGAGCCTGCCGCTTGTTTGGCATCACAACCACATAGCTGGAATGTAAACACACGCTGTTTTCTGCTCTGATCTCTTCACACACACTGCTTCGTAACAGAGCATGAAGATTTATCTCTAAACGGTTTCAATCAACCAGTTTGGCATCATTGTTACACGCCTGGCTGTAATCACAACACCTTTACAGGACGCTGCCCAGCTGCAGCATCTGCTCTGATCGTACACCAGGACTTTATTAAAGCTCAGTGCAGGAAACAATGACAGCTGAGGTTAATCTGATCTAGAATCAGTTCATCTGCATCAACACCAGAAGAGAACTGCATGTGCTGCTGGAACAATGATTACATCTGTTAGCAGCAGCCAGGCCTGTGGCAATGAGCAATAAATCAATTAAAAGATTGATAAATTAAAACAAGCTTAATAATTTACATTTACATGATTTATCATCTCTACCAAAAACTGGGTGATAAAAGTCTCGAGTCTGGTGTTTTGGTCTCAACTAAACCTTATTTGTAGAATAATCTTGTTTCCAGAGGTTTTATAATTCAGCAGTTTTCTTCATTTATCTTGGATATTTAAAAAGAAATTGATTAATCGGATAAAAATCAGCACATTCTGTTTTCATTTAAAAACTCAAGAACAGTTTATAAACTATTCAGTGCCTAAAAGGGCAAATGTTTTTTTTTTTTGGTGAATCTGAACCAAGTGAAGCCAAAACTGTCAGTTTGCAGCCAAAGGGTTGAATGTAAAATGTACACATTATTTGTACAGTTTTGGCCTTATTACTGCCATTTCAGAAAACAATAATCCTTTTTTTAAAGTCTGTGTACTCCAGTTGACAACTGATTGAAAACCTGATTAAACTCCAACCAGGACCAGAGCGGCAGCATCAGCCCATCAGCTGCAGTGACGTCATCGTCTCTCCAGGCCAGTAGTTTACCTGGTGATGCTCGTTTAATGCAATAAATTTTAAATTAAGCTTTTAAAGGATCTTTAAGATGTTACAGTAACATCTGCCAGGTGAAACGTACCGCATGAACCAGAATTAAATCAAATAATCCTGGTAGCGCTACCCTCCAGCGCTGTTTCATGACACTGATGTGAAGATTATAAGACTCTTCCAGGTCATCTGTAGCCCCGCCCCCTTTCTCCTCCGAGTAAACAGACCGCTGTGTTTACAAAGTTCACTCAAAGTTTGGCCAAGTTTTTCCCACTAACTCGGCACAGTTCACTTAAATGCAGTTAAAATATGTGAAATAAAGGCGAAAAGCATCTGTAAGACTGTGAATCAGATGTTTAAACTGAATGAAGCACAAAACTTTAGTAACTTCAGATTTTGTTCCACAAAACTAAACTTTGGGGTAATTTGAGCTTCTTACGCCGTCAGATAACAGACCATCAATCGATTTTGCTCACTAATTATTGCTATAACAGTAATATTGTTTTGAGATCATTTTGAAGTAAAAATATAAATAATAATGCAAGTTCACCCCTTAAACAAACTTTAATTTTGTACCAAAAAAAAAAAAAACTGTGACTAGGACAAGAAGCAATAAATTACTCACATGATAAATAAAAAAAAAAACTCAATAATTTGCATGATTTATCATTTCTGTTTTTTCTCTTTCTACCAAAAACTGGATGATAAAAATTCTCAGTCTGGTGTTTTGGTCTGAACCAGCCATTTTTGAAGGATAATTCTGTTTACAGAGACTCCAGAATTTATTGTATTTGTTGTTTTATTTATTTGGGATATTTAAAGTGTATTCCAGTTCCAGTGTTAAACATTAATTAGAATTTAAAGTTTATTGATCTTTGAGAATATGTTCTTGCATTATTAACGTTATATTAAATCAAAATGGTCTCAAATCAACAATATCATTTATAGCAAATAACTTCTGGGAGAATTTATAGTCCAAATGTGTTATTGTGAAAAACTCTTATCTGGAAGGCATCTTAAATATCCAAAATGAGATGAAAATAGAAATAAAAGCCCCCCACACAACCAAAACAAAATAAAATGGATTTGGAAATCTCAACAAAATTGTCCTTAAAAAACAACAATGAAAATCAAGTTCATTCTGGGATTTTATGATTAAGAATTACGACTATAAAAGTAAACTAAAATGCAACATGGCCACTCAGACTGCAGACGCTTTGAAAACCATCAGATTCAGCTTCACAAATAGTTTTTTTTTTTTTTTGATTAAAGATCTTAATTGGGTTGTTCAGACTGCAGTGGAAGAAGTCGGATACGGGTCTGTGTAAGTAGCCTTAGATCCTGGTGATGTCCAACCAGGGAGAAATGTTTGGCATTCTCCCAGCATGCATCCTGATTGGCTAGCTGCAAAGAGACACACCTACTGAGTCAACCATGCTCCATGAGGTCAAACAAACCAGACAGAGGCCAACTGTCTGCCTGCAGAATCTGTCAACATGAAAGTGATCGAAAGGCAGGAAATGAACCACCTGACAAGCTGCTGAGTAACAGCCTGGACTTGGTCTTCCAGCTTTTCTGTTCTAGGTATGGCAGTGCGGCCACCGTGTTGTGACTGAATCATCAGCACAACGTTCTGATATGTCAGGACAGAGGTTCCCAAACTGTGGGACGCGTCCCCTAGGGGGGGCGCTGTGCCATTGCAGGGGGGGCGCGGGAAGCTGTCTGGATGAAAAAACAAAACAAAAAAAAAAACATGAAGGCTGTATGCGCTGGGTTTTTACCTTAGAATGGCCAACTCTCCGTTATTTCTCTGTCAATTTGATACAATAGGGGCTTCTGCACTTCCCATATCTGTGTCCTCTGTCACTTTTATCAGCAGTTAAAACTGTTTAATCCATTGTTAACATGTCGTAACCTGTTTTTCCGAGCCGCCTTTAAACACAACATGAGCGCTACGACGCTCACGCTGGGTTTCCACCTGTGGGCAGTGAAGGAGACCTGCTGCTGCTGGGCGGAGCTACAGGTGTGTGAGATTCATGGCAGCAAACCAGCAAAACACAAAGAACTTTTCACAGTTTTTCCCCCAAACTAACAGACTGTTGAAAGCTGCTGGATGCAGGTAATGTTAACTAAAAGATGACTAGCTAATATCAATACAGCACCTTAAGCTTGTTAACAAGTAGCTTGTAGGCTACTGGTGTTGTTGTCTATGTTCAGCTACGATTCATTTTGCCCCCCAAAAAGTTGATTCCTCCCCCCTTGTTCGTCTGGAGCCGGGGCTGAGTATAACAGGGAGTCTAAGAATCCGTCCCCCTCCCCCAACCCCGTCCTTCGCTCACACACGTTGTTCAACCAGACAGCTATTTGTAAGCCATAGGGGGGGGCAGAAAAGTTTTGGAACCACTGTGTTAGGAGGTGAAACATAATGCGTCACATGCAGCTGAAACAGTCCAGACTTCATCTTCAGTACCTGATGGCTCCGAACTCCTGCAGCGCCTCTACGAGGTCGGCCTCCGTGACCCCGTCCATCAGCCCCCGGACGTGAACCACCACTGAAGGCAGGGTCTTGTGTGGGTCTTCGTATCCCTGCGGGTAGAAAAAGCAGCAACTCACACAACTGGTTTGGTTTACTGGTCCGACTTGTTGCCTAAGGGAGGATAACGGAGCGCAACATTGTGGACAACCCTGAGAAGCTTAAGACATTTTTTTTGGTTCACTTCCTAAGATATTTCTTTTAATCTCTCATTTATTCAAACTTTCTAAGTATTTTTGTTCTACTGTAATTGTTTTTTCCCCCCTAGGCCTTCGTTGATATTTGAGATCTTTTACAAATAAAACCTATTCTGTTCATGAAACTGCTTTACAACATAACCGCTGCAACACGGACTGCTACAGGAGATTATTCCTGCCATTAGCATCTACAAAACAACTGACGGACCTTAAATAATGAGTTACATTTAATTTATCTTTAGGATTGTTATTTGTTTTATTCTATTAACTTATTAAAAAGTTGCACAAAAGACAGTTGGTTTTGTTTTGTTTTTTTCTTTAGGAAAAAAAAAAACGTTTTAAGAGCCACTTGCTGCTCCGGAGCCGGAGGTTGCAGACCCCCAGTCTAGCGGAACCGAGCTGCTCGGGTTCAGTTTCAGTGGCCGGTGGAGAAACGGGAACCAACTGCTGCCGTTTCAGTTCATTTGTATGCAGTATTTATCCAGACTGTGTCTCTATTTTCAGTTTTATCTGAGTTCAGTTGGGAAAACTGCTGCATTAAACAGCGTTAGGCCCAATTAGCCGAACAGAACCATGCTAACGTCCCCCGGTACTGGAACAAAGCCGGGCTCTGATGAGGCCCGGTGGGGAAACCGCCCTCCCTGGGTCCCGCTCAAAGCGAACCACACGAACACGCATTGGAATAAACACATGGGGCTCTGCTGCATTTCATAACCCACCATTTTGAAAACGCAAAGCTAAGCTAGCCCCTTTTAAAACGGGGAGTTCGGAGAATCAACGGTTTCCCGTCGCGGTGCTCCACCGACATGAAAACGCGTCGTGACCGCTTTCAAACGCGCACATGAATGAATTAAAAGTGTACCGGAAAAAAGCCCTCCAACAGTTTGGTCCGAATATTCTGGAAGTAAAAAGAAATGTCGCAGCGGACTCACTGTGGCCATTCCGTCGGTTTTCTGTCGTTTTGTTGCCCTGCCGTCTTCGCTGTAGTAACGGCTCGCTGCAGTAGCCATGTTGTCCCGGTTAAAAAGAATGCTCGACTGAAATGGACGGAAAATTCATGAAAAACGAGGCATGCGTCGCCACGCCCATTATGGTGACGTAATGAAACGTGATAGGCTCAAATGGGTGTCGATTTTAATTTACACCAATAGGAGAAGAGATGGCATAACCTTTAGTTGGTTGGCCCCAAAGCTTGAATACAACAATGTCATTGAAGCATTTGTCACTTTCAAACTTTCTTTTCATATTCATTTGAAGTCTCACGGAAGAAAATATCTTGATTTTACTTTGTTTAAATTTAATGTTTGTAAGCTGTGAGCAAGTGAAAAGCCAAGTCAATCCATTGTTCATGCACATAAACATGGCTGATTCTGATTCTAAAGTTTTATTTACAGCACGAGGTATTTCCAGATGTGGGTGGAGTAAACAAATATTTTGTCAAGTAACAGTAGAATTACTACAGCATATTTTTACTCCAGTAAAAGTAAATTAATGTTATCATAAAGACAAACATATAAAGATAGGAGCCAACTCTAGTATTTCAAAAACTAAAATGAAAAATTATACACCAACAAACAACAGTTATAGCAGATTCACTTTTCCAAATTGTGAAACCTTCTAATAATGCACACATACCTCAGACCAGACCTGGGTTTCTTCTTCAACGAGTGTCCAAATATTTTACTCATGTAAGAGCTGCGAGAGTAAAAGGTGTGATGTAGTAAAACTTCTAGAAATATATTTTTTAACTCCCAAAAACGTCACTCAAGTAAATGTAAATAATAAGCTACTCTAAGATGTATTCAGGTTCAACTCAATTTAAATCAATGAAAGATTTTTTTTAAATACAAACAGAAAACCAGTGACTTAGTCTGATCTGGTCAGATTGCTTTTCCTGGTTTTGATAAGAAATCTGCACGCCACATTTTGGATGATTTGCTTGATTGATTTGATTTTTACCAAGAACAATAAAAACATCTTTGTAATACAACTTCATGTAAGTACAACCATCTAATTGTTTTTGTGTCCTGATTGACAATCCTGATCTGGCAACAACTCAAGGCTGCTTAAATTCTTGTCTGCGTCCATAACCACAACTATGTTTCTAGTAAACTGAGGTTTTCGCTCCTATCTCCAACGTTGATCACATTTTCTGAATCACACACCATGACTTCTGTCTTTCCTGCATTAAACTGGAGGAACTTAGTCAATTAATTCAACATAAAATGTGTGCATAAAATCAATGTTGTCATCTGGTGACACAAATAGAAAGTCATCATCCGCTGTGTTACTGTATGAAATCTAACAGCAATAGTCTTTAATAAAAAGTCCCTGAGTGGAGCCTTGAGGAGCCCCACAGGATTAAACTAATAATCTACCCAGTAAGATCTCAAGCAACTTACTGGTTAAGATGAAACTTTGGAGGTTTTAACTGGAAAACCAACTTAGTGAAAGATCTTTATCAGTTAACTGATGAACTGAGCAGCGCTGCTGTTTCTCATGAGCTGAATAATTTAAAAGTTCTGACACTAAATTTTCCAAGTTTTTTTGTATAAAAATGTAATCTTAAAATGTATTTTTGGCAGAATTTGCAATTTTGTCCCATCTACAATAGCCCTAGTACAGTACTTATTTAATACATTAGAAACATATTTAAAAATGTAAACTAATTCAAATCCTTTTTAAAATAAAACATTTCATAGCCTAAAATGATATGACAGCATTCCTGTAGTGTACAGCTGATATTTGTATCAAAGGATGCAGGTAAAAATTATTCTAACCTGAAAAGCTCAGCTTTGTTTTGGCTTCATTACCACTCTATGTCTTTTTGCTTTTTTAAAATGATTAATCAGTTACTAAATTAGTTTATTTTAATAATCGCTTTGTCATGCGTTGGTCACAGATAAAACCTTGAACATGGCCTGTGGTTCTCATTTTTATTTACCCTGCATTTCCGTAAAGGTAGCCCAGTTGTGCAACAGCTTGAGAAGAATAGGTTTAAAATATTAAATTAGCACAACGTCAATGTCTGAATCTTACAGGATATGAACAGAAACACACAGAGCAGCAGCAGGATGTGTTGAAGAGGTTTAATCCAAAATAAAACGGCCACACTTTCACTTCTACAGCCGAGAACAGAAAGAAAAGCAAACAGCTGCCCCAACATGAGCCTTGCTTGTGTTTTAAAATTAGGTCAGAGCAATGAATCAAACTCAGGGGGAATCACATTATTCAGGCAGCTTCATGAAGGGAAAGCAGGAAAACAACGTGACTTTAACTCTAAAGGCATGCAGAGCAACAAGTGTCCCTGTGAAGAGGAGACCAACAGAAAAACTCAGGATGTTTTAATACTTCAGCTCATTTCATCTCCTCAGCCCATTCCTGCCATTTTCTGATGGAAGATCTGAGTTTTACAGCTAAAAGTCAAACGTCTTAAAGGTGTCGCTTCCCGTCTCTGCTACGCTTTTCAAAATACAGACTGCTTACACAGCAGCAACAGTTAAAACTACTCCTATTTATACAACCTGGGGCATGTGGAGCTGTGGAGACGGCAGTCCTGGCAGTAAAAAAAAAAAACAAACAAAAATAGATCTGGAAATAATGAGACGACACGGACCGATACCAGAACCAAAGGAAAACTGCTGCTGGCTGCGAGTCTTGGTGGCTCAGTCGTCTGCAGGCGTGGGGCTCCGGGCCGGACTCGCTGAGCGGGAGCGACTGAAACACAAAGGGACCGGGGTCAGCCTGCGGCGGCAGCAGACGGGGAGACACACCTACAGCTTCTCTGCACTGCAAAAACTACCAGGACTAAAGTCAGTTTAAAGGGCCGGCGCGGCCGAGCCAACTGTCCAGACGGGTTTACGCCGTTTCACCGCCGCAGCGACGCTTCCGGGTTTTTATGTGATTTACAACTAACAAGTCAGCCTGTCACAATAATCAATAAATCAAATAATCACATTACAAATTAAAATGAGTTTGATAATTACCTTTTGAATAATTTATTGTTTTTCTCTTTCTATCAAAAACTAGACGTTAAAAGTTTTCAGTTTGGTGTTTTGGTCTCAACAGGCCTTTATTCTGAAGGACAATCTTCTTTACAAAGACTTTTTCATATTTAAAATGTCTTCCAGTTTTAGGGCCGAATGTTCTTTAGAATTTAAAGTTTATTGATCTTTTATTGATCTTTGACAATGTTTTATATTTTTATTTAACCAGGTGACTTTTAAGAACAAATCCTTACTGACATTTATGACCAGGCAATTACAATTTTATCACTTTAAAATGGTCTCAAAGCAACAATATTATTGTTTATCGCAATAACCTTTGGAACAATTTATCATCCAGAAATATTTGTTATTGTGATCGGTCTAATGACGGCAAATCACTTATTATAAAAACAGTCACCATGTCATGACAGTTTGGTATGTCAAATAATCTGGAAGAAAAAAGAAAAGAAAAAAAATCTCTGACTCCTCCCAGTACGATCTAAAAACAACCAATCAAAACCAGGAGGCGGATCTTAGCGCTGTCAATTACCCTGTGTGTGTGACGCTCCATCGCTTCCTTGCTCTCTGCAGCTAGCATAGCTGTTGTGAATGCTAAAGCTAGTCGCAGCATAGTCACTAATGACGGCGGATAAATGGTTTTCCTATTGTTTCTTTGCCATTAGCACATTTAGCAGCGAGTACATGAGGTTGACTGACAGCGCTAAGCCCCTCCTCCTGGCTCTGATTGGTTGTTTTTAGTGCATTTCTTCAGGAAGCAGTGTTAGCTCAGGGAGGAGACCGATGTTTTCACAGATTATCTGTGTCACATTAAACTGTCACAACATGGGGAGAGTTTAAACAAATATGTAAAAAACATTTTATAAAAGTTGCATCCTGCAGCTTTACTGTGAAATAGTTTTCTTTTTTCCAACATTTTCAGAACATCGACGCACTGATGATGTAAACGCAGCGTCAGAGAGCTGATCTGGGCAGTTGGGTTGACCGTGCGGCGCCTTTAAGCTGCACTAACAGATTTCATGTCAGAATGAGAAGCTGTGGCGGCGGGCGGCTAACGCCCTCTTTCCTATCTGTCAGCCTGACACACATTCACACGTCCACTCACTCACTCCCACATCCAGCCACACATGCTCGCTTTTTAACGGCTTAACATGTTCTGTCACCATCAACATGAGCTTAGTCAGGGGGTGGGGGGTTGGTTACCTTTGGAGACAGCGGCAGAAACAACAAGTACAGAGAAGCGAAGGATCAAAGGACTGAAGGACGGACGACTACAACTCGGAGACGCTCTTGAAGTCTGATCTCTCGTCAGCTCTGTGTCTCACGCTCAGAAGCTAAGACCGAAGCGAAGAACTCTGGTAGGTAGGGGGGTTCTGGTAGGTGGGGAACGGGTTTTTAAAGCCCGGCTCTGAAGGCTGGCCGGCTGGCTCTAGGGGCGAGGGGTCGGTCGGTAGGTCGACCTCTGTCTCGCTGTCTAACGTCAGACGCAGGCGGAGGCTGATCTCAGGTCAGCGCTTAAGTCACCCTCCCGCAGGCTGTGCACACCGCCAGCTGGCAGACCCTGGGCCTGGGATCAGCGGCGGTGTCTGTGCAGTGCTCAGCTCCCACCACACGCTTTAAAGAAAATATGAAAAATAAACAAAACGTTCTGCAAAGATGTTCACCCCAACTCACACCACTGGTGCTCATTTAGCTGATCTCACCTAGCAAAGCTGCCCTCGGCTAGCCAAACTCAGCTAAGTACCTTCTGTCTGCTAGCTTTGCTAATGTCTGTCTGCGTTAGCTAAGAGTGGCTCCAGGAGAGCCGGTGTCATGGCGGCTCGTCGTCTTCCTGTGCTCCCTGTTCCCGATCAGAGCCGATCCGGAACAGAGAGCACAAGAGCCCAGGTCTTCCTTCCGCTGAACTTTCCCTGAACCAGCGGTGAGGAAGCTGTGGAGTCTTCGGATCCTCCGTCTGGCCGTCGGCGCCCTGGCTAAGATGGCTGACTCTGACCTGAACACCTGCCCTCTACACTCATATCACCCCTCCCACTGCCCTGTGCTGCCACACACACACACACACTCTGAGGATTTACCTGGCCCGCTTGTGGTTGGCCGACGGCGATCGAGAGCGGGAGCGAGATGCAGAGCGCCCCCTGGGGGCAGAGCCGGACCGAGAGCGGGACCTGGAGCGGCTGGGGAGACAAAAGCAAAAACTAAACATGAAGAAATCACATTTATCACGCCGGACTCATCCTGATGCTCTGCAACCGGGGAACATTCCAGGACCGGATCAGTTTTACTGCACCAAACCAGTCCAGTGATGGAGAAAAACCAGTATGGGTTTCCAACTCAGAGCTGCTGGAAACGCCTCGCCCAGTCCGTTAGCAGAGCAAACTCTTCCACTTGGGCCACATCGAGGTCAACAATGTCTTAAAGGGCCGGTAGTGTCAGAGAAATAAAACTACTGATTAACAAACCATTAAAATATTAAAACATCGCTGCCGCCGCAGTCGATAATAAATATATTCTCACCTTCGTGTAAGAAACAAAACAACTGATTTGACTGATGAAATAATATTAAAAACACAACAGTAGCCTATAAAGCTCCAGAGTTTCTGAGTTTAACTCATGCAGTAGAGGATCCAACCGTACCAAGAACTGGAACCAGTTTGGAAGGAAGTCAGTCATTTTCCGCAAGGAAGACATTAATTATGATTTTATCAGCAGAAAGGCATTACTGTAAACACGAGGGAAAAAAAACACGGATCAAGTAATCTCACATTCCCAGCATATTTACTAAACCACGACGTCACCTTAAAACCAGCTGCACTAAAAATGTTTTTACTGGAAACCAGAGTGGAGATCAGTTTTCACAAGGAAACAGAATCAAAAAACAAACAAAATGAGGAGAAATAAAAATGATTCATAGTAAAAACTCAAAACATTTTCAGTCGGTGTGAGGAGAACTGGGACTGAACAGCAACAATGTTCTGAAGGACCAGGGCGGGGTCAGAGGTCAGGCTGGACCCTGACCCTTGACCCCAGCCCCGTCCACTGCATACCTTCTCACTGGAGTCCTGGACTTGGACCGGGCCGGGGAGCCAGACCTGGTGATGCAGAAGCAGAGAATGTTTTCATTAGAGCAGCGGGAACTTCCTGGATGCAGCCAGAACCGGCCGGCTGGGTTGCAGCGTGTCTGCGGTCAGACCGCTGCGGTCTCACCTGCTTCTGCGTCTGGAGTATGACGGCGATCTGCGGCGGCTCCTGGTAAACAGACGGAAGAAACGGTTAGCACCGGTCGGACCGGCGTGATTCAGCATCACAGAGCCGACTCCTAGCCGAACCAAACTGTGCAGATTTTTTTTTGGTTAGCATTCCTGGTGGCCTGCCCGTTTCCATGGCGACCTACCGGCTGTAGCTGCGGCTACGGCTACGAGAGTGAGAGCGGTAGCGCCGTCCGCGGGACCTGGACCGTGAGCGGGATCGGGATCTGGACCGGGACCTGGAACAGAAAGACGGCCAAGTCAGCGCTGCTCTAATGAGCTGACAGGCGCTAAGCGGCTAGCACGGCCCCACCCCCACCTGCTGCTGCGCCGGCCTCTCTTGCTGTAGCGGTAGCAGTCGTAGGCGTAGTGGCCCCTGTCCCCGCACTGGTAGCAGCGGTCGTTGGGGTCAAACTGGCGGCGGCTGGGGCGCCCGCGGCCCTTCCTGGACAGGCCGGTGGACATCTCCACACGAACACGGGAGCCACAAAGGATCCTGGGAATGAAGGGCCGCCATGAGTTCAGAGAGCAGAAATCCTAACCTGTTCTACTAAAAACCTGTTCAATGGAGGACGAGACCTACTTCCCGTCCATGCCTTTGACCGCGTCCTCTGCGTCTCGGGGATCCTCGAACTCCACAAAGGCAAAGCCAGGCGGGTTCCTGGCTACCCACACGGTCCTCAGGGGCCCGTAGTAACTGAAGGCCCGCTCCAGTTCCCCTTTGGCAGCGCCGTTACCAAGGTCACCGACGTAAACTTTACAGTCGGTGGCCCGGGACGAGCTCCGGGACGACGAGTAGTACGACATCGCTCCTCAGCAGCTGGGTTCAAAAATGTGATGAATTTGCAAAGTATTAGGAGCATTGTAGATAAAAACTTTAAAAATTGGCCACATAGTACATTTCTGCTGAAAACTGTCACATATTTCCTAGACACTGTAATATTGTGCGGTAAAAATGATAAATTTCCACCATTATAGGCATACATTTACTATTTCAAATTAGAATTTGGGCTGACATTATCTGCGTTTTATAAATTTGTCACCTCAAACTTAGAGGACTTTTTTGTAGCATTTTTTTTACTTTATAATTTCAGAAAATATCTTACTATCTTTACAATATTTACTATCGTAAATTTATTCCAATAATCATGAAAACTGTAAAAGTAAAAACAAAGATTCCTCACAAAATTATGATTTTTCAACTGAGAATATCCTAGTTATTTCATGACACTTGAGATTTTGCGTTTTCAGAGGGTTTTGACCACGTTATTTAGCTTTTTTCTACATTTTTTGGGCCGCTGCATTTTTCTCCCGTCGAGGAGCGCGCGGGAGGTAAACAGACCGTCTCCATGGAAACGGGATTTTGCCTGCCGCTAAAACCCAAACGGGATTCCGTTAACCAACAGCAAACTATTTACCTTACGACCGTTTAGTGGTGTGGATTCTTCATGCAATGACACAAACCGAAACCCGAAAGTACTGAAACCAGCCCTCTGTGTCTGCCGCTGCTGCAGGTGGTCTGACGCCATGATGGCAGGTTTAAAACCCTTAAACCTCCCCTTTTTTAACCTCAAAAAATATAGATACACACATATATCTATATATATTTTTTTACATAGTTTATGCTAAAGAAAGACACGGACTGAGCTAAGTGGTTCGTAACCACCAGACTTATTGGACTGGTGGCTCTCAAACGGCATTTGTGTATTTATTATTATTATTAAACTAGGCTTCATAAAGATCTCCACAGTTTTCGAAAAACAATCTCTTACACCATTCTAGATAGATTTACATACTGTAATACTGATACAACAGAAAGTGAGGTGCGGAAAGTAAATTGTAAATGTGTGCTAGTGTCTCTATTTTCCTGCCTATAATCTCCGTGTTTTATGCCTAATAGAAAAAAGGTCTGTTTAAACAACTTTAAATGAAAACACGACTGAACAATACAGAAGTGTTTAAATACGTGAGTTCCGGGATTATTAATAAACGGTTAAATCCAGGAAATAGTCCAGGCCCGGCTCATAAACAATGGCGGGCGGCAGCACGCGTTAGCCGGCCTTACCTTCCTCTGTTGATTTTTGTAACTCCGCTTCGAGGAAAAACCAACTCCGGCAGTCTCTATCGGAAGCCGGTGGTTGTAGCGAAGAGACAGGAATAAAAATTTTACAAGATAAAGTTGTTTAACCGCCACTAACACGCACGTTAATCTAACTCCCGCATGTCTTTCCGCAACAACTTCAACTCCAACGGCTAGCAGGTTCTTCTTCTTGTCTTGGAATGTTGGCGGTTAGTATACCAGCTAGTGCTGTTACCGCCCCCTACCGGAGTAAAATATGAACGTGAATGCTGGACAAAGGGAAATTACCCATACACACAATTTAAATACGGTTAAATAGCTTATTAAAATCACATTAATACTTTAAGATAAATCTTCCAGATTTAAAGAGAACTGTTAAAGCGAGTTAAACATGTCTGATAAAAGAAAAGCAGTAAAGTAAAAAAAAAACTTTCATGCATACTATCATTCAACACAATAGAGTAGCTTTGTTAGTTCTCATTTGTTTTTATTAATTTTTTCACCTGTTTGGACAATTATTCCCTCTGGTTCTGGATGCTGTGCAGCTCTTACTTTCAGAGAGTTCTTATGATGAGTAACCATGGAAACAAGGTATTGTTTTTACAACTGGGAGCAGCTGATTAGCATCACAAAAGCTCAAATAATACCTGAACTTTGACCTCAAATACCAGAGGAGTTGAAAAGGAGGCTTCATGGATGCAGAGGGAAAAGGGGGATGTCAGAATAAGGGTTTTATATCCTACTCTATCATTCTAACCAACCAGACAACTTTCAAGAGTCGAACATTTTTGACTTTTGAAACTCAGTTTTTTCTAGAAATTTTTTTTGGTTGTACTCCTTTTTCTTCTATCTATGGCCCTAAGACGCCATTGTAGGAGTGACTTTTAATGAGAGAATTCAGTCATTTTACTCAGATGTCTTAGAGCAGGTATGCATTTAAAAGTTGCTGCTCTAGAGAATTACACCGCAAAAACACAAAATCTTTCCAAGTATTTTTGTCTAGTTTCTAGTGCAAATTACTTAATTCACTTAAAAATAATACAAAACTAACTTACAAGTAACTTCTTCACAAGACTAGGGGACTGTTCTAAGGCAATATTTCCTTAAAAGGGATTAAAACAAACAAAAAAAGTAATAGTTCGATTGAGAGATTATTTTACTTCTAAGTACTTTTTAAAATCAGTTTTAACAAAATGTTGATTTAAATAAGCTTAGAATATTCTTGAATTTGATTTGATAGGAATTATGTTTAAGGGCAAAAAATTATCCAGTTTTATGGATATCCTTTATAATTTATTAAACCACAATTTCTGACTTTAGTGAAACAATCTTTAATAACAAAATTAGTTTGAAGCTCTGGTCAAGTCTGGTGGTAGAAGAAATCTGAAAAACAACAAATACTTTTTCAAAAGACTGACATAACTGATAAACAAATAAATGGCTTGAAAGAAACAGTTTAATGTATGATTGAAAAATGTGACAGCACATAAAAAATGTAAAATAAATTCAAAATATAGAAAAAAATGCGACAATTAAAAAAACACAGTATGAAAAAATAATGATATAAAAAAGAAACCAACAATAAAATTAGAAATGAAATGGATAAATTACATAAATACTGTTTAAAATTATAAATATTTACTTATGTTACAGTATAACCAAATAAGTTGGGAAAGTTCTGAATGCAATATTCTGTACATCACTTTATCAAGCCATTTATTTATTTCTGTTTTTGGGAATTATCTAAGAATCCATACTTCATATTATTATTTGATGTATAAATAACGACTCAGACTCGTCACACATTGAAAATAAATAAACTATATTTAACTAAGGTCAAGTTCACTTGATTAAAGACCTTCATTTTCTTTCAGTAACACATTACATGTCATGCCAAGTTTTCAAAAACAAGATTTTTTTCTTAAATTTTTTCTGTTGCATTTCATACAAAAAACTTCAGTTAATTTATTAGAATATTGAATAAATGTATATGTCTATCACATTATATTATAATAACTCAGTCATAGTTTTAAGACGGCATATTAGGGTCATTGCAAATAGAAAAAAAAGGAGTGAATTTTCACCAAAAAACTTGGAAATTTTCAGATTAATAGATATTTTCTAGAGAATACAAGTTTGAAAAGTCAAAATTATTATTGAGATTATTCTCAAAATTCTACCAAATTTTGGACTTTTCAAACTCAGAAATTTCCACACTTTTTTCTTAAAATTTTGAGAGATTAATCTCAAAATTTCAGTTTTTTCTACCAAATTTTGCTACGATTTTTTTCTTCTAAAAGCCTGACTTTTCAAACTCAGCTATTTTTTCTGAGTTTGAAATGTTTTTTTCAATTTCAAAATTTCAAAGCTTTTGTTTATTTACCAAAATTTTGAGTTTTCAAACTTATACATTTTCCAAAAGTCAAATGTGTTCAAATTTTTAAACTCAGAAATGTTCAAGTTTTTTCTACAAATATTTCTGAGGTTAATCTCAACATTTCTGAGCTTTTTTTTAAATTGCTAAATTTTTTTAAATGTACTTCTTTTTCTATCAATAACGGCCCTTATTTGCCGTCGTACAGTTTCCCTACAAAGATTCAGGCAGAGACAAATCTTTTTTAATCATCACATAAAACGAGTTCACAGAGAGACACGCTGGAGAGCAAGACCTGGGCAGGAGCAATGGGTGGGGGAGGGGGGACACAAACACGGACATGGAGATTTCACAAACGGGGGATGAGCCGAACGGAGGAAACAGTGTTTCTGTGCAAATGTAGGAGCCTGACTTAGAAAAATAAAAAAATAAAACGTCTCCTTCAGGGTAGACCATGCTGCTAACACACAAACACACGGATTCATCATGCATGTCCAGAGGAACACCAGAGGAACACGGAAACACAGAACACAGTGGGGGAGGGGCGAGGCGGTGGTGACCACATCTATCTAAGGAACAGCAAAGACCCAACTGGCCGACAGACAGTACAGAAGTTCACGGAAACACCGAGCAGTTCTGGTTCTGGCTGCTGGGTCGTGTCTGGAGCGCCGGTTCCGACCGGTTCCAACAAGCTCCAGTTGGTTCAAACCGATTTTGACCAGTTCCAACCAGTTGTGACTGGTTCTGACCAACTACAACTGGTTTTGACCGGTTCCAGCTGGTTCTGGCCAGTTCCAACCGGTTCCAGTCAGTTAAGACTAGTTCCAACAAGCTCCAATCGGTTTTGACTGGTTCCAACTGATTCTGGCCAGTTCCAACCGGTTCAAACCGACTCCGGTTTGGTTCCGGCCAGTTCCAAGCTGTTCCAACCAGTTCATTCCATCTGTTCCGACTGTTCCAACCAGCTCCAGCCGGTTCCTACCGGTGCTGCTCAGTTCTCCTGCAGCCAGACTGTCGGTTCCGTCATGTAAACATGCTACTTACACATACAGAGCCTCCTTCACAGGGACTGGGTGTAGAAATGTACAGAGACGGTAAACACTGCGGCAGGAGGCGTGAACGGACAACATGGAGTGTATTGCACAAAACGGCCGCACTCTGTTCACTCTGCGGCGCAGCTCATCTCTAAGAAAATAAATAAATCATCTCATCAGAATAGGTCTACATCAACAGAAAGACGGCGATGGAAGACCGAACCGGCCAAAATCAAGAAAAAATCTGCAAAAATTTATAACAGGATTGGTAAATAATCAATATTCTATGGAAGATGAATTAAATCCTGAAGTGTCTTGTTTGTTTACATTTTTCCTCTTTTTTCTTCTTTTAGACAAAAGAAATTATTTTTTACTATTTCTAAGAGAGCCTCCACCAATATCATGATATAGAAACAGAAACTTTTAAAACACACAATTTAATTAATCAAAAAGGTAAAATAGGGGGGATGATTTTTTAAACCACTGGATTTCCAATCCTGATGTTAAAGTGTTAAGTATACATATGTATGTATATATTAGAATATTCACTAAAATATTGCAAAATATCCTAGTGTATATTTTGTCAGATTAAAACAACCTTTTGAAAATAACATTTAGGCTGGTATTAAACATACTTTTCATTAAGCCCACAGTTCTGTATTAAGCATGATTTTTTTTATTGATCTGATGTAATATTCTAATTTTAAATGTCATGTTTTGATTAGCTGTAAGTAGAAAATCATCACAACAGAAATAAATACTTTCAAACATCCATCTATGTTTAATTAACCCACATAATGTGTTCCATAATCAAGCAATTTTATTTCTATAGCAAATTTTGAGAACACAGTTGGAGCTAAAGAGCTTTACATTAAAACAGAAACAAGTAAAATAATGTGATAAATATAAAATAAATATAAAAATAGAGAAATATAAAATAGTGCTGAATAAAAAATAAATAATATTCTAATTTATAGAATGAGTCAATTTATATTACAGCCGTGAGTTTAAAGTGTTATTTTGATTAATTAATAAATTCAGTTTAATACTTTAATGATTTTAACTCAGTTAATCTAATTTTTCTTTTAAACACAAAAAGTCTTTTATTTTGGTCATATATTTGGTCATTTTATTCAATAATTTAGCAAAATATAGTTTTAGATTAAAACATGATTAATTAGTTACAGATCCTGTAATTAACTCAATTAAAATTTTTAATCCAGTCCCGCTACTACTTTCAACATTTTGACATATTTTCCATTTATGAATTATTTGCATTTATCAAATTAATTTTTTCCTGATTTTGGCAGTTTCAGCCTTCCATATAGGGCAGCAGATTGTTAAATGTTGCGATGTTTTGATATTTTTCACCACTGGATCGGCCCAGGAGCGTGAAAGACAAATTAAAACCTAATCCACTAACATGTCAAATGACGTCATCTGCTCTTCATGCTAATCTGAACGTCGCCTGGAAATATAAAAAAAGTCTACCTTGGCTTCACCTGCAAGGAAAAGATACAAAATCACTTTTAGAAAGTTTACAAAGTGTTATTTTGGGTAAACGATTCAAATCTGTTATATCATAACAGTGTTGACGTGTTGAGCAATTTTAGGGTTTATGTAAGAGCTACAAAATAAAAAAGGATTTTTACTGATTTCTCATTGATTCAAGCTGCTACTGAAACAATCCTGACCTCATTATGACTCCTGCTGTTTATCAGCATCTTCCTCACCCTGGAAGATAAAAACCCTGGAATGTCAGAGTTTTATTTTAATCTGAGGAGTTTTTTTTTCAGGGTTTTGTTCCTCGCAGTCTGTTTAGCAGCCGGTAGTTTCAGTAGCTTCAGAGTTAAAATACTGAACAACAATAATAACATTTCATCTGGTGCTTCCTGCTTCTTGTTCTCCAGATGTCATTTCTACTGGATCCAGTGTTACATTATAGCAGAACCAGCTTTAAATATTGCACAGAACTAAAGTTTAACACTATGTTAGAGACGGCTGGCGCGGTTTGTACAGCTAGAAGCCTGAATACCACATTTACGTGTTTTTTTCCCTTAAGGCATCTTTGCTATGCGAGCATCAACGTGAACATGTTGATGGCTGGAATGAGTTTCTAAACGACAGATTTTCTGTAAACTAATACTGTTGTGCCGTTCTACAGCTGCAGCAGTGGGCGAGTCCGTTAGCATGCATGCTAACTGAGCAGACAGCTCAGAATCACAGGTGGATTCTGGGTATTTCCCTTTTAACAGGTTGGTTGTGTTTTGTGCATGCAAACCGTCCTCCGACAGAGACTAGGCGCTAAAGAGACACGTCTAAACTCATTTTGCAGCTAATTAATCACATTTTGGGACTATTTTTCCTCCTCTGAAACGTTTTCAGCGTCCGGTCTATTTACAGCGCACGTGGAGGACCTGCTGTAGTAAACACGTGTGATTTTAGCGTTTTGTAAACATTTGACTCTTTTCCTCCACCTCCTCGGTGTAAAAACCGTCGCTGCAGACGGGAGGGAATATGTTTCATCTTTTAGACCAGCAGTGAACCCGCTGCTCAGTTTCTCCTCCAATGATCTGTTTACATATGAACACGTGTCTGTCGTCGAGTCGCGTTAGACCGGCCTCCTCTCTCCTGAAGCTAGAAGCCCTTGATGTGGCAGTAGGCCTCCAGGCTGGAGAAGAAGATGTAGAGCAGCCAGAGGCCGAGGAAGAGCATGGTGGTGAGCAGGCGCGACGCCCTGGGGCCGCCCAGCTCGCCGCCGATGGAGGGCCGGCGCCGGAACAGCAGCACCGCCATGCAGATGAACGCGAAGATGGTGAAGAGAGTGACGGAGAAGGCCAGCGAACCCGGGTCCACCTTGAACTGCTTCCCCTTGATGGCCCAGTAGATGGCGGCCACCGACCACGCCACGCCGATCCCCAGGAAGACGTTGACGGCGTTGCTGCCGGTGACGTTACCCACAGACGCGTCGGCATGCTGGTCCTGGATAGCGGCCACTTTGCTGGCGAAGGTGTCTGCAAGGAGAGGAGCAGAAAATATTCCAGCAAGAATGTTTCACCTGCGGACAGCAGAGCCAAACAGGCACCGAGGATCACAGGGGTTCGCTTTGCTGAAAAATTCAAAATGGCAGCAATTTTTCAAGATGGTCGTCAAGAAAAAATTATTTTTGTACTAAACTTGCCAATATTTCTAACAAATTAACAGCTTAGGTGTCAAGTCAAACATATTTAGAACCATGAAATCACAGATATTTTCTTGATCTTGTGTTTCTGTTTTCGGGAAGAAATATTTTCAAAATGGCTGCCATTGTTGTAATGGAAAATCCATGTTTGCTCTAAAGTCAGCAGTAGTTGAGGCCACAGCTAACCAAAGAGTTAGCTTCACTAACAACTAAATGGCTAAGCTAGAATCTTAGCTATGCTAACGGTAAACTGCTAAACACAAGACGAAGATCAAAAGCAGAAATTAATGCTAATAAATGCTAATACTACACCGCTAGATGCACAAAAAATGGGCAGAAGCTAAACTGCTAAACACAAATATATTGTACAGAAACTAACAGTAACTCGCTGGACACATGAAAAGTTGAGCAGAAACTAATGATAAGTCACTAAACACATGAACAAATTAGCAGAAGTAGCACTAAACTCCAAAATCAAGTGAGCAGACGAGATGAAAAACAGCCACAAAGACAAACAACCACACAATGACACTAAAAATAAAACCATTAAAATAAAACAAAACAAAAAAATGAAGGAGCTGAAAATAATCTAATAACATGAAAAAAGTCATTTTCAAGCAAAGATATTACAAACAAGAAGCAAAGGGAAAACTCCAGCTGGTCCAAAATGAAGATATACATAGATATACATATAGATTATATAGATATAATGAACATAGAGGAAGCAGAGAAACTTGAGACCCACCTGGGATGGAGGTTCCCAGAGCCACGAACACCACGGCGGTCACGGTGTCCTGCAGCCCCACGGTGCAGCCGAAGTGCGACGCCAGGTCGCCGATGATGGCGGTGAGGAAGCCGATGACGCTGATGGACACGATGAAGCAGGCCCAGCCGTTCCAGTACTCTGTGGGCGGGACGCAGGCGAACAGAACCTTCCAGAAGACGGTGAGGAAGTGCATGACGTAGTCGTAGCAGGACGGGAGCCGCTCCTCTCGCCCTTCCTCCTCATCGTCTCCATCACCTGCAGCAGAGGCCAAAAGGTCAAAACCTCCAACCAGACTGGATCAAATACTGCCTGCAGTGGCTGGTACTGCCACTAGAGGGCGGACTTTAATTGAAACCCGAGTCATCAGTAAAAGATGCCCTTCTTAAGCCAACTTAAAAAGCATAGAAAACAAAAAGATCCTCCTGTGTTATAAGCGAAAAGATTTAGTGCTTTTTATCAAAATTCATGAATTACTGACTCAAAACAAGTTTGTATATGTTGCTTGTAAGTTAGTTTTGTCTTATTTTAAGCGTACTCAGATATTTGCACTAGAAACCAGACATAAATGCTTGGTAAGATTTTGTATTTTTTGCAGTGTTGTTGACTTAAATAAAACAAAGTTAACCACCAAACAAATCTCCATATCTGTGCTCTGTTACTTCATCTGCAACATGAGCTTAGTGATAATAAACCAACATATTACCAAGTATTTTTAGTGCAGTTTTTACAGCAAATTTCTTAGTTAATCTGAAATAAGACAAAACAAACTTACAAGTCACTTTTCAGCGAGAGATGGGAGCTTTTTTAGAGTAAATAATTCATTAATGTTGATGAAAAGTACTGGTTCCACTGGGAAATTATTTCACATATAAAATGAAAAATGCTATAAATGAAATAATCTGCCAGTTTAAGCAGTACCTTTTCACTCATTTTAAGGAATTATTTACTCTAATTAAACTCCTATATTTTGGTAAAAAAGTTGCTTAGAAGCTAGTTTTGCATCAAATGAACTAAGATATTTGCACAAAAATAACATCTTTATTAGACTCATCACTCCACAGACTCAGACTGGTCTGAGCAGCTGATGCTGGACTGGACCAGCTGGACGCAGGCGGCCATGTTGAATCACCTGCGCTGACGGTGACCGCCTCCACAAACTGCTCTCTCCAGGAGTGAGTGCCGATGACCAGCGCCAGGTTGGTCTTCTTGATCAGCTTGTCCACGGTGCTCTGCCAATCAGAAGCAGCGATTCATAAACCTTTAAAGTTTCAGTATGAAACCTTTATAAAAAGTATTTTTTATATATATATTTGTTGAAACTGTCACTATGTCATGACGGTTTATTATGCGACAAATAAGCTGTGTAAAAATCAACTCCTCTGCCTCGTCCCAGTACTAATTAGAAACAACCAATCAGAGCAAGAAGGCGGGTCTTAGCCCTGTTGTTTCCTCTCTGTTGCACTGCAGCTAACATAACATGATGCCTTAACAAACATGTAAAATATGTATTTTTATAGGCTACATGTTCTTTATTGTTGCGCAGGTAAAACAACAACAAACAGTCCAACTAGTCTGACACTTTGCTTCCTCCAGATGGTTTGGGATCCCGCCTGTTGAGAAACGATTGCTTCCTGGAGGCGTGGCCTGAGGTTTTAAATTTTACCCAACTGTTTACGTTCACCGTATGTAATGAATCAGTTCGACGCTGTGAAGCTAGATGGAAATTTCCTTCACTGTAAACAACCAGAGAGCGATAAACTGGGACGAGCGTCTGCAAATATTAATTCAATATTTAGAAGTGTGACCAACAAGGACTGAACAGCTTCGTTCACTTCCTCCGCTGTCATCGCTAAACTACAGGCAAACTACCGACAAACTACCATCCTAAAATAGCAGAAAATTAAAGTCATCGTTTACAATTTCTCCTTCTGTTTGCTGATTGAAAATCCAGGTGAATGGGAGAAGCCCAGACTGTGCTGCGACATCAATTTAAAAAATTTAATTAAAAAACAACAAGGACATTTTCATGTTTTTTTCTAGAAGATTTCTCTAAATTTCTGAGATTTTCTAGAAAATATTTACCATTTACTTTCCTTGTAATGTTGAAAATTAAATATTTTTTTGTTAACATTAGCTTCCACTTCCTGCAGAAGAAAATGTATTCATCCTGTTTTGTACATGTTTTTTGTTTTTCTTAAAAAACAACTAAGAATAGAAATAAAATGGTAAGTTTTTTTTTAAATGACCTCAAACATCTAATAGTAAATATTTCTATAAAAATGATGGTCGTCTTTTCTCCAAACAAGTCTAGACAAGTTTTCTTTAGCTGGACTGAGGGGGGAACTTCAGGTTGGGTTGTAGAGGCTGCAGTTGCAGTGCAAGCAGGCGGCCAGTAGAGGGCAGCACAGGCACCTTGAACTCGTAGGACTCCTCGATGACGACCTCCAGGCGGCTGTGCTCCCCCAGGATGGGCTTCCCCATCTCAGCGATCCGCCGGGCCTCCTCCTCCTCGGCGCTCAGCTGCCCCTCCGCCGCCTCTGAGGGGCAGGAGGGTAAAAACACATAAACAACCGCAGCAATGAGCTTCCAAGATGGCCGTCACGTCTTCCCTCTAAATCCAGGATCAATAACAGATTAGGCTTCAGCGTTTTGTTAATCCCTGTGAAGTCAGATTTGTTCTCAAAGCCCGGATCACATGCTGGTCTGAACTCTGGAGCGCTTCAGCCGGATGTGAGGATGAAATCTGACAGAAACAAACTTTAATCTCCAGATTTAATAAAAACTGAGTCATGAAGTTTTTTAATTCATTACAGTTTAGAGTTTAGTTCAGAAACTAAACTGAACTAAATGGTTTCTATTTGAACAAAGATGGATGGATGGATGGATGGATGGATGGATGGATGGATGGATGGATGGATGGATGGATGGATGGATGGATGGACGGACTCATGATGAAAGGTGGAGTCTAATAAATACAATCTAATCATTTTAATCCCTCCCCAATAGAACCAAACCGATTGGCCACATTATCTCCTTCTCTGTGTTCTGGATTGATAATTTAAATTGATAATCTGTATTGGTAATCTGAACCAAACTCTCTAATCCCAGAGGAAAGGCGGGTTAAACAGGAAACCAATTAATCTGAGGAGCAGCAGAGCAGAGCGGGAAGCAGCAACTGTTTCTGTTTCTGCTGGGCTCACCCACTCCCAGTCCATCTGCCAGCTCCTGGCCCAGTCTGGTACTGGTCCTCCGCCAACCAATCAGAGCTCACGTTGGACGAGCAGCCCAAGCAGCCAATCAGGGGACAGAACAGAGACAAGGCGCTCTGAGGTTCCTGACTGCAGCAGGACGTTTTTCTATCAAACTTCTGCTGCTCTCCGTTTTAAACATGTCCCATCTCTGTTGCCGTAGTTTTGTAATGAATGTATTTTGACAGGAAGTGTCGTTTTTATTCAGATATTTGTCAATGCAGGAGATCTGGAACCAGAAGACGCTTACACACAAATCTCAAAATCTTACCAAATACTTTTGTTTAGTTTCTTGTGTAAATACTTTAGTTCACTTGAAATAAAACAAAACCAACTTAAAAATGAGGATTTTCAGTAAGACACAGGAGTCTGTTTAAAATAAACAATTCCTTAAATTTAATAAAAAAGTACAACTTAAACTGTCAGATTATTTCACTTTTATCAACTAATTTTCTCGTGTTTTAAGTGAAATAATCTGCCAGTCGAACTGGAACTTTTTAAAATGAATATTAAGGAATTATAGACTTAAACAAGCTGTTATATTTTGCTGTAAAGTTATTTGTAAGCTAGTTTTGTCTTATTTTAAGTTCACTAAGACATTCACACTAGAAACTAAACAAAAATACATGGTAAGATTTTGTGTTTTTGCAGTGCAATGCTGGTATTCATGCTGCTTGTTGGTGAAAATAAATGAATCTTCAAAGGAAATGTTGAAGTTATGCAGGTAAAACAGAAATTATGATCTGACTGGAGCCGCTTGGCATGCAGGCAGAGAGCGGAGAGCTGAATTCATCCACCGACTCCTCTAATCGGAGACAAACCTGCTGCTGCTCCTCTGATGGCTGCAGTTTTCTGTGATTAAATGTGAGTCTCTGTGCTGCAGACTGAATGTGACAGAGGAGTGAATCTAATCCGCATTACGTTCTGATATTCTATGTAAAAATAAAATGTGAAAATAATTAGAAGATTAAGCTGAACACACATTTCCTGACCAGTCTAATGAGGTTCAGCTGAAAGCAGAGGAATAATCAGACTTACCTTGGTTAAGCAGCAGAGCTGAGGACAAAATAACACAAGAGTCATCAGTTATTCTTCATAAGAAACATGAACAGTTTAACAGATTATTTCACTTATATAGATAAAAAGAAGTAGCTACTAGTTCCAGCTTAAGATTATTTTTAATATATAATAAAATGTTTTTCCTATATTATGCTAAATTGATGAATAAGTCATTCTACTGGCTGATTATTTCACCGAAAATATGGAAAAATGTCTTTTTGTAAGTGAAATATCATAAATATTAAGGAATTATTTACTTAAAACAAGCTCCTAATTTGATGAAAAGTTATTTTTAAGTTAGATAAAACTAACTGAATTTTTAACTAACATGTAGGTAGTTAAAACTAAGTTTTAAGTAACTATGTGTTTTAACTCACTAACTAGTTTTAACTTACAAATGTTTCTAAAGTAAACCACAAAACTTAAATTGTAATCATATTTAAGTTTTCATGTTTTAAATGTAACTCTGTGAATTTGAGTAATTTTGTCTCACCTGAGATTCCTCTCTTCAGCCAGCGCGGCTCCTCCAGAACGATGAAGAAGTTTTCGTGTTTTTCATACTCTTCATCATCGATTATCCTCACCTGTAGGGTCTGACTGCAGGGAGCACAAACACAGAGCGCCACCAGGCAGTGAACACCTTCCACCAGCAGGGGGCGAGCAGGAGCGAAACACGAACTGGTTTCCGTTTCCTGTTTCTCTTATGGCTGCCGGCTGCCCGTCTGAGCCGAATCTAACGACACAGTCAATAACCAGAGCTGGGTAGTAACTAGTTACATTTACTCTATTGCATTTACATGAGTAGCTTTTTGGAAATAAATTAATTTTAGGAGTATTTTTACTTTTACTTGAGTAAAACTTCTGGATCCTCTTCCCAAAACATTCAGCTTTAATGTTCTGAAAGCAAACTGCAGACTTCAACTAGTCCACCGAAATGGGAGTTTTTACTGACCGTCTCCTCGCTTCCACTGAGTTATGCACACGGAACATTTATAGCCTTGAAATGAATTTGTATTTTACTGCACTGCCATGATCTCACTTCAAAAAATAAAGAAAAATCCAAGATGTACCGTAATTGGATTCATTCAGGAGGAATTCACCGGGTTTTTTATTTGCCCGGTGAGTAAAATGCTGCAGGATCTGCTGTGTCATCAATCTGCAGCCACAGTGCTACATAAAGTCACGCTAATCTCTGTTAGTATTCATGCTAACGGCGCGGGGACTTCCCTCCAGTCAGCGCTGATGAATTAAGGATGAGAGGCTGTCTGGAGCCACAGAGGATAGAAACATGGGACCGGAGGCACGGAGGTTCAAAAACCACAGAAGAAGACAGGAATTGATTAAAACAATGACTGACCGGGTTAAAAACGCAGAAAAGTTAAGCTTAAAGTGACAAATGACAAATATTTGTTGTTATTTTAGTTGTTCAGTTCGCTTTAATCCAACTCCAGTCCGTTTGCCTAGTCAAAGTCCGGTTTGTTTGGTTTGGTGTGAATGCTAATCAAACTCTGGTCCGCCTACAAACTTTGGTCTGGGTTTGGTTGAAGTGAACTCTGGTTCAGTCCGAATGTATATAATCATCAAACGGACCAGAGACAGCTCTAGAAACAGGAAGTGGACTACAGCGCAGGGCATTCTGGGTAAATACAACCAGAACAAACGAACTAGCCTAACAATAGCTGGAGAAATGGCTCGTAGTTTTTAGCCAAAGACTAAAGAGAAATCCTCCAAAAGCTAAAATGTCATGCTGCTGCGGTTTTGTTTACAATTCGTGAAGAAGGACGTTGCACTTTTTCCTCAGAATTCTGACATTTTCTCATCATTTTGACTTTTTTCTCATAATTCTGACTCTGATCTAATAATTCTGGTACAATATGTTTCCTGTTCAGTTGCCCTCGCCGTAGCTCTGTGAGCGTTTCCGTGGTAACAGCTGCTGTGCCTCACGTGGTTTGGTCGTTGGTGAACTCCAGCTCCCCGCGCGCCTCCTCGTAGTCCTCCCCCGCCATGGCGCTGCCCGACTCGGTGTGGTACGGCAGAACCACGGTGCCTCTGGCGCCCGAGTTTCGCACCACCGTCACCTCCATGGTGCCCACGCTCTCGCTCACGCGCACCAGGCGCTCGCTGAACGTGAAGATGCCGGCGTGGTCGTCGTCCAGGATGGTCACCGTGGCGACCAGGGGCTCGACCAGCCGGGCTTTGGGCATGCTGCCCGCCTCGTCGCTTTCGAACATCCCCTCGGCGTCGCCGATTCTCAGGTTGAGCAGGCGGACGAAGAAGTGCTCGTCTTCCTCGAAAATGTCGTCGTCGATGATGCCGACCTGCAGACGCACAGAGGCAGGATTATTTAACTCCTAACTGAAAACTTTCATTTCCCAGTCAACAAAGTCTCACGACAGGTTGATTTAAGAAAATTTGACTCAAATATTTGTTGGTTAAATTTACCTGGATTTTTCACCAAACCCTCAACAAGCTGACAAACTTTCTCTGAGAAAGTTGAGTAGATAAAAGCTTCTGGAATATTGAGATTAATTACAGAAATTATCTAGAAAAAAAATTAGAAATTTGAAGTCAAAAATTTGCAAAAAAATTTTTAAACTTTCATTTCAGAAATTTTCTAGGAAAAATGTGGAAATTTCAGAGATTGATTAATCAATAAAAATGGATAGAAAAGTTGAAAATTTGCTACAACAAAAATCAAAATTTTGATTGTAATCTCAGAAATGTTCTAGAAAAAACTTGGAAATTTCTTTGTTTGGAAAGTTGGGGATATTTCACTTCTGAAACTCCAAAACTTTCTAGAAAAATTATGTGATAAACCTCAAAATGTTTGCTTAGATGTTGAAAATTTGCTAGGAAAAAAAAAAAATTGAGATGATTGTCAGAAATTTTCTTGTAAAAACAAGGGAATTCATAAGATTGAGTCGTCAAAGATTTGTTGGAAAAACTGAAATTTTGACATCAATCTCAGAAAAAAACATGCAAATTTCTGAGTTAAAAATTTGCTAGAACAAAAAGAAATTTTGAATTTTTTTTTAGAAAACCTCAGAAGTTTGAAAAGTAGAAAACGTGATACTGTTGTGTAACTTTAGCTTTAAAGTAATGTTGGATAAGAACCGAGATGTTGGTGTGTGCGTTGTGTTGCTCTCTGCTCCTGCTGCGGCTCCTCGCCTCGCCCGCTGCGACTCGCATCATCAATCAGTCCCTCTTTCCTCTCGCTTTGATCATCTTGGATGTTGCATCCAGCCTGCAGGATTTTCTGTCTGCGCGCCTCCATGATGTAAAGCCACATCCTGCACCGCTGCAGAGCCTCGGTTTGAGTTTATTCCACATGCAACCTGCTGCTGCAGCAACATTTCAGCTTCTCATGTGGAAAAGTGGCTGAGAGGTTCAGCAGCAAAACGAGACGCAAAACAAAGTTATAAATAAAACTAACAAAAACTGGAACGGAGAAAACATTTTTCATTAATTGAAATAAATAAATAACGGTAATTAATGTGGAGAAACGGTAACTAACTGGAGCTAATTATAGTTTGTTAAATTAATTAAAACACACTGAACTTAGAGATGATATTCTCTGTTTTCATGTTTTGAATCTATTGGACTTTTGAACTGATGTGAAATTTATTTATTTTTTACAGTTTTGGCTTAATTATTGCTCTGAATATGTTTTTGAGTCTGTATACTCCAGTTAACAATTAATCAGTTATTATTTCAATAATTAATCCAATAAAACTTTTCAGTGCTATAAATGAGCTAATTTTGTTTTATTTTGATAGAAAATAACTCTTAGTTTGCTGTTTTAATCCTTCAAGTTTTTAAATTATTCTGAACTTTTTTGAATGTTTGAATATCCAAACTTTCACCTCAATGCTCCAAATTTAGATTAACATATTGAAAAAATGAATTATGTATTTCAAACTTTAACTGGGTTAATTTGATTGTTTTAGCATAAGACAAACACAAACCTTTGTATTTGTCAAAATGAGAAGATGATGATTAAATGTCTCTACTTGTGATTCATATCTGCAGCTCTGGAGCCAAACCAGAATGAGCCAACCAGAGAGTCAGATCTTACTGCAGCGTGTTGTTAAAAAACAAAGACATTTCTGCCCAAAGCATCAGAAATTTTCTAGAAAAAGAGAGAGGACATTTCTGAGTTTAAATGTCAAAAATTTGCAAGAAAAACTCAAATTTTGAGATTAATCTTAGAAAACGTCCAGAAAAGAACTGGGAAGTTTCTAACTTTGAAATTTCTTAGAAACTTAGAAATGTTCTAAGTTTCAAAATTGGAAAATGATCAACTTTTGAAACTAAAATGTTCTTGTCTTTTCAATACATTTTGTGGGATTATCCTCAAAATGTTTGAGTTTTTCTTGTAATTTTTCAACTTTTCAAACTCAAAAATTAAAAAAAAAATTCCTAGAAGTGTTGTGAGATGAATCTCAAAATTATTAATTTTTTTTCTAGAAAGTTTTTGGTTTTTCAAACTCATAAATTTCCTTGTCTTTTCTAGACAATTTGTGGGATTATCATTTTATAGCAGAATCAACTTTTCAAACTCAGAAATGTAAAAGTTTTTTCCTAGAGATTAACCAGAAAAAATTCTGATCTTTTTTCAGCAAATGTTTGACATTTGAACTCAGAAATGAAAAAAAAAGAAACCAGTTCTAGAAATTTTGTGTGATTTATCACAAAATTCAGATTTTTTTCTAACATGATTAACATTTGAACTCAGATATTTTCTTGTTTTTTCTAAAATGTTTCTGAGTTTAATCTCAAACATTTATGATTTTTTTTCTAGTAAATGTTTGACATTCAGAAATATCTTTGTTTTCTATAGAAAATTTCTGAAATGAATCCAAATTTCTGAGTATTTTGGCAGAAATGTGCTCTTATTTTTCCTCTGAAAGACGGCCGTAGAACCTTTTTATGTTTTATTCGCGCTGCGACTCGCCTTGATCTCTTTTTGAGTGTCTCCGGGTTTGAACACCAGCGTTCCCTCGCTGTAGTCGTAGTCGGACCCGGCGTTGGCTGACCCGTCTTCGGTTCTGTAATCCACGTAGAAAGTGTTCTCCCCCAAACCGCCTGCAGGCCGAAAACACAGCAACAGTCAGAAAACCGGGAAAACGAACACGGCGGAGGAAGCATCATGCTGTGGAGTCGCTAGACGAGAAATGTGACATTAAACGTTCCTCCACTGATGATAACCCAAAACATAAAATCAGATAAAAATCGACACATCAGGCGGTTTATTCTGCTTCTGGGTGAATCTGCAGGTTTCAGGTCGTTTCTAAAGTCTCTCTGAAATCACAGCAAACCTGTGGACACACAAAGCTAACAAGTCACAACATTTTAAATCTGAAGGAGTGGTGCATAAATCAGATTCTGCAGCAAGATAAAGAAATCTAAAGGTTCTAAAGTCATATTTTATTAAAAACCAAAAGTTCTCATCAAACTGTCAGTTTTAGGGCCAGATGAAAAGATTTTTACTTTTATTTATGAGAATAAAACTGATATCACCAGAATAAACTCGCAATATGACAATAAAGAAATTGTATGATCATAAAATTAAAAATAATAAGAACATAAAGTCATAATAGTAATATGAGAATAAAGTAGTCAAATGACCAGAATAAAGTCAAAATAATGTGATATTGAAGTCGTAATATTACGAGAATGAAGTTATAATTTTATGAGAACTCCTATACAAAAAAGTACTAACATTTAAAATAAGGAATATTGAGAATCTTGTAAAATTAAAATTCACAAATGATGAAATATTTAAACTTTTAACTCATCAGTGGCCGAACTTTGAAACTTTTTATCACACAGCGTTTCTCCTAAAGCTCTAACTCTCCTCTGGTAATATTTTATCTTTATTCTCATATTATCGTGACTTTATTCCTCATGTTGTTATTATTTTCTCCCATCCAATGAAACGCCAGCGCCTCCCAAGATGGCTGACCTCAGGCATCGTCTATTCATGTCTAATGTTGTTTGTCTTTTTGTTTTGTCTTTGTTTAGGCTGGACTGAAATGTCAATTTTCCACCTGAAGGGATAATGAAGGATATTTTATTCTATTCTTGTAAACAGAGGAGATTTATTCCTCTTACCTGTCATAATTAACCCTGAACTGTTGAGGAAGTGAAGGTTTTATCTTCCCGGTGCCGTTCCTACCTTGGCAGACCACGGCCAGCGTGAGAACGCCGCAGTTCTCCATGCACTGACTGTGGGCCGTCTCGAAGGAGATGTGGCTGCAGACGGCCAGGTCGTCTTCCTCGGCCTCCTCTTCGTCGGTCACCACCGCGCGCCGCGCGTTGTCGGCCACGTGCCTCTTCAGGACGTTTCCGGCTCCGATCATCATCCGGGTCGCCTGACAGAGACGAGGCGAACAAACCCGGCGTTTAGGGCAGCACTTTGCGGTTCAGGGTGCGGTTTGCGGTGAGGCAGGTGGGCGGAGCTTACCTGTATGCGGTAGAAGGCGCGGCTCTTCTGCTGGTGCAGCAGCGCGTAGTAATTGGCCAGCTCCACCAGCTGGTCCAGCTCTTTGTCGGGATATTTCTGCTTCAGCTCCTTCAGGATGCGAATCACCTGCCGAAGACAAACCGGGTTCAGGGTTCTGGTTCCTGTCACTTCCTGGTTCGCTCGGTTCCACTGGAGCATTTCTCAGGGCTCGTTCACTCCAGCCCAGTTCAATCCGGTTTAATCCAACTCCAGTCAGTTTGTTTAGAAAGTCCGGTTCGGTTGGTGAGGTGTGAATGCTAAGCTAACTCTGGTGTCGGTTCAGTTGAAGTGAACTCCAGTTCCGTTTAGATGCATATATGAACGTCAGGAGGACCAGACAACGCTCCAGAAGCAGGAAGTGGACTACAGCGCAGGGCATTCTGGGTAAATACAACCAAAGCTAACATGCAAACAAGCGCTAGCAGCAGAAATGGCTCCTGGTCTTTAGCCTAAAGAGAAATCCTCCAACCGCTAAAATCTGACGCCTCCATCTTGTTTCCATCTGGTGAAGAAGGAAGTTGCTCTCAGTGTCTTCAGAGGTTTTTATGTCATTTCCTTCAGTAGTTCTTGGTGCAGCGCCCCCACAGGCCAGGAGGGGAACAGGTTGGTTTGACTCAGAGCAGAGAGAGAGAACCACAGCAGCTGGAGGAAGTTCTGGTTCCAGTAGAACCAGAACTTTCGGACTGTCAGGTCATTCCTCTCTCTCTCTGCTCTGAGTCAAACCAACCTGTTCCCCTCCTGGCCTGTGGGGGCGCTGCACCAAGAACCACTGAAGGAAACGACACAAAAACCCCTGAAGACACTGAGAGCAACTTCCTTCTTCACCAGATGGAAACAAGATGGAGGCGTCAGATTTTAGCAACTGGAGGATTTCTCTTTGTTGTTGGCAAAAGTCTAAGAGTCATGTCTGCCGTTGACGCTAGGCTAAAGTGCATGTTTTGGTTGTATTTACCCACAATGCCCTGTGCTGTAATCCACTTCCTGCTTTTGGAGCGGCCTCCGATCCACTTGACGTTCGCATTTAAACTGCACCAGAGTTCATTTTAACCAAACCCGGCCCGAGGTTTGTAGGCGGAGCAGAGTTAGCTTGAGTTGGACTAAAACGGACTGAATGAACCCTTTGATTTAAACTTCCTTCCTTCTCCTCAGTTTAACTCGTTTTTCTGTGTCTCACCTCCTTGCGGCTCTCGTCCAGCTCCCTGCCGCTCTCCATGTTCACTGTGGCGCTGTTGGAGTTGGGCAGGTTGCCCCTGGCGACTGCCGCGGCGCCGATGTTGTTTGCCGTGGCGCCCGCTGCTCCATCCGCTCCGTTCTCAGCAGGAACCACGGCGCTTCCCTGTGGCAGCTTGCCGTCAATGATCATCTCCATGCCGCCTTTGGTGGGGGTCAGGTCCCCCTCGGTTTCCACGACGATGCCGTGGCGCTTGTCGGCACGGTAACGCTTGCCCATGTATTTGTAGAAGAGCAGACGGCGATCGGCGATCCAAGCCAGGAGGACACAGATGGGGAAGAAGAGCAGCGTCACCAGAGCTTCCCAGACCTGAAACACAACGGCCAGAGATTTAGGGACAAAGATCCATGAACCCGTTGACCTGGTGACCCCTGCAGGGTCATGGAGGGACCGGTGGGAGAACCAGAAAGGATAAATAGGCTGGGAATGTCCAGCACTAAGGAAGGAGCCGGGTTCTGTTTCACAGAGCTTTGGTGCAGAACAAAACCTGAAGACCTGATTAAACTGGCATTATTACATGTTTTCCAGGCACAAAGTTCCATTTTATAGCACAATCAAGAAATAATGTTCTACATCTGTTAAATATGACTTAAAAGAAATTTATATTTGTGATTTAATGCCTTGAAATTTGGTCTCTGTCTCTTTAAGAAGCTCCTGCTCTTTCCGAAGCTCCGCCTCCAGGAAGTCATCCAACATGGCTCCTCTATTAACCCTTTGTTTTTACCAGAGTTTCACTTAGAAGTAGCTCCTTAGGTGTTTGCTAATTGGTGCTGGCTAGTCTGAAGGAGCTGAATGGGGGAGGAGCTGTGCCTCGAAGGCGGGGCTAGGTCCATCTGGTTGGTTACCATGGAGATTAAAGGATTAATCAAACATGCATGAAAGATTCAAGGCAACGCTCCAGGTTTGTTTTTGATGAGGAAATAACATTACAACATGATGTTTTACATGACCCTGCCGTTTTAAGATTGTGTGAGCTGTATTCAATGGTGACCAGAGGTTTGCAATAATATGGGAAAATGTCTTGATAAAAGTGGATTCATCTGCCAGTGGGACAAGAAATTTTTCACCAAAATTAAGAAATTATTGACTTAGAAGAAGCTCTTATATTTTGCTTAAAAGTTACTTATCAATTAGTTTTGACTTGCTTCAAGTCTACTGAGATATTTGTATTAAAGAGTAGTCAGAAGTACTTGGTGAGATTTTGTATTTCTGGAGTTTTACCAATCGTGACAGTGCTTTCTGGTTTTGGGGGCTGAGGCTAATCCTGCTGATGGAGGGATTAGCACCACAGCTTGGCGAGACAGGCGGCCTCACCTCCACGACGCTCGGCGACATGACGGCCAGGATGAGGTAGAGCCAGATGTAGGCGAAGATGCTCCAGAAGGCGGTGATGAAGAACACCCGCAGGTGTTTGATTTTGCGTGACTGGCCGTTGGGGATGACCCACACGCAGATCCCGATGATCACGAACATGTTGAAGGCGGCGCTGCCGACGATGGTCCCCGGTCCCAGCTGGCCGGCCTCGAAGTTGTGACCGCACACCTGCAAAGGAGCGGAAGCTGTGAGAGCCGAGCCGGGATGGACGCGACGCTGAGGCGTGACGGCGTTTACCTCGATCACCGACAGCAGGATCTCCGGAGCGCTGGAGCCCAGAGCCATGAGCGTCAGGTTGGAGACGGTTTCGTTCCAGATGCGAACTGTCGCCAAAGACGTTTCGCCGTTCGGCATGGTGATGGTCACCTCCTTCTCCTGCAAAGCACACACACTGGTCACCTGAACACACCTGAGGAGCGGGGCAGAGCGCAACTAAAGTTCTGGATTTTCTTCCACTGAATGAAAAACAAACATGTTCTAACCAAAAATCCACCAGAGACACTGTTAAAGTTTCAGAAGAACGAGTCGGCTTTCAATCGGTGTTAATCATCTTTAATCACCTTAATTAAAGTCAGAAATTATAAACATTTACTAGAACGTATCTGACAAAAGTCTATAAAATGACTCCTGCTGTCATTTGAATTCCTCAGTTTCTGGTTTATTTATCATCATTTGCATCTAATGACCTTCATAAATCCCTGTGATGTCGGCAGGAACAACAACACGTGAACCAAAGAGACGAGCCGATTCCCATCTGAGGCGGCTGGAAATGTGACCGGACTTTAATTCACTCTGACCCAGAGTCTGATGGACAATCAGCCGTCCTCATTCAACTCTCAGACGCCCGTTCTGATACCGTCTCTTCCTCTCCGCCTCCAACTTATCTCACATTTCCATGACGGCCAATCCCACTTCAATTTGTTCCACCGTATCTACGAGCTCAGACGGGCTGAACTGGGCGAGACGCTGCAACAGATTCAGAGTCCAGCAGGCCTGGCCCAAACTGAGCGTTAAAACATAGAAAAGAACATTTTACTGTAAAATATCCCCATTTTCTGATATCCAGCTCTCATAATGAAGGAACATTCATCTGCTGTTCTGCATGTCCAGAATCAGAACCTGGTAATCCAGATCAGATGAACAATTAGAGGCTGGTTTATCTGAAGGTGTGACATAATTTTAAATTTAAAAATAGATGCAGAAACCTGCAGATCTGAAGGTTTTTACTTATACAGCTCTTAAAGCTCCACTAACACCTTCATCACATCGGCCACATTTCAGTTTCAGGTTTTATTTTCCGTATCAGGACCAGCAGGATGACTGCCTGAGGATTTTAAATTCATTTCAGGTTTCTTTGGAAATCTGTGCCAAACTTCAGCATATAGAGGACGCACTTTACAAACATAAACTAATTATTTCCAACTATATAGTAGATTTTTTTGTACTTTACTTTTGAAGCTCAGAAATTTCCAAGTTGTTTTCCAGAAATTTCTGAGTTTTGAGGGTTTGTTTCTAGCAAATTTTCGATTTTTAAAATTCAGAAATTGTCTTGTTTTTTCTAGACTGTCTAAAATGGATCTAAAGTTTCTGAGCTTGTTTTTTATATGTACACTGGCCAAAAAAACATCGGGTCACATGGGGACCAACAGATCTAAACAATCTGTGTGAACGCTGTCTAAGCCTCCTTCGATTTCTGACGTGAAATTACTTAAAGCTCATCAGAAATCCAAACAAAAACCTTCAGCAGCCTGAAAAGTTGTCGATAAAGGTTAGATTCAGAACAAAACTTTCTGCACAAAGTTAAATTTGAACGACCTGAGCTGGTTTAAAGCTCCTGGTTCTGTTTCCCTCCCGGTTCTGCTCACCTGAGAGGTGATGACCTCGATGGACGCCATGAAGCGGTCAGCGATGATGGACACTCCCAGGAACATGTACATCAGGGAGACGAAGTAGACGACGGCGCGGGCCACTTGGTACCCGAGGCCCGGCTGCTCGGGCTTCCACACCGGCAGCAGGATGCCCTCGGTGCAAACCGTCGGCTTGTTGCACTTATCCGGACCGCCAGAGGTGGAGCTGTTCCCGTACGGCAGCGACGGCGCCGGCGAGGCGGCGGCCGACGAGGGCAGCGCCGTCCGCGGGTCGGGCTCGATGCTCGGGTCGACGCGCTGCGACTCCGGCTGGCAGGCAGGGAGCAGGACAGCGAGGAAGAGGAGGAGGAAGGAGGAAGGGCAGGCGAAGGGAAACATGGCGGAGCCGCGAGAGGAAGAGGAGGAAGAGGAAGATGGGATCCAAGAGCGGCGCAACGAGCTCACCTGGAAAAACAAGAACAGATTTCAGACAAAAACGTTCAAGAGGAACTTAGAGGAGATTTCCAAACACAGACATGGATTTTCTAGAGAAATGACGGAAATTCACTTTTCTAACTCAGAAATTAGAAAATTCAGAGTTTGGAAAGTTGTAATCTTTTCACTTATTGAGTTTAGAAATTTTCATTTTTTTCTAGAATAATTCTGGGATTAAACTCAACATTCCTGATTTTTTCAAGCAAATTTTTTAAACTCAAAAAACTCCAAGATGTTTCAACAGTTTCTGAAATGAATCTGAACACTTCAGAATTTTTAAGCTAAATTTTCAAACTCAAAACTCTAAAATTTATTTGTTTTTCTAGAAGATTTCTGAGATTAAGATCAAGATTTCTGATATTTTCTGCCAGTTTTTTTACTTTTCAAAATCAGAAGTGTTTCTGTGTTTTCAGGAAAGTTTATGAGACCAAACAAAAGATTCCAGTTTTTAGGCAAGTTTTTGACTTTTCAAACCAAGAAATTTCCAAAATTTTTCAAAATAAAAAATAAAATAAAAAAAATTGAGATTAATCTGAATATTTTGGATATTTTCCAGCAATATTTCGACATTTCAGAATTTCGATTTCTTTTTTTTTTTGTCCTAGATTAAGCTAAACATTTCAGATTTCTTCTATCTAATTTTTGAATTTCCTTGTTTTTCTTTTAGGAAATGTCTGGTTTTTGGTGTAAATTTGCTCTTCCTAATCTAATGTGGTTTTAGGGATGACAATGGCAATAAAACGGCTTCATAAAAACACTACAAAACACAAAATCAAATATCTGCCAAGTTTTTTTCAAATATCTCAGTAAACTTGAATAAAGTTTATTCAAGAGAGCTTCCTTAATATTGATAAAAACAGTAATTCCACTGTCAGATTATTTCTCTTATAAGTTGTGAAAATGTTTTGTTATAAGTGAAATAATGTGTTGGTGGAACTAGTACTTAAAAAAATTAATATTAAGGAATTATTGACATAAAATCTTGCTGAAAACTTACTTGTAAATTAGTTTTGTCTTAATTAAATGAAATAAGACATTTTCACTAACCCAGACTAAAATACTTGTCAATATTCTGTGTTCTTGCGGTGCCATAAGACATGAATCCCTTTTGTTTTGTATATAAATCAGTGCAAAACCATGAGAGGATCCAGAAAACGCAGCAGATGAAACTGAGGCGACATTTTGTTGGATTCTCCGTTTTTCTGTGCGTCTCCCAGCGAAGTGCAGCTGATCGCAGCGTTTCTGCAGCCGTTTGGACCGACACGATGCTGCTGCTGCTGAGGAAACCCGGATAAGGAAAACTCTGGATGCTCTCCGGTTGCCCCTGGTTGTTCTGATTCATCCTGTTATAATTCATGTGTTCATCTTCTCCCAGTTCTTCTAAACACTCAAGGGACCGAAACCATTTCCACTTTAAGATCCTCGAAGCTTTTATGTTTTTATTATCCTGGAGGGATTTTATTGATTCTCATGGCTGCAAATTGTTTTTCCCTTTTTGCTTCTTAGATTGTTTTACAATGTTATATTAAAACCCACTGCAATTGTGAAACTGTGATTTTATCAACATTAGCAGAATATTATTTACTTGTAACAGCTTCTGTCTGTGGGCTTCAACACAGAAATTAAATCTAATTCAGCACTAAGTGTTGGTGGGAGCAGATTTGTACAAATTATAATTCTGACAATAATAAAGGATTTCTGCAGGTTTTCACCCCAGAGGTGGTAATAACGGTGGAGGATTGTTTTGCATCAACACTCTTCAGTGCTGATGTCTGCGACAGACAGCAGCGTTAACTTTAAATGGTGCAATGGAGGAAGTGACAGAGCAGCTGCAGTAAAACTTAGAAACAAAACAGAAACGATGCTGAAGGGGAAGAGAGAGAATGGAGGAGGAAGAGGAGGAAGAGGAGGGATAAATGGGAGGGGAGGGGCCGGACGCCCAGAGGAGGCTCTGCTCGGCGTCGTCAATCAGAGGGCGGTCCGTTGTCATGGTGACGGGGATGAGGGGGGAGATCGGGCCGGGGTCGGGTTCTCGTGGGACGATTGATCAGAGAAAACGGTCGTCCATCAGTAAGGGCAGCCCCCCCCCCCCTCGAACCACAACCCAACACCAACACAAACACCAACACAACCAAAC
>NW_006799987.1:2814293-2816634 GCF_000485575.1 Poecilia formosa | reverse complement strand
CACACACACACACACACACACACTCCTCCTACACACACTGATGACTTCGTATCGACTCCCATTTATTTCAGTTGCTGCTTTTACACCTATTACCAATCTGCAGTGCAAAAACACAAAATATAACCAACAGTTTTTAGTTTCTGGTGCATAAATAACTTTTTACACTGTAAATAAATTAAAATGAACATAAAGTGACTTTTGAGCTTGTTGAGTAATTTATATTTAAACTAGATATAAAAAAAGATTTTGTGTTTTTGCAGTGAAGCCCAAGTTTTCTTGGTTTAGTTTCAATGTAAAGATTTTGTTACACTTAAAATAAGAGAAAACTCATTTTTCAACAGGAAATATGTTTTTGTTTTAGGTAAATAATTCATTCATTAAAATAACTAATCGCTCCATTATTTCACTAATAAAACATTTTTTCCATATTAAAAGAGAAAAAATGTTTTTATTTCTGTTGATGCTGTTAGTTTAATAAAATGTCTTGTCAGTCCACAGGATGTTGTCCCACACTGAGCTCCTGACCTCTGACCTCAGAGGCCCTCAGTGCTGTGGGATGAATCCTTCCTGCTGCTCAGTGTTTTCGGCCTGCTTCATGTCGTCACACGGGTCCCAATTACAGCGAGTTTTTTCATCCGTTCATTAGATGAAGCTTTAAATCGTGACAAAGACGAAACCTGTGAGGGATAAATACACGCAGGAAGCCTGAGTTTGTTTTTAATAAATAATGACACATCAGGTTTGTTCACCACGTCGATGAACTTTGACAGATTTCAGGCCTTCAGCCTTGGGCAGGTCGGTTACACCTGAAGACGCTGAAACAAAATGATTTACAAGCCGTCTTTATCCCAGAGACTGAAACAGAAACAAACGGCTTCATGTCCGACAGCGACGACATTTTGTTTTATCTCAGATTTGTGTGAACGAATTTGGCCTAAACAAAACATTTTCTGCCCAGAATCAGATTCAGTTCTGATCCGTTTTGGGTCTCTGTCACTTTAAATCCCAATCAGCTGCTGGCCACGTTTTTAAACTCGCAGTGAAAATTTCAGATTGTTTTTCTGTGATGATCTGATCTCAGGGAATTTCTTTGTTTTTTGGTGTAAAAACCTTTTGAAAACAATCCGTCCCTCATTCTGACGTCCGACTTGGTGCCTCTCTCAGGTTTTCCCACTGCCAAAAAAACTCACTAATTTTAAAATTAGTTTTCAAAATTTCCCAGAAAAAACATTTCTCAACATTTCAAAAGTCAAAATTCTTCAACCTTTGAAACTCAAAAATGTCCATTTTTTTTCTAGAACATTTTAGAAATTAATCTAAAATTTTCTTAGTTTTTTCTTTCAGATTTTCACATTTTGAATCTCATAAATTTCCACGTTGTTTTTCTAGAAAAAAACTAGGAAACTTTTACTTTTGAAATGTCCAAATATAAGAATTGTTGAAGCACTTTTCAAGTTAAGTCTGATTTGTTTAAATGTCTTTGAGACGTTTCAACAGATGAATTACATTTTGATCAACGTGACATAAGAATTAAAAATGCAGGGAAAAGCAGAGAATTGTGCATAGTTTGAATTTGCAGCTTGCAGGAATAAGAAATCTCTTTCTGATGTGCACAAACAAAATAATTCAAACAAAAATAGTTTTGAGAAATTCACAAAAGCGACTGAGAAAATCTGAAAACCGAGCAGAGAGGTTCTGCAGCAAACCGTCTCCAGGTAGCAATGATTGACTGATTGATTGATTGATTGATTGATTGATTGATTGATTGATTGATTGATTGATTGATTGATTGATTGATTGATTGATTGATTGATTCGGTTCCTTTCGTTGCTTCTCTAATTGGGAATAAAGGACAGTCTAATCTGCCCTTGGATTTAATCTGGGTCGCCTCGGTGGCATTGGCTCTTTTACGGAGCTAAAGCGAATTTGATGAGTGAGGAATATCAGGCTGCGGATGTTAATGTTCCTGGGAGGAAACGGTTATGAAGTGAATCTAGAGAAGGAGCAGAAACAAGAAGACTGGGATTATGAGGAAAACTGCAGCAGTGAAGTGGGATTATCTTAAAAACGATCAGCCTGGTGAGGCAGCAGGTCGGCAAACTGAACCGGTTCCTGATGAACAGACCCGGCTGGTTTTCTGCAGCACAAAGCAGATCAGAATAATCTGAGCTGTGAGGTTGGGATTATAATCTGACCTTTTCCTGGATAGCTTTTCGGTTTTTTCTTGGTGGATTCGTGTCGTTTTGCAGGATAATGTCAGCGAGAGCTGGCGAATTTACAAATGAAGACATCTGTGATTCAGCAGGAGACCATCACACACACACACACACACACACACACA
>NW_006799987.1:2808557-2814159 GCF_000485575.1 Poecilia formosa | reverse complement strand
CACACACACACACACACACACACACACCCACACACACACACACACACACACACACACACACACACCCCCACACGCACACACACACACACACCTGCGTCTTCATCAGGTTCCCATATGGAGCGCAGTCAGGGCCAAAAAGGTTTATTTATTTATTTAGGAAGGTAATTAAAGCTGAAGAGGCGGAAACAGATTTTAATCAGGAGGAGAAAATAATTTAGAGGCTCAAGTTGAATTTATTTGGTTATTTTTATTTATTTTCCATTTAATCTGCAGATATTCTGTATTTGGAATATTTTAGGTCCGTCTCTCCACATCAAAAGCCACAAAGCTTCTCAAACATCAGAAAACATTTACAAAAAAATTATTCCACAACAAAAATGTATATAAATGACTTTTCACCGATTTATAGGAGCTTTTGTTGGGTGGATAGTTCAAGTTCCACTGATAAATGGAGAAAATATAAATATACAAAAGATTTAAAATAGTAGATTAAAAATATGATATATCATGTTTAATAATATAAGAAATGATGTAACTTATTTAGGACACAAAACTCTTTGTTGCCAAGTTTGCTCAGTAAATGTTGTCAACACTAAAGTTTCTCCATTAAACAGGAAAAACAGATCAGAGGTTTTATGCTGCAGCTTGACAAACAAATTATTTCTCAAATCATAAAAACAGAGAAATATTAAATGAAATGAGAAAATCAGATTCAACATTTCTGGAAAAGTTCCTGAAACACCAGAGCTGAACTTTGCTCCAATCTGAAGCAGATTACGAACATTTCACATGAAAAATTTTAAAAAATTCAGAAAAACTCAGAAATTTTAAGATTAATCCCAGAAATCTTTATGAAAAAAATGTAAAAATTTTCTTTACTTTCTAAAACGTACAATTCCAAAAGTTGAAAACTTTCAATTTCTCAATTTCAGAAATGTCCTTATGTTTTTTTTTAGTTAACATTTTCTGACATTCACCTTAAAATTTAGAGTTTTTTAAGCAAAGTTTTGACTTTTCAATCTCAGGAAATATCAGATTTTTCTAGAAAATGTCTGAGATTAATCTCAAAATCTTGGCAGAAATTTACTCCTCCACGTTTTTAACCTGATATGCTGTCATAAATAAATTTAAATCAATAAATATCTGTTTTTTGAGCTCATGTATCAATTTACTAAATAATTTAGCAGCAGAAAAATTTTCTGAATTGAAAATTGATCCATAGTTTTCAAATAAAATGTAATAATTTTGGATTTATTAGTTGCAGTTTCCTCAATCAACTCGATTAAAAATTTGCATCCTGCTGCTGATCCTGATCTTTGTCTGGATTCGGCTGATTGTGTTTTTCTCTTCTCCTCCAAACCTCTGGAGGTTTTTAAGTTCAGGGCAACACTTTGGCAACAACAACAACAACTTGTTGCTTAGCAACTCAGACACAGAGACGCATTCAGGCACAAGCAGTGATGCTGCAGTAATTCATCTGCAGCATCCAAAGAACTGAAATATAAACTAGAAGTCCGTTTTATTGAGATTTCAGACTGAAAATGATTTTCTCCTGCTTCAACTCTTTATTTAATTCAGTCGGCAGAAACATTTTCAGAAACTCTTCCAGAAACTCTTCCAGAAACTCTGGCTCCATTAGAGGAAGTCACTAAAGGAGAGGAGGATTAAACAAGTGCAGCTGGATGTGGAGGAACGTTTCCTGTATCTGTGAATTATTTATAAAAGAGAGCAGATTAAACTGCTGGGCTATAAAAAGCTGCTGCTTTCCAGTCTAAACTGTTTATTATTATTATTATTATTATTATTATTGTTGTTGTTGTTGTTGTTGTCAGAAAACAGAGGCAGATGAATTTAAATTCTGCTCTAAACGTCACCAGGAAAGATTTAAAATGATAAATTATAGAAACAGTTTTAAAGTCTCTGCTGGTTTTATTCTCACTGCTCAACTAAAAACAGCCAAAGTGCAGAAAAAATGTTTGATTTGTACAAACAGGGAACAAAACCGGCAAGGATTTGGATCAAACAGAACCAAAACTAAACATTATTAAACCTTTGAATGAATTCAAAAAGCAGAAAAACTGAGGAGGAAAACGTTCAGCTCACTGCAAAAACACTAAATCTAACCAAGTATTTTTAGTCTATTTTACAGATAAAACTAAACTAACTGAAAATACAAGAGTTTGTTTCAATCTTCATAACTGGAGGATAAAAACATCACAATTTAAAACTATAATACCAGTCAATATTGATAATTAGTGATTAGGTTTTGCAATATGAAATATTTATTGGCAAATATCAGCTGATTGCAGCAGCATCAGAGATCAATATCCGCCCAGACTTTCAAATCGGTGCATCGCTAATCATCAAATTTAATTCATTACTTAGATTTAGCATCAATCAGCTGATTTTGCTTTCAAATAATTAAAATAATATAACACTATTAAGCTTGTTACTAACTTCACTGGATGATAAATCGCTCCTGTTATTATTGCGATAAATGATAATATTGTTGTTTTGAAGCTGTTTTCAAGTAATACATTGATAAAGGCATAATCAATGTATTATGTAATTTTGCTCTCTCAATAAACTAATAAACTTCAATTTTTTTGAAAATATGTAACTGGTGTAACTATCCAAAATAAAAAACAACCAAAACCAATAAATAAAACAAATATAATAAAAACCACTTACAATCAAAACCATAAATAAAATGTATCAACAAAAATGTTTATTTAAAAACATTAATAATCAGAATGTAAATTATTGACCTTATTTTAATTTTTCAGTAATCTGCATTTCAAAACCCAAATATTTCGTTCAGTTTGCTCCTCCTGTGGGGTTAAAATCGATAGTTTAGCCGTAATAAAACTCACTGGCATCAGGGGGCCCAAATTAAAACCTGCTTCAGGCCCTGAAAAGTCTTGGGCCGGCCCTGCCAGCGGTTTCTCTCCACTGCAGCCACATTAGTTATGATGGGACTTCCTGTTTCTCTGCATTAATTATTAATCATGTGCAGAGGGAAGAGGCTGGCACAAACCAGGCAAATTAGCAACCAGCAAATGTTTCTGGCAACAGCAACTGAAACTCAACTTTTTAATAAAACTCTGAACTTTTAAAGTGAACTGAAGGTTAAGCTCATGGACGCCTCAGGATCTGCCGCCGTGTTTTCTGATAAATGTCGTGTTTCCATGGAGAGTTTAATCACTTCAGGTTCGCTTTAATTATTCATTATCTCCAAATATAAACGGCTGCAGGTTTCACTGGATTTAAGGAGAAACAGAAGGATTATAGATCTGACATGATAACACGATAACTTATTCTAGAAGTTATCGCGATAAACGATAATGTTGTTTTGAAACCATTTTCAAGTAACATAATGATAATAATGGCAAAATAATTAAAGATGATTAAACTTTAAATTCTGAAAAACATTTAACACTTTAACTGGGAGACATTTTAAATATCCAAAATAAATAAACAAAGCAACACAAACAAAATATTGAATTAATTATAAAGTTTTTTTCATGAAAATTTCTGAGCTTAATCTTAAAAATTCTGGATTTTTTTTCTAGCAAATTTTAAGTTCCAGTTTTTTCCAGAAAATTTCAGAATCAATCTCAAAATTTGTGGAGTTTTTCTAGCAAGTGTTTGACTTTTAAAGATCAGAAATATCTGAAATTTTTAGGGAAAATTGACAATAATCTCAAAATGTCTTAGTTTCTCCTGGCAAGTTTTCAATTTTTCAAGCTCAGAAATCTTCAATTTCTTTTCAGAAAATTTATGATGCTAATCTTAACATTTCTGAGTTTTATCTAGCTTTCTTTTTTTTTCTTTTTTTTTTTTTTTACTGTTAAAACTCAGAAGTTTCTGAGTTTTTCCTAGGAAAACTATGATTTCAATCTAAATGTTCTGTTTCCCAGCCGGCTCTGGTGAAATGCGCTACCAGATGAAATCTGTAACCTGTGAAGTGATTTCTGCCTCCGGTGGCGTCTCTTCCGATCCGGCTGTCTGTCAGCCTGATTTATTAAATTCATAAAGCAGGAAATAGACGCCCGGCTCTTCACGGTGCCGTCCGTGAATCAATTACTCCGTCTCCTCTGGTTTTCTGTGGATAAATGAGCTGCTGATATCTCAGAGACAAAGCGCTACATTTCCATGTTGATGTAATGAAAAAATGTAATAAAAATCTGCCTTTTCAGCAGCAAACCGGCGCTTCGCTGTGAAGCAGCAGCAGCTGCTTTCATTGAGTTAGTGGAGCAGAGGCTAAATAAACAGGGCATGAAGGGAAAGTGAGTGGGAGGAAGAAACCTGCTCTTTACAGGGAAACGCGCCCTGGGGTGACTGATGTTACAGCGAGGCGATATAAAAATGAAGATCTGCTCTCTGAGGGTTTTTCATCTGCTGAACTCTCCATGTAAAGGCAGATTTAGTCGCGTGGCTGCAGCTGATTCGTTTTTTAGTCACTTTTATTTCAATAAAAGCAGATCTGCTTCATTTTGCTCTGTGGGGAGAAATGGAGAGCAGACGCTTCAGATTTCCTTCATTTACGTCTCTGTCCTTTTCTCCCTTTGGCCAAAGATCACCCAACATGAAAGGGTTCTTAAAATTACTTCATTGTCAATTATTTATGAATTATTTCTCTGCAAAAATTAAAAATATTACCAAATATTTTGTTTAGTTTCTAGAGGAAATATCTTAGTTCACTTGAAAAAAGATAAAACTAACAAATAACTTTTCAGAGAGATAAAGAAGCTTAATAATTAGTTAAGTTTGATGACAAATATTTGCACATGCATATTATTTCCCCTTTAAATGGGAATAATGTTATGATGAAATAATCTGCCACTGGAAGCAGATTTTTTAATCAATATTAAGTTGTTTATTTTACATAAAAAAGTTACTTCTGTTAGTTTTGTCTCACTTGAAGCAAAAAAAAAAAAAAACGATAATCACCCAGCAGAAACAAAAACACTTGGTAAGATTTTGTGTTTTTATGTGTGCTTATCTGTGCAACAATAAGCAATATTTTGATCAACTCAACATTAGCATAACATTTGTTTTAATGTTCACAGTTATTTAACATTTTAAAAAATATATATATATTTTTTTGCTGTTTTAGTCTATAAACCGTTTTCAGCAACAAAAATGAGAATTTCTTGGTAAAAAGTCGCTGAATGTTTGTGATAATTAAAAAAACACTAATAAACTGAAAAGTCTTACTGTTGTACTTAACACAAATGTCCATGCTGGAGGACACACAAACTCATTCTTAGGGCCACAAAAGGCCCCCGGGCCACACGTTGGACACCCACAGCTTTAAAACACGTTTAAATGTCTGGAAAATGAGCAGGAAAAGCAGCGTTTCCCTAAAACTCCCAGGAGGAAAGTCAACATTTTCAGAGCCGCCTCTGCTGACAGGAGATGAACACTGAAAACACAGCAGCTGGAGTTTAAACCCAGTTCTCAGAGCTTACAGACGGAGTTTGGTTGGTTATTTTTCTGCTGTAACGGCAAATCCTGGCAATAAATCTTTAAAACCATCGGAAAGCCGGGTGAGAGTGTGGGCTGAGGCCATGAAAACATGCAAAAGCGCACACACACA
>NW_006799987.1:2804195-2808495 GCF_000485575.1 Poecilia formosa | reverse complement strand
CACACACACACACACACACACACAGCAGTGATTATCCAATGGGAAGCTTTTACCAATTAGTTTTCCTTGTTGCTGATTGGCTGAACCCGAAGAGGCGGCCAAGAAGACTGAAGACTTTAGCTCCTCGCTCGGTAGAGGTGCTAACGTTCGTATTAATGCAAATTAAGGTAGTTTTGGTGTTTGAACTAATAAAATAATCAGCTATTAGCATTTTTTACTGGATCCAAAATCCTTGTTTATACCGGGGAGCCACTATATTTTACATGTAAGTGTTAGAAAATGTAAATGTTCCTAATTTTGAGCAGTAATCATTGAAAAGTTGTCTTTGTTTGTCATCTGGAAAATGATTTTTCTGCTCCTTGTCCAGCTACTGACTGGCTGTTTAGCATATTCTCCACATTACACTGACAAAACACCTTCAAGTGAAATAATTGTCTGAAATAATGAAATAAAATTTCCCTCTTCTTGCCTCATCCTAATCTGTCACGTCCCACTGAACTGTCCTCTGCTGTATTGAAAGCGTTGCATCAGAATGAATTTCTGATTTTAAGTTACAGTTATTGAGAAAAGTGAGAACATTTTCCCTGATGGATTTTCTGCTGCTGAACTAATCGAGTGTGCGACCCTGCTGAGGAGGTGCAGGTGTTCAGCTTGTCGCCTGCGGCTCTTCCTCCATCAGCTCACTGCTGTCTGAGTCCCAGCCTTCAGTTCACAAAGGAAAACAAAGCAGTGGAAGGAAAATGCTTGGAAGGACGGGTTGCCCCGGTAAATAGGCGCTCATTTGGCTTACAGGAGGAATGGAGAACAATAAACTTAACAAACAGTTCAAATTCACACTTCTCTGAATGTTTTATAAGTTGATACTTCAACAGAATTTAAATTCAAAACTCTGTAATACGTACACTACACCAGCAGGGGGTGAAAATGTCAACAGTAACAATGTTTTCATACCTGATAGTTTGGTAAATTCAGTTCGATTGGGGAACAAAACCGCAAACGTTACATTTTCAGCCACTTTGAAACTAACAAAAACCTCTGAGTAGCCTGTTCCCCTCCTCGCCTGTGGGGGCGCTGCACCAAGAACCACTGAAGGAAACGACACCTCAGATAAAGACATGCAGCTTCCTTCTTCAACACTTGGAAACACAAATGGAGTGGCATCAGATTTTAGTCTTCGTAGGATTTCTATTTTGTCGTTGGTAAAAAACAATAAGTCATGTCTGCTGCTAGTGCTATGCTAACGCATTTGGTTTGGTTGTGTTTACCCAGAATGCCCTGTGCTGTAGTCCGCTTCCTTTTGAACAGAACCAGAGTTCACTTCAACCGAACCCAGACCGAGGTTTGTTAATTTGACTGACTGGGCTGTAAGGTATTTAGACCGTCATTGCGCCCCCTGGTGGACCAGTCATGCACTGCCCTTCAGGATCCTTGGATCTCTCCATCCTGTTCCTCAGACTTTAACCATCTGGATTGGTTTTCACAGTAAAAACCTTTAAAATGCAGATTATCGACGTGGATCTGAAGCGATGCAGCTGCAGTGTTCAGGGTGCCCTGATTTATTCCTCATCAGAAACTGCAGTTTACCAAAAAATAAAAATAAAAAAGAAGCTGTAGTTTTTACAGTTTCTTATTTTTGTTCAAATGTATGCACACAGAAGGGCCGAGAGAAATAAAGAAAAAAATGCCCTGAGAGTTTTCTAAAACTGATCCGACTGGCTGCTCGGTCAGCTGAAGCTGAACAAAATCCTTAATATCAGGAGACATGACCAACGCAGTTTTACCAGCTCAGCCGCAGACGCTCTCTCCCTTCACCTGAAACCCGATCTCTGTTTACAAAGCAGAGAAACACAAGCCATCTAAATATTGATTGGTTCACAGGCTGAATTTCTGCCTCCAAATGGATTCTGTCAACACACTGTTTGTTTTGCTGCCTGAAAGGCAAATTAATTGACTTTCACACCTTCACACAGGTCTATTATGGAAAACCTTTCCTCAAAATTCTTCTGTTTTCTTCGGCTTTTCTTCAAACTCCTTTACAACACTGAGTAAATAAAACCCTGTCGTGTTCACAGCAAGGTTTAATGGACTGTTCTCAACTAAAGCAATGACTGCAGTCCACATAGAAAACAACATGTAGATGCTACAGGCGGACAGACTGCCGAAAACTGTACTCAACTAAGAGAAGCACAACTTCTACATGATTTTAATGAAGTAAAAGTAAAAAGTAGTAAGAAAGTACTCAAGTAAGAGTAAAAAAGTATTTGGTAAAAAGTACTAAATGGTCAAATTATTAATCATTTAATATTTATAAATTACATCATCAGATGGACCAAAATATAAAGTTAAGGGGAAATTTTGGTATTTTAATGACAATAATGACAATAATTCATATAAGTAGCAAAAACTAATAAAATCAGGCAAAAAATTTTTTTCCAAATCAGTTTCTTTCAATAAAAAACATAAAAAACTTTAACAGAAACTGCAGGTGTGAGTCTGTCTGCTGAGTTTTTGGTTAAACATGTTTGTTATTTATTCATTGGGTAGAAAATGCAGAAATTTTACTTAAATAAGAGTAGAAATACCTTCTAATATCCAAATATCCTTTAAATGTTTGACTCTACTGTGAACAACATCCATTTCCTAGTAAGACAATAAAATTAGGCGACTTTCCTTGTTTGGTTTCGGTTTAATTTTGGCCCTTGTGACACAAAGTGCTACCTCTGTTTTATTTGTTTTTTGTGTGATTCTGAGTTCATTTCCAGCTGCAGCCTCAGATCTCAGTGAGTCAGTGAGCGATCTGAGGAGCTGAACTCTGTCAGCGCCAACGCCTCGACGCTGCTGCACCGAAAGCGAAGGACTCACCACGGGTCTCTGCGTCTCTAACTCTGGAGCTGCTCCACATCGACGGGCTGCAGAAACACAAACCAGAGGGAAACATTTGCTTCTCAGGTTGTTTGCAGCAGATAGATGAATATTTTTCATATGATGTTACCAGGGGTTTGCTTTTTGGAGAAAAAAAAAAACGGTAGCCACTGATAAATTCAAGATGGCGGACATTTTTAAAGATAGTCATTAAGGAAAACTTTTCTTTTTATTTCTTTTACTAAATTTACCAGATAAATGCTCTTGGTGTCAAATCAAACACATTTTGACAAATAAAAATCATGTTTACTGATTATTTGTTATTTCTGTCAAAATCTTTGTCTCCCTTTTCTGGTGGACTTTTTCAAAATGGCCGCCATGGTTGCAAGGGAGAATATATGTTTCAGCAACAGTTATTGCCAGTGGTGACAACAGATAACCAAAACATTAGGCTAACTAACCACTAATTTGATAAACAAGAATCTTAGCTATGCTAACATTAACTCTATAACACATAAAAATCAGCAGGCACTAACACTAAACTGTTAAACACATTTAAAAAAATGTTGCGAAGCTAACCATAGCTAGTAAGACAATTGTATGTTGGCTAATGCTAAATGGCTAAACACATAAAAGCACCAGAGCAGCAGATTCAAATGTTTAAATAATGAACTCCTGCATTAATGTCTGTAGACTTCTTCTTATTTTTTACGTTTGTCAAACTTCAGTATTTCAGAAAATCTATTTAAATATCAGTGAAAGGCGACAGGTGAACAGTGCTGAATTATCTTTTGAAAATTAAGCAGGTATTAATTTGATCAAACCCACATTTCTGTATTAAAATCTTTTCTTATTGGTCTGATGATATTTTCTACATTAATGTCATGTTTTCATAGCTGTAAGTGGAAAATTATCATAACATAAATACAGGCTTTCAAACAACCATCTGTGTGTAATTAATCTGTTTTACTTTGTGATGAAATAAATTAGAAATAAATTAGTAATATTCCAGTTTACTGACTGGGTTTGTAATAAAATCGGTGAGTTTTAGAAGCTGCAGCCCTGCAGGAGGAGGAGTGAATTGGGTCCGTCTGACCGGTTTACCTGCTTCACCATCCAAAACCAGCCGCAGCAAAAAGCTTTGCACTTTTATCCCCTGAAGCTTTGCTGATTCTTTCTGGCATAAATGTTCAAACTGAAGAGTCTCAGTTCCCTGTGGAGTCTGGGTTTGCTCTTCCACGTCCTCATTTCACCTGTCTGAGAAACTATGAGGAATATTTACTGCTGGTTTGGGATCATACAGTCAGAAGCAGATTTTACTCTGAAAATCTGTGTTAAATTCGAGCGAAAGACTCTGATCAACTTGACGTAAAGGTCTCAGCTGAAGGTTGACGACGTTCACTGCAGAGAAACTCATCAGAGACGAAGATGTATATAT
>NW_006799987.1:2801367-2803126 GCF_000485575.1 Poecilia formosa | reverse complement strand
ACTGATTCATCCTGTTAATAACTGATTCATCCTGTTAATAACTGATTCATCCTGTTAATAACTGATTCATCCTGGTAATAACTGATTCATCCTGCTAATAACTGATTCATCCTGCTAATAACTGATTCATCCTGTTAATAACTGATTCATCCTGCTATTAAAGCGAAATCCTGCTGAACTGCGATAATTATGCAACGCAGCAAAAGTTGGCAAATGTTCCTGCGAAGCCACCGGAGTAATGACTTTGTTTGGGTATGAAATTAGAGCCAAAAGCAGAATTAATGATGGCAATTAAAGTCAGCAAAGGGCTGCATGATGAAATGGCCCCTTTCTCCTGCAGCCGCCTCCCAAACAACAGGCAGAACTGGAGCTGAGATCAACTGGCGTCATTCAGACTCAAACCGCGAACTCTTCACATTCGCATCAGCAGAGTGGATTCAGCGAGTCGCAGGGCGAAGCCACGGAAAACGCTGCAGCTTTCAACTGCTGCTGGTTGGCTGGCACACGGATTGGACCTGCAGGTGGGGAACTGCGACGGCATCAACTTCTGATGGAGGGGTCAAAGTTCACCGAGAGTCCTGCAGCTGCAGACGCATTTAAATGAACCTCAACATCATCAGATCACTCCGACGACTCCGTCTCCTATTCTCACTTCTTCATAGTTTTCAGATTTCTAGCTCGATTACCGATCAGAAACAGATCCGATCTTCTGACTTAATATTTAAAAAGTTTTGTTCAAATTCCTGTATGGTAAAGACTTACATGAAAAAAATGCAAACAAATAGCATGAAGTCAAAAAAACAGACACAACAAATCAGATCAGCGACTATTTCAATAATCGATTAATCACGATTAATCGTTTCAATCTAAGCAATGTTTATAATTTACTTGATTATCCTGACTATTAACCAAGTAACTGAATAAAAATAATGGAAAATCTTTAGTTTAACCACTCGAATCTTTCTGTATTCTGCAGATTTCGCTGCATGTGACGAGTTTTCAGCCTTTCCAGAGGGAGACGTGTGAGCCTCCAGCCTCACACACTCCTGAATAATTCACGCACACACACACACACACACACACACACACACACACACACACAGCTTCCTCCCTGGTGGGGATCTGTCGCCTCCTCTGCTGCTGCAGCAGCGCCGATGATGATGAGTGTGTTTGTCAAGCAGCCATGTGTGTGTGTGTGTGTGTGACAGCAGGTTTTAGGTGTGTGGGTGATGATTGTGTGCTGTTTACAGGTTTCACACACACACACACACACACACACACACACACACACACACACACACACACACACACACACACAGAGAGATAACAGGTGCTAAACCTACCAGCAGCTCTGCTCTGCAGCAGGACGAACATGAAGAAGAAGCTCAAGTTCTGATTGGACCGGATCAGAACACAGATCTGCTCAGAACCAATGATGAGGGTCGGTGGAGGGGGAATGGTGATGTGGGCTGGTTTATCAGCAACAGGACTACAGAGGAATATGAACATCCAACCACCTTCCAACATCCATCCATGGATGATGGATGGATGGATGGATGGATGGATGGATGGATGGTGGATGGATGGATGATGGATGGATGGTGGATGGATGGATGATGGATGGATGGATGGATGGATGATGGATGGATGGATGATGGATGGATGGATGGATGGATGGATGATGGATGGATGGATGGATGGATGATGGATGGATGGATGGATGATGGATGGATGGATGGATGGATGATGGATGGATGGA
>NW_006799987.1:2785307-2799464 GCF_000485575.1 Poecilia formosa | reverse complement strand
TGGTGGATGGATGGATGATGGATGGATGGATGGATGGATGATGGATGGATGGATGATGGATGGATGGATGATGGATGGATGATGGATGGATGATGGATGGATGGATGATGGATGGATGATGGATGGATGGATGATGGATGGATGTAGTTTTTGTTTAAATAAATCTCGTTTCTACATATTTAACCTCCACCCTGTAATCTCCAGTTAATGATTAAACAAATACTAAATCATTTGATTATTTTAATAATCGATTAATCGTGATTAATCGATTCATCCCTCCAGCTGAATGTGATTAAACATGGAGGCATAAAGCTGAAAATGAACCAGAAACGTCCCAGATTTGGTCTGTAGCTGCACAGAACAACCAGGTATAAATCAGATGTAAATCCTGCAGGTTCATTCAGCAGCTTGGATCTGCAGACTCATTGATCTGCAGACTCATTGATCTGCAGATCAATCCTCTGGTGGATTTATCTCCAGCCGTTTGGAGGAGACGACGTCCAGCTGCAGCACGGAAATGTGGACGAAGCTGCTGAAGACGAGGAAACATCAGGACTGTTGTGGGAGACGGATTTATGAGCTGCTGCTGCTTCTGCAGTCGGTCCAAGAGGGAAACGCTAAGACATCATCTCTCATGTTGTTTATCAGCAGAAAATCAGATTAAATTAAATTAAATCCATAAAACATTTCCTTCTTTATCAAAGTTAAAGACACGTGAATGAAAAAAACACAAACGAGCAACAAAAACATAAAAGTGTCGTTCAAAAACTGAATAAAGTCAAAACGTTGTGATTTTATTCTCCTAATTTTATTTTTATTTTCTTAGTGCAACATAATTTTTATAACACATTGATTTGGATGCTACAATAGAATAACTAATACGGAGGAGGATTAGTGCCACTGACTTTAATCTGACATTTCTGACTTTGATCTCAGAAGATTAAAGAAAATTCTGAGAAAAAAGTCAGAAATCTGAGTTTAGATTTTGAGATTAAAAATTATATTTTTTCTTCTCAGAGTCCCTCAACTCCTCCTTAATCTTAAAGTGACCCTGTTTTTACTCATTAATCCTTTTGGGTTTTTCAGAATAAAACAAACTTGATGGCTAAAAGAAAACAAAGATCATTTTAGATCCAGAATATTTCTGTTATTTTAAAAACTCTTGGTGTTTGTAATCCTTCTCCCTGAAGCTGCTCCTGATTAATCTGAGTTACAGATTTAAGTGAAAGCTCAGCTAAAAGGCCAGAGATCATTAGAGGACCACCTGTCCAGGTGATGACTTTGCTCCGTCAGCCATAATTTATAAAAACATCGGTAACGGAGAACGGTCTGCTTCTCTTTCAGTTTCTTCTTCTGACAGGAAATATTCCAGCGTGTCGAACGATCTGTTCCCCTGAACTGGACTGAGGACAGAAAGTTAAAAATGGAGGAAATGTGCTGCTGGTTCTGATTTCTGCAGTGATGGAAACATGAAGCTGCAACATGAATCAGCCTAGTTAAAGTAAATCACATGCAGAGTCACAACGGGCACTGAGGCCGAATCGTCAAAGCGACAATGAAACCAAACCAAAAACATTTTTCCTCACCTCTAAAGCTTCTGACTGCACAAATTATCCTCCTGATTTCCTGTTTGGATGCATTTACATGAATCTGTCACAGCTCAAACATTTGTCAGAAAAACGATTCAACTAAACCTGAGACGATAATAATCTTCACTTTATCTGGACGATACATTGTTCCGGAAGTTATCACGATAAATGATAATATTGTTGTTTTGAGACCATTTTCAGGTAATATAGTGATAATAATGCAAGAATCAATTTTCAAAGATCAATAAACTTTAAGAACATTAAACACTGGAACTGGAAGATGATTTAAATATCAAAAATAAATAAATGACGATTTTAAAATAAAAAATAAATAAACCAAACAACAGAAACAACAAATAAAATTAATTATAAACTCTCTGTAAACAAAGTTTAGTTGAAACTAAACAGACTTTTATCATCCAGTTTGAGATCAATAAAACCAATAAATGATGCAAATGGAAATGATTGACTTTGTTTTAATTTATGAAGCGATTAGCTGATTTATTGATTATTGTGACCAGTTTGGATTCAACCAGATAAAAACTTTGGTAGCAAACCCGACTGTTGGTTTTTCTGATCGAAACATTTTAAACTCAAATGGTTTCCAAGAACAATCTGTCAATTTATTCTATAATTTAGCAGCAGAAATGTTTATTTAATTGAAAATGTTGATTATTTTGTCTTTTCAGTGATTTTTTAAACTAGAACCTGAACAATCTGAAAAGTAACAAATCATTTAATATTTAAAAATTACATCATCAGACGTACCAAATATAAAGTCACGTGGAAATTTTGTTATTTTAAGGAAAAAAATCATATAAGTAACAAAAAAAAAATAAAGAAAATTTTTTCCAAATCAGTTTCTTTCAATAAAATCTGATGAAACTTTAACAGAAGCTGCAGGTGTGAGTCAGTCTGGTGAGTTTTTGGTTAAAACATGTTTGTTTTTCATCCAGTGGGAAGAAAATCCAGAAATTTTACTCAAGTAAAAGTAAAAAAGTAAATAAAAAAAGTTACTGAAGTAAATGTAACTAGTTTTTACCAGACTCTGTGTGTCTAATGAAGCGTAAAAACAACATCCCATAATATGTTTAAATTATATGTGCAGTGAATTAATCGTCTGATGGATGGTTGTATTTAAACTGTCCCTCCCTGTTTTCTCTTGTGTAAGCCTGATAATGTGTGTGTGTGTGTGTGGGCGTGTGTGTGTGTGTGTGTGTGTGTGTGTGTGTGTGTGTGTGTGTGTGTGTGTGTGGGCATGTGTGTGTGTGTGTGTGTTTCCAGCCTCATTAAAGGCCGTCCGGCAGCAGCGTTGCTAAAGGACATTAATATGAGAGACGTGACGTTGTGTCATGTTTGCTGGTTAATGAATTAAAATGAGAAAAGGTTTTTCTGCTCTGATAAAACGTCTGGAGCTCAGAGAACTGGAGCTAACAGCTAATCTGGGAGCAGAATCTGTCTGTGCAGCAACAACATGCAACCTGAAGTGAAATTAATAACATCTAACGTTTATATCTAAAGTTAGTTCAGTGATAAATAACAATCTAAACAAATCAAGCTATCTATTAGCGACTATCTAATAATGAAATGCTAATGCTAACGAGGCTAAACATTTGGGAGAGTGTTAATCTAAACGTGACATTTGGCCACAAGCACAGAAGGAACAAAAGTGAAAAATAAGAAAGAGAAAAATGTTTCCTCATAGAAAAATCAGACCTTTTTCACGCCTGATGGTTCTGAAGATTCAGTTCTTTTGGTCAAACCATCCAAAACCTTTCAGCAAATTATTTTGTTTTATTTCTTTGGACACTTGAAATAAGACAAAACTAAATTACAATTAACTGTTCAGCAAGTTATAGGAACTTGTTTTAAGTCAATAATTCATTAATATTGATGAAAATACTCAGGAGTTCAAGTGGCAGATTATTTAATTATAACAAGACATTTTCCTCTTTTTCAAGAGAAATAATCCACCAGTGGAACTGTTTCATCAATATTAATGAATTATTGATGTAAAAGATTCTTGTGCTTTTATTTTTGTCACCGAAGTTTCTAATTCAGCAGAATCTGAACAATGAGGACCAAGAAAGAAACGAGAGAAACTCTAAAGTCTAGGAAACAAACAGCTAAAAGCGGAGCCGCCCGGCGGTGATTAGCTTTTCTGTGGAATTAGAAAACGCTTTAATTTAAAAACCGTTTCATCACAGCAGCTTAACTTCAAAGTGGCACCAAATCCCAAAAGAGGCAGATTTATTTTTCCTTTAAATAATTCAAGTGTTCCAGCTGCAGAGCAGCAGCTGCCGCTTCTCAGTCGAGTTACGATGAAATGGAAATTAGCCGAGCAACTTTACAGCGAGCCCAATCAAATCCAGGAGAGATGCTTGTTCCTGTTCACACATCGCTGCAGGAAAGACGCCGAGCGTTCCTCCTTCGTCTGAGCCAATCAGATGCATCATCTCCAAACATGCAGTTATCATTACAGCTCCATAGCAGCGCCTGAACCCAGCAGCAGCACCACAGGCCGCACGGCACTCAAAAAGTAAAGACAAGCAACAAATTACTCAAGAGTAAAAGGTAAAAAGTTTACTCAAGCACTGAGTAACTGATCAAATGATCAATTATTTTATATTTAAAAATGACATCATCAGACAAACCAAAATACTAAGTTATGTGGAAATTTTGGTATTTTAAAGACAAACATGCCAATAATTTACATAAGTAACAAAAAACAACAAATTCAGGCAAAGGAAAAATTTTCCAAATCAGTTTTTCCCAATAAATAAACTGATGAAACTTTAACAGAAACTGCAGGTGTGTGAGTGAGTCTGGTGAGATTTTGGTTAAACTGTGTTTGTGTGATAATTTAACTTAGTCTGTGTTGTCCTGGTTGGTCCCTGGTTGGTCCCTGGTTGATCCCTGGTTGGTCCCTGGATGATCCCTGGTTGATCCCTGGTTGGTCCCTGGTTGGTCCCTGGTTGGTCCCTGGTTGATCCCTGGTTGGTCCCTGGTTGGTCCCTGGTTGATCCCTGGTTGATCCCTGGTTGGTCCCTGGTTGGTCCCTGGTTGATCCCTGGTTGGTCCCTGGTTGATCCCTGGTTGATCCCTGTTTGATCCCTGGTTGATCCCTGGTTGGTCCCTGGTTGGTCCCTGGTTGATCCCTGGTTGGTCCCTGGTTGGTCCCTGGTTGATCTGTGGTTGGTCCCTGTTTGGTCCCTGGTTGATCCCTGGTTGGTCCCTGGTTGATCCGTGGACCAGGTTGGTCCCTGGTTGGTCCCTGGTTGATCCCTGTTTGGTTCCTGGTTGATCCTTGGTTGGTCCCTGGTTGATCCCTGTTTGGTCCCTTGTTGATCCCTGGTTGGTCCTTTGTTGATCCTTGGTTGGTCCCTGGTTGGTCCCTGGTTGGTCCCTGTTTGATCCCTGTTTGATCCCTGTTTGATCCCTGGTTGATCCCTGGTTGATCCCTGTTTGATCCCTGGTTGATCCCTGGTTGGTCCCTGGTTGATCCGTGGACCAGGTTGGTCCCTGGTTGGTCCCTGTTTGATCCCTGTTTGGTCCCCGGTTGATCCCTGGTTGGTCCCTGGTTGATCCCTGGTTGGTCCCTGTTTGATCCCTGGTTGATCCCTGTTTGGTCCCTGGTTGATCCCTGTTTGGTCCCTGGTTGATCCCTGGTTGGTCCCTGGTTGGTCCCTGGTTGATCTCTGGTTGATCCCTGGTTGATCCTGCCTGTCTCTTGTTTGATTATTTTATTCTCGCCTGTCTTAGTTTCCCCACCGGATCCTTGTTGTCTTCCTCAGTTCTGTCCCGTTTCTTCATGACAGCATGTTTGTTTTTCATAGAGACGGGTAGTAACTAGTTACATTTACTTGAGTAACTTTTTGAAAAAACTTAGTTTTTACTTTTGGGTAATTTTATTATGAAGTATCTCTACTCTTACTTGAGTAAAGTCTTTGGACTCTAACCACTGAATGAAAAACATGTTTTAACCAAACAACAAACACAAACCATCACCTTCCTGAACTTCCTGTTTTCTTTTTTGTCGTTTCTGCCAGTAGTAACATCCTGCTGATGATCATGTGACTCGTGTGATGCAAAAAAAACAACTTTCCATTGCAGTTTTGCAAAAATAAATAATTTCAATACGGCCGGAAAAAAAACACATCATCCCAGCACAAAAATTTGAGTTTTTTTGAAACTGTTGTTTCCATTAAGCAAATTTATTTTCATAAGACATAAATCATGTTAGCATGCTGTAACTAACAATCCAGTTTGTGTGTCATTTTTTGGAGATCAAGAGGTGTAGAACCAACATTTTATTTAGAAAAAACAAACATCGACCTTTTTCAACCCAATAACAGAAGTAAAGTCGGTTTTCTTGCATTCAGATCACTTTTAATTAGGATCTGAATTACTGAACATCAATGTCGTCAAAGCAAGCGTTGTTGGTCTGATTCCATATTTAACGAACCACATGAGTATGCTAATATGTGTTTTAACTGGAGGCTGTGAGGCTAAGTGGTGATAAAACCCAACATGCTCTTCGTCCTGCTTTCTTCCCTGACCTTATTAGGACGTGTTGAGCAGGAGGAAAGCCACACACGTATTCCAGCAGGAGAGGATCGTGGGTACAAGTGTGTGAGTGGGAGAGAGGAGGGATTCAGAAAAACACATCCTCTTAAACAAACACACATCCAGAGAGAGAGATGCTTGAAGTCATTAGAGTCATTTCCTGGCCATGGATCACGGTGCCTCTTCAGCTCCCTTTGGTCCACTCTCAGAAAGCCAATTACCACCCAAACCGCCCGCCACTCATCCTCCACCTCTGTATCCAGGCAGAAGCCGATCACATAAACAAAACCTTCTACGGACGCAGAACTGACCGCCAGCATGAAGCAGGAAGTCGGTCTGCGAACCTGAGACACAACGAAGCGTAAAGATGATCTATTATGCTTCCTCAGGTCCATACAAAACATGTTCTAAACATGTTTTACACAAAATCATCCTGAGATCATTCAATTTTAGTCAACTTTTACATACGCACCTGCAAACAGAATCTCAAATATATAACTGGACATCTTTGAAAAGCAGAAGTGGAGCCTCCTGCACAACCAATAAAAATGCAGCAAGAGGTTTCTGAATAGTAAGTCAACAGCAAAACATTGGTGTTTTCTAGCAGCCATTGTACGGCAAATACAGCGATAAAACCAGCTGACCAAATGTGCTGGAGCGCCGCCTATGTTGCTTGGAAACGGGCCAGGCTCGGCTGTGGTTGCTAGGTAACAGAGCCGTTCCAAATGTGACTAAAGAATCGGGAGGTTTTTGAAACGGTTCATTTTCCAGAAAGCAAAAGCCATGAAGCTACAGCCAAACAATGGACGGCTGCTGTTTTTAGCACTTCTGTTGTTTTTAGAAGCAGTTTTGACACGATTGGGAAAAAATTTGAGTTTCTCATAACAGGTCTCCTTTAAAAACTCATTACACAGACAACTGAGTCCCAAAATGAAAACGACGGCTTAATGGGGAGATTTGAGCCCATCTAACCAACCAGTGTAATCGTTTTAAAGATCTAAAATGTGAAGCTGATACTTTTAAGCCCATATGCTTGAAATGGATTTGCTCATTTTACACGTCAGGCGGTTTTCATGCTGTTCAAATATTTCTGAGTGAAATCAAAAACTAGAGGCAGAATCAGACACCAGGGGTTTGATTCACTGTTATTTAACACACATAATGGCCGCTGGCTCCTTGTAATGAAGAAACATTGATTTTGTTTCGGTCATTTCGTCGCAGTAAGTGCAGAGTGTGATGTCCATCAATCTGCTTTGTTCTGCGTATCAGAGGGAAAATGGGGTTTTGGTGTGATAACCTCAGGAGAGCAGAGACGGTTCGGTTCTGGAAAGAAGTGGGTTGTCGCTTCGCGTCTCATTTAGGTTCTCTGGTGTCATTCAGAGAAAACAGAGAAATGGAAACAGGAAAGTCTCTGCAGCGTGAGGCGGTGCGGTTCTGAACCGGTTCAGATCTTACAGAAAGAACTGGCAGTTCGTTGTTCAGCCGCTGATTTTCCTCAAACAGGACAGATGTCACATGTGGGGTTCCCCAAGGCTGAGTCCTGGGACTCCTCTCATTCAACATCTCTGTGCTCCCACTGGCTGCGGTTATCACAGGAAATGAAATCTGATGATACACAGCTCCACATTATGATGTCACCAGGCGACCTTTGAACCCATCACTGAGAACATCGCTGAAAACAGACAAATGTGTGTATGTGCCAAAACTCGCTCCAGCTGAACAGAAACTGAAGTTTTTATCTTTGGACCTAAAGAGGAACAATCTACTATAGATCTAGAGTATTAGATCAATGGTTATAGATCTATGGTTATAGATCTAGAGTCAACACACAGCTTCTTAAAGCTAAAGTCTAGAGATCAGGCTGAACTTTCAGAGACACGTAAAGACAGTTACAAACCCGGCCTTCCGTCACCTGGAGAACATTTCCAGGATTACACTGCAAAAACACAAAATCTTACCAAGTATTTTAGTCTTGTTTCTGGTGCAAATATCTTAGTTTACTGGAAATAAGACAAAACTAACTTATAAGTAACTTTTCAGCAAGGAATATGAGCGTGGTTTAAGGGAATAATTCCCGAATATTGATGAAAATATTAATGAGCTCAATTGACAGATTATTTAACTTTTAACAAGACATTTTCCTCATGTTACATATTAAGGAAATTATTCCCTTAAATCAAGCTTTCTTGCTGTAATGTTACTTATGAGTAAGTTTTCCAGTAAACTAAGATATTTGCACTGAAAACTGGACTTGGTAAGATTTTGTGTTTTTGCGGTATAGAGGACTAATGTCCCAGCAAAATCCAGAGAAACTCATCCATGTGTTTTCTTTAGTTGCATTGATTGCTCCCTCAGTGTCTTCACAGGACTGGTTAGAAACCAACCAGATGGGGGCGCTCACCTGAATCGCTGACTGTAAAACAGCAGAAACTCTGACCCTCCTTTAAAACCATAATAAACTGAAGACTGACCAACATAATATCTGACTTAACTTAACGGTGGCACTTGAGAAATAAAATGTTTATCATTGTTTCGTAATTGGTTACTGTTTTATGTCTTTGTAGTGTAAACCACTTAAGCACCTTGGTACTGAAATCTGCAACAAATTACATAAATGTTGTACTTTTCTTCTGTTCTACGTCTAAATAATGAAAATTTAGGCTCATATGTTCTAAAAACTTTCCTCAGGAAGTCTTTGGTCTGAGTCCTGTCTCTCTCCAGTAAAGTCAAACTTTCCTCCTGTGGCTCAGGAGCCATGCTGAATCCTACATGGGATCTCTGACCTTCTCATTCTGAATTACAACTTCTCATTTTTTATATTTCTTCCTGGTAAATCAATGAGCTGGACCTCGGAGGACCACAGAAAGCCACGCAGGCTGAATGGAAAGTTACTGCAACAGAAGATCCTCTGCACTGGAAACACTGGAAAACCTCAATACTTATAAAACATTATCATCCTGCAGCATTCTGTAACTTGGTGAAGGTTTGGGGTATATTAAAAAAAATAAAAGACTGTTGCACTTAGGAAATTAGGAGAATAAATGTTTTTAATATCAGGTTGAGTAGTAACTGGCTAAAGAAACCTGGGATCGATTCATCTTTGAAAGCAGACACAGCTGGAGGAAACAGTTGGTTAACCTGAGAGCTGCACACACACACACACACACACACACACACACACACACACACACACACACACACACACACACACAGCTTGTAGCGGCTCTGTTTCCAGGCTAGCGGACAGCGGCAGCTTGGTGTTTAGTATTCAGAGCGGAGGGATGAACCCAGACGAGAGCTGGCTGCAGAAACAAAGCAGCCTCTCTGTGACTCTCACCCTGTGTGAGTTTGAGACAGTTGTTCATGCATAAACCCTCTGATCCTCACTGCTTCTCACCAGCAGCCTGCGTTTGTGTGTGAACGGATGAATGATGATGCGTTCACACCTTACAGTCTGGTGGACCCAGTTCTATTGGGACCAGAACTCCATCATCTGGTCCACCTCCAGCTGCTGTGGTTCTGTTTCTCTCTGCTCTGAGGCAAACCAGCCTGTTCCCCTCCTGGCCTGTGGGGGCGCTGCACCAAGAACCACCAAAGGAAACGACACAAAAACCTCTGAAGACACTGAGAGCAACTTCCTCCTTCACCAAATGGAAACAAGATGGAGGCGTCAGATTTTAGCGGATGGAGGATTTCTCTTTAGTCTTTGGCTAAAGACCAGGAGACATTTCTGCTGCTAGCGCTAGGCTAGCACATTGGCTTTGGTTGTATTTACCCAGAATGCCCTGCGCTGTATGCCTTTCTTTTGGAGCGGTCTCTGGTCCACTTCACATATGCACTCAAACTGAACCCAGACCGCGGTCTGGAGGACCAGAGTTAGCTTAGCATTCACACCTCTCCAACTGAACTCTCTATGCAAATGGACTGAAATTATTGTCATATTTTAGCTCAAAGATTATAATTCAGTTGAAATTGTGTACTGGACTCAATGGCGCCCTCTGGTGGACTTATTAAGGTCTGCCTTTTTCAGGAGCAATATGCAGTTAATCCGTTTTTATCTTTATTTCTTGTTATTGTCTTTAAATCATATACTATTTGTATAACAGAGAAATAAATAAATAACATGCCCTGCCTGGAAGTATTTCTTTTAGTAAATGCGATAATTAGCTAACAGGGCGGATCGTGCAGTGATGTTGTGAAACAGTTTGAGGTTTTTCACCAAAAACAAAAGTAAAACAACCGCTCCAATTTAGTTTCCATCTGTTGAAGAAGGAAGTTGCTCTCAGTGTCTTCAGAGGTTTTTGTGTCGTTTCCTTCAGTGGTTCTTGGTGCAGTGCCCCCACAGGCCCGGAGGGGAACAGGTTGGTTTGACTTAGAGCCACAGCAGCTGGAGGTGGAGCAGATGATTAAACTTTGGTCCCAAATCAAACTGAGTCCAGGTGGAAAAACAGCTTCATTTACAAACCAGTCAGGCATGCAGGAGGTTTTACTCACCCAAATCAAACTCATGGAGTTGTGTTGCTTCACCTGCCCTGGAACAGAGAAGAAGGAATAATTAATGCAAAAAATGTGTGTTTTATTTTCTGACTAAACTTTAACTGCAAACTCTGTGATCCTGGACATTTTCAGCAACATGTTTCTGCACCTGAATTTGTTCCAAACCGATCAATGAAGAGGTTGTTTGGTGTTTTGTCTCCACAGCTATAGAAAATCATTGAAGCCTTCACAGGCCAATATTTCTCCACATAACTTAATTGTATGTTGGATTTAGCGCCGGTTAGCGCAGCCCACAGAGAGGTGGGCGGTGAAAATTAAATTCTCTGCTTGGTTTTTATCAGCAGAGACCGCTTCCATCCCTTCTCACGTCAGAGCATCATTTATTTAAGTTGTAATACTGTTTTTTATGGTTGCTGCTGAATGAAATGTGGTTTGCAGCCTCTGCCGGGGTGAGTTAGGTGCAAAGAAGAGGAGCGTGCGGCCTGGGGAAGCGTGGGAATCTGAGCGGGTCTCAGCGGCTGATGAGATGCCAGAGCTTCAGCCGCTCATTCAGCTCTTTGTCTGTCCGGCTCGGCGCTCACCCAGACGTGACTCGAATAACAACAAACCTCCTCTCCTTACGACCCACAACTGTAAAGATTGGATTATTGATCGGCGGGTTCTTTAAGCGCTGAGGCTGATCCGAAATCTGACAACTCTGATGCAATTATTAACATCAACAAGCATCCAGAATCCTGAATGCAAAGGGAAAAAAACCTGAGATCTACTCTTTAGAAAGGTGATTGATGTCTGAGAGATTAGCTAGAAAACCCTGGATAATAAAGAGGCTGAACTTTCAACTTCTGACATAGAAATTAATTAGCTTAATTAACACCATAATGACACAATCATAATGGGTAGCGGTGCGGTTATTGTACCATTTAGCATTCATCATGATAAATTTCTTATGATCAGGATAACTGTCCATCTCGTCCGGATTGATAGTTTTACCATTTTCTCTGCTGTTTTTTTCAATGAAAGTATCAATAAATTAATTTTAAAACAAATGTGCAGCTTAGTGAAACAAATATCACTTCTTTATGTGCCTGTTGTCCTGAAGAAGCGTATTACAAACGGGAATGTTTTTAGAGGATTTGTGTTTGTGGAGCGATGATTATCAAAGTTATCAAAAAATAAATAAAAATAATTTTTATCGTCACTTTTATTGTTACCTAGTGGTAAGCATATAACATATGGTGATAATGTTTTAGGTTCATAAGCCTTCATGTCCGTCAGTCCGTCGCTGTTACCAACTCCAGCGATGAATGTATGATGTCATCACATCATTTCCATATTTGGTCATTTGTGATCTGGGCGTAAAAGAAAGGCATTTCTAATTTGGAAAGGCAAAAACTGTTTAACTGCATTAATCTGTTTTGTCTAATATCAAATTTAACCAGAAGACAGTAATCAGTTTATTTTAGTGCCACATTTTTGATTAAAACAAAAAAACAAAAACAAAAAAATCTACTGGTTACATAAAAAATTATATTTGCATCCTTTGTAACTCAGATCTTGTAGATGTGTGATTCAACTGCAGAGTGAACACAGAGTGGAGTGGAAACTTTCCAGGGTTTTTTATGAAGATTTCACGTTACTTTGAGGCGCAAACAACAAAGAAACCACGAAATGTTTACCTGTCAAAATGCTGGGTTTAATAAAGTACGTGTTGCTGGCGCTTTCTGCTGAGGTTCATCCTTCTGAGTTCATTCCCACCAGCCCTGTTCAGACCGCTTAAATCCAGTCCGTTTGCCCAGGAAGTCCGGTCCGGTCCGGTCTGAGTGGTGAGGAATGTGAAAGTTCAAACCGTGAACTCTGGTTGGCCCACAAACCTCGGTCTGGGTTCGGTTCGAACGCATATGAACAGCAAGCGAACGGGAGACCGCTCCAAAAGCAGGAAGTCTACTACAGCGCAGGGCATTCTGGGTAAATACAACCAAAACAAACGCGCTAACCTAGCGCTAGCGGGAGAAATTACTCAAAGTTTTTAGCTAAAATCAAAAGAGGAATCTACAATCGCTAAAATCTTACGAAACTCCATTTTTCTTTCCATTTGGTGAAGAAGGAAGTAGCGTTCAGTGTATTCAGATGTTTTCGTGTCATTTTGTGTTGTTGGTTCTTGTTGCAGCGCCCCCACAGGCCAGGAGGGGAACAGGTTTTTCAATTAAATTGGTTGGTTTGTAATAAATGATTCGTATTTTATGAATATATTGTGTAAAACAACAAATTAAGAGGCAGGATAAATCTGTTTTTGTAACTTAGACCTGATTTTTGCTTTGACTTGTCACTAATATTCATATAAATAGCTTTTGGAGGAATGTTGCCATTGATGAAACAAAAAGCCAAAAGTCTCTGGATGCTTAGAAAAACCTTTTTTCTGTTTACCAACATAAACAGACGGTCTCTGCAGTACAAACCTTGTTTTTCTTTCAACCTCTGTCCCTCAAGTGTGTTTCTGTTTGTTAGGAATGATTGTGCTAATTATAATCCGCGCTGTTAATCAGGTTTTGACTCCTCTGGGTAGGTGGGAGCAAACAGCATTGCTGAACCGTGCATAAACTCCCCGTTTCTGTTGACAGACTGTGGATGGCGGCCAAAAGCTGAAACTAGTGACATGAAGCGGAATAAACCGGCTCCAGAGGTGCGTCGAAGCAATTAGGAAGAGGCAGATGTTTGACGATATCAGCTCAGGAATAACATTTACATTTGAATGTGTTCATCTGATCTGCTTCTTTCCAAACAAATATTCTTTTCAACGTGTTAAAAAAAATCAGCTATTAAACAAATTTACAAGGAGCAATAAAATGTTGGATTTGACAATAAAAGCAGAGGAAGATAAGAATGTTTCAACAATCTCCTTTAATTGCAAAGTTATTGTTGTAGCTCTTTAATGGTGTTTGTCTGGAAAAGCAGACAGAGCAATTATCCAGAATCAAAGTTCTGGGACTTTTTGTATTCAAAGATCAATAAAATCCTTTAGAGAGAAGAAATAATTTTTGTTCAGTTGAATTCATGTTAGCAGAGAGTGAATGTTAATCAAATTCTGATGTGGACCAAAAATATGAACTCTGGTCTGTCTACAAACTCAGAAATTTCCAAGACCGCTCTACTAACAGGAAGTGGACTACAGCGCAGAGCATTCTGGGTAAATACAACCAAAGCCAGCAGCTAGCCAGCAGCTAGCCAGCAGCTAGCCAGCAGCTAGCCAGCAGCTAGCCAGCAGCTAGCCAGCAGCTAGCCAGCAGCTAGCCAGCAGCTAGCGAGAGAAATGGCTTGTGGTCATTTACCAAAAACAAGAGAGAAGAAGATGGCGACCAAAGAATCTGCTGAGATTTTACTGGTGATGACAAAGCAACATGAAACAAGCTGCTGCAGCTTATGATGGAAGCTGTTGCTGCAGCTTACTGCTGCTGCAGCTTATGATGGAAGCTGTTGCTGCAGCTTACTGCTGCTGCAGCTTATGATG